>NW_027186352.1:4858852-4878062 GCF_028583685.1 Petaurus breviceps papuanus
CATAGGATACATTATCAACCCTTTAAGGGAAAGGGCTGTTATAACTGTCGAAACTTTTTTTTTTACTTTCTTCAGATTCTCAGTGGCTAGCACAGTGTCTGGCCCAGCATGATCATGTAATAAGGATCAGCTGGTTCACTGATTAAGTAAAGAGCCAAGCAAAAGCAGTATCATGGAAGAAGTCCCAGTAGACCTCCTGTGACCCTCCGTTCCATCAATGGTTTTCATTCCTTCCAAATGGATCAATGGCTTCCTCATCGAGGCTCCTGAGGCTCCCACCCTTGATTGATTGACTCAATAGAAGTGATACAACCTGTTTAAGGCAATTCCTGAAGTGGGCTTCTGTGATTGTCTGATTTGACTGAATTGATCCCTACTCAGGCATAAATGAAAGAGTGGTGGAATTGCATGCTGCCTTAATAACTGAAGCCCAGTAGAACAATCCATCAAACTGTGGGCCTCTAAAGTCCCATCAAGGTGGATGCCTATAGCAAGTTGTGCCTAATCAGAACAAAAGGAAACTCTCTGCAGCTTTGCACATGGAGCGCTTCTAGGTTTGGAAGGCATTTTCTTCACAGAACATCAAGGGGCTCCCAACAAAAAATAGCAGAGTTCATAACGAGCATGGGGTGCCTTGGGGTGAAGGAAACGTTGCATGACCACATCGCCTCCCCCACCCTGGGCCACTACTGGCCTCTTTGGAAGAGAAGCCACGCACTGGGCCACTCAGGACACAGCTGGCACTGACTGAGAGCAAAGAAGGGTAAAAATGAGACACTAGGAACCAGCGCTGTGGATATTGAACACCATGATTAGGAGATGATGGTGAGAAGTGCAGACACCAAAGTCGATGACGAACATGGCAGGATGTCTTGGAGATCTGCAGATGCCAGAGACAAGGATCAGGACACAGCGATCCATGGCCACAGGTGGCGGGATGGCTAATGAAGATGGAAGGTTAGGGTCCAGCTATTGAGACAAAGGCAGATAGTTGTGAGAGAAAGCTGAACACCAAGAAACAGCGCTCAGGCTGAAGATGGACAAAGCATCTGCTTTGCCGAAGACTGAAATGAGGGATTTCAGGGTCATGGCTGGGAAGCTGGGAGGCGGAGGCACGTGTTCATATCCATGCCGCAGCTTTGCTTGGGTATCTTGTCATCTGAGAGAGGTCAAGCACTACCCACGAGGGCCTGTGCTGCGGAGCCATAGAGATCCTACAGACCAGACCTCTAAGTGGATCAGAACAGATCGCAAAGCTGGTCCTGAGAAGTGTCCTCACAGCCAGGACCAGAGATACCTCATGGCCTATGCCCGCTGCCTGGAGGAAAAAGAGTGTTGGCAGCTGGTCCTCAGAACACCGCTCAGAAAGGAGCAGGCAGCCACAGGCTGTGTCACATTCCTCTGACCTAAGGAGATGGGGATCCTTTAAGTTTTCAGTTGGTACTTCCTTGTTTGGCCCTCCTTTCAAGGAGGAGGCTTTGAATATCTGATTAGTTAACAAGATGATAGAATACTGGGTTCTAGAACATGGACATCTTACAATCAAGGGAGGGATGGAATATAGAGGAGTGGATGCTAATCACAGGGCCATCAGGAGGCTGAGAGCGTCAAATGGGGGTGTAGGGACAAGATCTTAGAAGACGGGCAGGAAGCAAGGGGCAAAAGCAAAGAGGAGAAGCTGGCCCAGAGGAAAGCTACCTGTGGATCAAGATGTTCAGGCCCGGGATGGGCTGTGGCATGCTACACAGAGAGGCATCTGTGAGGAGGTGGGAACCAGAGCCAGAGAAGGTGAGACGTCCCCCAAAGAGAGAACCATGAGAGCAGTCTGCCCTGGGAATCATCCTGGGCATGACATAGAGAGAGAGGCAAGATGAATGTTGTCCGATCAACTTAGCACAAAACCAGGCATTAGTGACTACAGCACATGAACCCAAAGGCTCCCAATGGCCCCAGGCTGCTGAGGTCGAGTCCCTCCTTTGCAATGTTTGCCTGCAGAACTCCACTGGAGGAAGCACAAAGTGGTAGCTTCTGCATCCCCTTTCTCTTAAGATCAAGGGAAGAAACACAGGACTTGAAGATAGAAGGCTTTGGTCTGGGTCCCAGGAGCTGGGAAACCACAGGGGCCACCCCACCTCTTGAAACCTCAGTCTCTTCAGCTGCAAAATGGGGCCAATCCTATCTAACCTCCCTCTCAGGGGTATTAGGAACATCAAACATACCAAGAATGCAAAGTGCTTTAAGGAAGGAAAGAAGGGAAGGGTAGAAAAGGAGGGAGGGGAGAAAGTGAGGGAAGAAAAGAAATAAGTATAGACTCGGTGCTGAGCCCTGTGCCAAATGTTGGAGACACGAATAGGAACAAAAAGGAAGACAGTCTCTGCCCTCTCTAAGAGGGGAAGACAGTGCACCAAAGTGACCTGAAACTTGGGCAGATCAAGGCACAACCTTAGAAAGTTCCGAATGTGCCAGAACAAGGGCCAGGAGGGGACATAAAGGGGCGTGGGCATGTTATTGCTGATTAAAACAGCTTTACCATGTAACCCGATTATTCCTGTTCTGGACATAGAGTAAGAGCTGCTGCCCTGGAGTCTGCCCCTAGCCTACACACTCATACAGCACGTAGCACACCCACATGCACACACTCATGTGCACACATACACACACACATGCACTTGCACATACACACACTCACATACTCATACACACCCATACACGCACATACACACACTGACACATATAGACACTCATACACACGCACACTCACACACTCATACACACACTCACACATACACATGCACACTCATAAACACTCACACATACATACACTTACACACATACACTCATACATACACACTCACATACACACACATGCACTTGTACATACACACACTCACACAGACACACAAACTCACACAGACACACATACACACACACACTGCATTGCAAACCTACCAATCCCAAGACTTTTCCCAGGTCCACCGCCTCCATAGCATCCCAGCTCCCATCCAGGGTCCCGGGCCACTGGCTGCCTAGGACATCACGTCACATCCCATCACATCTAGCCGTCATGTCCATTTTATGGTCCAGAGCCATGGAAGCTCTCTTTCCTGGTCTGTGCATTTACAAGCTCCTCTTCTGCCATTTTTTCCTGCCCCAACCAATGGTTTATTCCCCGAATGGGGAGGACGGGCCAGTGGGGAATTACCAGAGCTGTATTTCCAGAGCAGATCATTCTCGTCCCTGGTGACCTCTTCCTTTCTGGGCCTGAGCTAGCCTGAATGCCTTGTCATCTTTTTTAAAAGCACACGTTATTATTTCTCCATTGCTCCCTTCTGTAACTTACTGCTGAGTGACTCAGAGAACAATTTGGCAATCTGCAGAACTGAAAACAAAACACCTGAGCTATGAATTCAAATAGCCGACAGTCTCCAAATCAAAGAGGTCTAGTTATCCCAAAGACTTCCCCTTAAGCCTGTTGAATTACACGTTTTCTGAATCATTTCAACAAGAAATCATTTCCCATAATATATATTTGAACCCATATGGAGAACCAAGAAGGGGATTTCTCACCAGAGAAAAAGAAAGGTATTTATTGACTATATTAGCAAGCACTCACACACTCACACACACACACACACACACACACACACACACACACAATCAAAAAAAAAAGAAAAGTCAATAAATCAGGTCCTCTGATCTTATTACAAGCAGCAGATTTAGGATCAGGGTTTTCCTTATACAAAGCCTATTTGTGAGGCCCTATAAATCTTTAAAGGGGACTGTATATTAAAAGGCTTTTTAAAATATGGTACTTTATGGGTTGTAGATTTCATTTTGAAATGCAGATCAATAAAAATCTCTACTACCAGGCAGGGCGAGCTTTTGCAAGGAGGCAGAAAAGGGGAGAGCCACATTTCTGGAGGGCAAACACCTAATCACCATTCGTTCCAATTTTAGAAATCCAAGTCTGTGAGCACCTGCATTCATCCTCCCGCCTCCGAGAAGAAGGGCAATGGGGAAGCAGCCCCAGTGAAAAAGGAGGAGGCAAAGCCATCTGCACAAAGGGAGGCAGGAGGTCACCATCTCTACCCCAACTGGGGCTTCATTATTGTAACTAAGAGAAATGCATGACCCACTTGGGTTGTTTAAAAGGTTTCCATCAGAATGATGGATTGGGGCCTGAGGGCAATGGATTAACACATGTACAAGCTTGTTTTCCCCCCCAAGAGGAAAACTTGAAGGTCAATGGAAATGTTCCTCAGAGAGGTTTTTCATCGGATTCCTGGGGAAAATGATGGGCCTGGCATATGGGGGCCATTTAAATCCGAAGCCTGACATTATCTTTGCCCTCCCTTACTGCTCATAGCCAGTCGGGGTCAGGGCTAATGGGTCAGCTTCATCGTCTCTTATGTTCACTCCCCCCACACTCACCACCCTAGTGCAGCCCCTCATTAACACCCAGACAGATCACTGCATTGATATCCCAACTCTGTTTCCTCAATTGTCCCAAACCCAGAAACAGCCATGCATAAACAATAGGTTTTCATCATGACTTACTCGCTCCCATGAGGGAAAGTCAAAGGCTTAAAATAAAATGGGATAAAATGGGGGCGGGGAGGAAGAGTGTGGAGGGGGAAGGAGAGAGAAGTTTAGGTCAAAGGATACATCAGGGTCCCAGTAAATGAAGGAGGTTGGGGGAAGGGAACAAACGTTTATTATCCTGGGAACCAAATCTAGTTTCCCCTTCAGGCCATGCCTATCACTGTCAAAGAGAGCTCAAAGTTAACCTGGCCTTTGAGGCCTCCTACAAAATGGCACACCCCTACTTTTCGAACCTTCTCTTATGCTCTGCTTATCCATGTACTTGATCAACACAGAAACCAAACAGAACTAGCTGCCTCTACCTGGTCCGGGTTCCCCTCCCTCTGGTCATGTTCTTAGCTATGCCTGAAATGTCTTCCTTCCCTCTCTTTGTCTCATTTCTACACATCTTTGGAAGTCAAATCTGCCTGGCCCTTCCCTTAACCTCACCACCAGTCAGGAACCATCTTCCCCACTTTGGACTCCCACAGGACTTTATTTGCTTCAGCTAAATGGTTCCTCACTGGGGGAAAGACAATTGAATTCATTGGCAAGGTCGCTGGGGCTCACATTTTCTAAATGTCCTTTTAAGGAGGGTAGTTATTTGAAAGGACTTGGGAAGGCTGTATTTGAACAGAGGAGAGAAAAGAATTTTCAGAGGTGGAGAGCAGGAGAATGACCAGGGAAGCAGCGCCTCCAGAAGCATTTCCTGGTGCTCTGATTTGTAGTATTTGCCAGTTCCTGGAATATAAATGGTAGCACCGCTCTCCCCTCCGCCATTATACCCTGCTTTGTTGGTCTGTCTCTAAGAACTTAGGCCTGCTAGTATAGGAGCGGGATGGAGTGAGCACATCAGACCCAGAGTGGGGTGTCTCAGCACCCTAAAAGAGGCTGTTATACAGAGACCTGCCTTCTGAGGTGGTGATGCCCACTCTGCACCTGTTCCTTTGATGAGACTCCCCCACACACACCCTGTAGTACTGATCTTTCTGTTTGCTAAGGAAGTCTATTCAAGACAAATAGAAAATCAGTACAAGCTAGCAGAGGAGGGAGTGGGGCCCTGGAAGATGGAGGATCATGTGAGTATAAAGGAGTTTTTTATTTGTGTTTGAATGGAAGCAAAGGGCCTTTGGAGGAGGAGGGAAGGACAGAGCAGTCACTGACTTCAGTATGCACCCCATGGCTCAGAAGAGCAGGTTTCCTGAAGAGGCATTTTATAAAGGTTTGTATAATTAGTTAATGTATTCATTGTCAAGCACCTATATGAAAAGGTAGGCAAGTCTCCCAAGACAGGCAAGGGACACTCATGGCATTGAATTCATGGAACTTGAAATGAGCCCTGGGATGACCCCAAAGTGGAATGAAGAGGAGGCTGAGATCTTCTCTGGGGTAAATAAGGGCTCCCCTGACTCAGCCACCTCTGTCTTTGTCTTCATGAGTGCACAGAAAAGCCTCGGGTGAGATAGCGGCAAAGAATACAAAAGACCCGAAGGAGATGAAACATCCCTTCTGTGGGGAGAGGTGATCCGTTCACCAGGAAGGATCACCGTGCTCAGAACACACATGCTCAAGAAATGGAGAGCTCTTTCCTCCTGTGTGTTAACTGTGTTTCCCCCCTAGTTTATTGAGAAAGAGGGTCTGGTGACAGATACACAAATTTTACTTCCAACACATTATGAAAACAGGACAAAAAAAATTCTTAGGCCCCAGCTTATTGGTTTGGAGCTCCAATTATTCTAATGTAGAGTAGATTTGTCTGCATAAATATCTAATTATGCCTCTTGATTGCAAACTACCCTCAAGGAGGAACCCTCACTTTTAACCTTCAGTACTGACCTCACTACCCAAAACAGCATGTATGAAATAACATTTTATAATTATTTATTAGATTAATTAATCAATTAACCAATGTCTTCATTGTTGAGACCAATGCAAAAGGTGGATGTGTCTCACAAAATGGAGGTATGGATGGACCGTGATTTCCCCATCATTAAAGGAAATTAAGTCAATCAATGAAATCACAGAACCATTGAAAGATTTTTCTTCCAGGGCTCCATTAAACTAAAATAGCTGATGAGGTTCAAGGAAAGAGGCTGGGCTTTGATGCAATGACAAAGACCAGAAGGGCTCTCATGGCTCCTGCTAACTTTTACACAACAGGGGGCAATCAGGATGAGACTTAAGGCTATCTTTTCCACAGTGGCTCCAGTCCCTTTTTGAAGGAGAACATAGAGCCCTGGGAAGATTTTCATTAGATGGAGAATGACAAGGCCTAAGAGTTCAAATGGATTTCTGACCACATTAGGTGACCATCAAGTTGAGAGGCCAAGAGAAGACAGTTTAACAGTTCGGTTGGAAGAAATGCAGAGAAGGGATGAGGAAGCAGACTGGAGCCCAGGTCCCTGGAGCCACCGGGCTGAGGAGAAGTACATTTCAATATTCTTTGAGGGGGCTCATCCAGGGTGGACTAAAGAAAGCCAAAATCCATGAGCTGAGACTTCTGGTGGAGGAGAGCTGCAAGCCTGTCCTAGTCCAAGACTTACTAATAGAATACATATGAAAATGCAATTGCACATTAGCTGCCTAAGGTTCATTAAATGGGATCCAGAACAGCTGGGATCCAGAACAGCTGGAAGCCCTAGCAGTGGGGCTATGTGTCCAAGGTGGCCCTTTGTAATGGACAATCATTGGCCTGAGTGGAGAGGAATTCAATCAGTGGCCCCTCCCAGGCCCTGGGGCTGCTGTATCCCATAAACACAGCATTGGCTCAACAAGCATTGAGAGAGCACTAACAATTAGTGTCAACTGAAAATTGGGACTCAGACAGGACAAACTGAAGTCAATATGTGAAGGGAGCTGCAGTGTGTAGGGTCAGCCTCTGTACCCTGCATAATTTGACCAGTAGGGAAAGCCCTCATTCTGGGAAGCAATTTCGTATTTGAGGGCCGCCTGCCTGGGGAGATGGATGCCAAGGTTGGCCAACACAAGACAGTGTCCCACTGCACACACACCATCTGGCATCCAGCAGTGAAATCATTAACGTAGCCACTCTGAAAACTAAGAATGCTGCCAGTCACTGGGTTCCCAGGACTACAAGAGCTTGTTACAGAGCAGATTCCATGCCCCAGGGGAGGCTCCCGATTGGACAGGACAAATGCAAGCCCCTGTGGGCAGGTGTGCATGGGTGACAGCAGCAGCCCAGCACCAAGGGACCGAGCATTTCCATGTGCATTCACACACTTTGGGCATTCCTAACACAGAGATTTGCAATGCTAATGTCAGGAACCGGGAAAGCTCATTTATTTAAGTCACCCATCCCTCACACACATTCTCATTTTTACCAGCTTAATCCTTTTACCTGCAAAGTAAGGGTTTCTTCACTTTAGAATTGCAATAGGATTTGAGAACAGCTTTCAATATTCAGGGCAGTCTACAGGGAAAAATAAGTGTGAACCCTCTTGGGAGGAGGATTTCCAAATCAATGTAAAGTGTGGTGAGATGGAGGCCTTTTCAAAGAAAATAGCCCTGCTGATCTGCAGGGTTCGCTTCATTCTGGTGATTTGCTCATGTAAAGTAATGATGAGGTCAGAATTCAATTGGGAAATAACTTTGCTGCTTGTTATTCTCTCACTGCAGGCCCCCAGGGGTGCAACAAGACTCCAGGAGCTAGCAGCAGGCTGGCTATCGGCTCTACTGGTCTCAATGAAAAAGGTGCCTCCAGTCCCCAAAATGGCCAGTGCACCAGCAGAAGGAAAAATGGGTCACTGGGAGTGCAGTATCTGGACCCCTGAGGCCTTAGGCATCTACCACTTAAAGGCACCATCCTATAGAAAAAAGAGGCAAAAGCGGAAAAGTCCCTGACCTCAAGGCGCTTGCATTCTAACTGGAGGAGACATGAAATGGATACAAAATAAATACAAAATCAAGAAGGAAAGAGAGCTAAGGTGTAGCCCAAGGGTGGGGAGCCTGCAGCCTTGAAGCCAATTCAGCCCTCTAGGTCCCCAAGGGGGGCCCTGCATGTGGCCTTGAGCTCCTGTGTGACCACAGGGAACCACAGGTTCCCTACCCCTGGCGTTTCCTATTGTAGGAAGGGCATCAGAGCTGGACTGGGCTTAAGCCTCCCTCCCCCTTTTAAATGAGAATATTCATCTTCAGGAGGCCCAAGAGAGGTTGCTTGTCTAACCAAGGCATGTCCTCCCATGACAGCAAGGCCAGATCTCGAACCCACAAGGCCCAGCCAACCACATAGTCGTGATCATGGAAGCGAGCTCAGAGGCCGCAGTCCTGAAAAAATATCCAGGCTATGACCTACCCAATGAGCCTTTGCTTAAAGGAACAAGGGAGGGGCCCCCCATTCCACTTTGGAAAAGCCCAAATTCTTAGGCTGCTGTTTCTCTGCAGTGAACCTCAACGTGCCCTCAGTGTTCTCTGAAACTCTCTTGTTTGCTGCTAATTCTGACACGTGGACCCCATGGAACCCACCCAATGCTGCTCCCACATCACGGTCCTTTGGGAGCACAGTCATCCCCCACTATAGTGAGGGGTTTAAGAGTGACCAAGACCACCCGCCCTCCTTCTTTTTTTTTTTTTAACCCATTCAAAGTTAAGGAACTGGCTCAAGGTTACACAGCCAGTTATTATTATCTCTGGGTGTGGTGCTGAGTATCTGAGCCCGGATTTGATCCAGGTCTCTCTCAACATTGGAGCCGGTGCTCTTACTCGCTGAGCCAGCTGGCTGACCCTAAGCAACTGGGGGTAAGTAACTTGCTCAAGATTACACGGCCAGGTGTTTCTGGGTGGGTGCTAAGTGTCTGAGCCCGGGATTTGATCTCCAGGTCTTCTCAGCACTGGAGCTGGTGCTCTTACTCGCTGTGCTACCTGGCTGCCCCTACCCTCCTCTTTTCAGTAGGAAAATGACAAAACCACAGCAGCTAAGGATGATGTGGGGGGTTCTCACTGCTGTTCCTGGGATTTGAGTCTGACAGTCTGACAAGTCCAAGTGATGGGCCCTGCAGGAAAAATCAGTCCCTGCCCTCCATCAGAGGAACTGCAATTTCCTCAGTTTGCCACTGTGTGCACCCCAAAACTGTGTGCAACAGAAATCCTTACCCAAATAATACTCAGAGGTTTCTCAAGGTAGGAAGCAGAAAAGAATGGTTTATTTACAATCTTAAGAAAGGGTCACCCTCCTGACAAATGGTCAGGGAGGAGAAGCAATTTACAAAAGGAAATATCAAAGTTATAAAGCCCTAATGTGGAATTCTCCCCCACCCCACTCCTGACCCTTTTCTTCCATTGGCTGGAAGTTAGGTGTACAATCTAAATTCGGCATTCTGCCTCAAGTACCGGAACAAGGAAACAGGAGACCACCCAATGTACGTTTGAGAAAGCACTTCTGTCCTTATCTGGCATGTCTTGTGCTGAGGTGGCCTGGGGAGGGTCTTCATTGCTCTAATTTCCAGATTCCTGCAAGGTCAGATGACCTCTAAACTTTGGCCTAGCGGATGCTGAAGCCAGTCTAGATTTGAGTTTTCAGAATGGGGAAACTGCACTGCAAATTATCCCTCACAGCCACTCACATGCTACAAGGTGAAATGCCATCTCATCTAATTACCTGAAGCAGATGCAAATGTTAATTGTTGAGACAAAATTAGCTCCGATTTCACCGTGGGATTTTCTCTTCCTCTTGTAGCTCTAGAGTTCAAGGAGAGGGCGATGGGAGCAGGCAAAATGTTGTTCAAGCTGCTCCAGAAAAGCGGGAGCCCCAGAATGCAGCCACGCACAGCAGGTGATCATGGAAGGAGCCTTGTCTGAACACACCCACAGTTACTGATCACACAGACCCCATTGAGAAAGGCCTCAACACACCATGTCCATACACAGCCCTCAGAAACTCAGCGGTGATGAAATGAGTTCCCAAACCATTTTAAAGGGAGAAATTAGCTTCCTGAAATTACTTTAAAGGCTTTGCTGCAGAGAAATGATTTTTTGATCTATTTTTCCACATTTCTTTAAACACAGATGTGTCAAACACAGTCCTCCCCACCCCCACTCAACATTCCCAGTGCTTGCCAAGCCAGGATCAAATGTGCCTGGGAAATAGTTGGAAAAATAAAGAAAAATCCCATGGAATATAGATAACATTAGTGTGTGGTTTTCTAAGTCAATGTGTTGCCCATGGGATGCTTCTGAACCATTAGTGGCCCCATTGCTACTTGGGCTTGACCCACTGCATCGGAGTCTTGAGGGTTACAGGGGGGCAAGAGAGAAGCCGGGCAGCCCCTGTAGGGTCAGTGAGCCAGGAGCAGGAGCCTAGGCTTTGTCCTCCCTCCTGACAGTGGCCCTCACAGTGAAGGTTCCTTGAACAGTATAGGCGCATACTTACTGTTTCTTATGTAAAGCCTCCTCTGGGCTGAACCCTCCACTCACACTCATGGGATGGGTCCCCCGGGGAGCGTCACTACCCCAGCAACTGCACAACTAAAGCCGCAGCTCATAAGCCCCCACTGGGGCCCTTCCCATCAAGAATCCAGCACCACAAGGAATAGAAGCATTTAACAAGACTGCACAGTGAGGAGAATGATGCTGCACAGACAAGCGTTACTTCCTCTTGAAGAAACCAAGCACTCACATTCCCGAGAACATACACAGCAGCCAGAGCAGAGGGGGCTCAAGCTGAAGGCAGACACCAGAAGGAACACACGACCCAGACGGCTCAGTCCACCGAGCCTGCTCTGTCCTCTTCCCTGTCAATCCATGCCAATCCCGGTGTGCCCCGGGCTCAGCGCCTGGAGAATGAAGAGCCCACTGAGCAGGTGGGCAGTGGAAAGCGGAGAGAACCACCCATCCTTTTGTGCATGCAGATGGAAGGCTCACCAGTGGAAGGCCCAGCTTTCCTACGGGAAAGCTTTAGAACCAGGAACCTCCAGTTAACAGGACTAGTTTTAGATATTGAAATAGCATCGCATTTTCATCTGCAAGCAGAGATCCGTCAGCATACTAGGGGACATTCAGAAGATCTTTAGCATTCCCAGACTGTTCAACTTTAAAATGAGTGGTATGGCTTCCACAATTGTGAGGATTTAAGGAATATTGTCCTTCCAGGGGTGTCCAGGGAGAGGATTCTTGGCGTATAACAAAAGAAATCTCCCATGTATCTACACTTGAAGTGATAAATTCATGATGACAAAACGTACATCAGAAGGAGGCCCCATGGCTGATGTGGCCTCTATCAGCGTTGGCAATCGAGGCACCAGTGGTTAGAGAGCTCAGGCAGGAATAAGAACATGGGCTCCAAACTCGGGTGACTCACTTCAGCAAGTTAGCCTTAGTGCTTACCTCTCAGGAGGGGGAATAATGCCTGAAGTCCTCTGCTACAGCACGGCACAGTGGGAGGCTAAAATGAAATATATATAAATATTTATATATACATATATACACGTGTATGTATGCATATATACACACATATACACACTGTCACTAGCTATAGATTTTAATAATATATTGTATATAATAATATTATTACAGATATTTACTATACATATATCTAATACATATTTACACATGTGTGTTTGAATATATACACATACATATATACACTATAACATACTAATTCCAGATTTAAATAATAAATTGCATGTAATATTATTGTAAGTATAATATCGTCTCATAAATATATTTGTCCATCGTATAAAGCACATTGCAAGATATTCCAAGTCCTCCGTAACTGCCAGCTGTCACTGGCTCCATAGACCAGGGATCTCTTTGGGGTGCGTATGATTTCCACTGATAAAGGCCACAACACATCCACACGTCCTCACACTGTGTGATCCCTGTTCATGTCTTTCCATAAGTCCTTCATCCTCCCAAGTTCTGGAGGCTTTGCTTTGGGTCTTCCTCGAGGCTTTAAAGTGCCTGAGAAACAATAAGATTGTCTCTCTGTTCCTTAGCTCTGTTCTCACCTCATTCACCATCCTTGACGCCATCTGGGAATGGTGCCTGGTAAGAAGCAGCAGTCCCCACCCAGCCACTACACATCTTCCATGACTATCCTAGGTTAGGGAAGGGTTGATTAAGCCAGTCAATAATCACTCCACCTGACCTAAAGTGAGTGTAGTTATGAACACTCTTATTGAATCACTCAAGGACTGGGTTCAAGAAGTCCTTGAATGTGATTGGAGGAAATGTAGTGTCTACCCAAAGGAACATGCTGGTATGAAGCAAGGAGACCCAGCCATGTCCTACGGACTGTCCACCAAACAAGGATCCATTTCTGGATTCTAGACCCTAGCAGGCAGTGGCTGGAGGAGAGAAGAGTGCCAACCAAGCCCTGATGGGAATAGGGTGTCTCACCTCCCCTAGACTAAAGGAAGAGGATTTGTGTCCCCAGAACAGCAGAGACTTGTCACAGCTGCTGAAGCACCAGAAAATAGGAGAACCGAGACTCGAGGAGGAAAGGCACCCCATCAACATACAGACATTGGAAACATGACCCAGTGAGACTACTCCAAGGCCCTATAATGGGGATAAAAGGACTTCCAGCTTCTGGGACTTCTAGGATCTTTGAGTTACACTTCCCCCCCCCCATCCTCATATGTGGTGTTAAAGTTCAAGCCCACTCCCTTGGACTGAGCCCTGATAGTGAGAGGGGCTCCTCACTTTAAGAGAACATTTTGATCTATCCATTCTTACTTTACCACATAAGCAAGCATTTTTTCCTAAAATATAATTCACTCTGGCTGACCAATGAATACCAAGAGGTAGCTGGTGGTGCAGGGGGTAAAGATCTAGACCTGAATTCAGGAAGACCAAAATGACAGCACTATGTTGGGATCAAGGTACAGTGTGTGCAACTGTAGATGATCAGACCAGTATGGGCACAGAAGGCTCCCCGGGTCAGGCAGAAATAGTCCACGTGAACATTGGGAGGAGAGATGGCTCTCAATTTGCACATCTCAAGTTTCTTTGGAGCTACTGCAATTCTGCTTCACACAGCACCTTCTCTGATGCGGGAACACCATGCTAGGCCATCCTATGCCAGTGTCCCCCATGCCATGCAATCAATTCCAAAGTTCTTCAGAGAGATCCTGAGAGTGTCCTTGTATAGCTTCTTCTGACCACCATGTGAATGCTTGCCCTGTGTGACTTCTCCAGAAATGTCTTTTTGGCAAGCATACATTTGGCATTTGAACAATGTGGCCAGCCCATCAGAGTTGCACTCTCGCTTGGCAGTTCAGTTTAAGAAAGGACCTCAGTGCCTGGTGCCTTATCCTGCCAGGTGATCTTCAGAATCTTCCTAAGACAATTCAGATGGAAGAGACTCAGTTTCCTGGCACAGCGCTGGTAGACAGTCCAGGTTTCACAGGCACACACAGTGAGGTCAGCACCAGGGCTCTGTAGACCTTCACTTCTCTCCCACACTCTCCCTTGGAGAAACCCGAACACTGAGCCAGCTCTGGCAACACATGCGTCAGCCTCATCATCTACGTGTACTTCCCTGGAAAGTGTGCTGCTAAGGTAGTGAAATTGTCCACGGCATGCAGAACTTCTCCTTTGTCATAACTGATGGTTCTACAGACAGATGGCGCTGCTGGCTGGCAGAGGAGCTGAGTTTTCTTTTATTAATTGTGAGGCCGAAATTACCAAAAGCAGCAGAGAATCAATTCATACTTTGCTGCATCTCAGCCTCAGAGGACAAGTTAAGTTCTCCAGGGCTGCCAACTCTGAGCTGGTTCAGACTTCTGTCCAAGTCAGCAAGGAACTGCTCTGCTTGGAGAAGCCTGGTGACATTAAGTCTTGTCATGGTCATCTTGCCTTTGGGCTGCCACTTCTGCCAAATGCAAATATACAAGTGAAAGGATGGGTCTGTGATCAGTCCAGCACTCTGCACCACACATCACCATCGTCACTCTCACATCCCTTCTCCTTACAATGACAGAGTCTATTAAATGTCCATGTTTGCTGCAAGGATGAATCCACAAAGCTTTACTGTGTTTGGTTAAACAGAAGACAGTGTTAGTGAGGAGGAAGTCACGATATGCACGAGGCTTCAGTAGTAAGTGACCATTGCTTTTGCTGTTTCTAGTTCTATTCCTCCCAAGGACTCCCTGCCGAGTCTGGTACTCTGTGCCTGCTCTTGCATTAAAGCCATCTGGAATTCTAAGCTTGTCCTCTTTTGGCACGTTGATAAGCGTCTCCAGATCTGTGAAGCAGACTATTTTAGGAAACTTCTCTAGGAGCTTCTTTGTGCCAGGAGATGAGCAGTACCATCCCTCAAAAAGGCTGCTTAGCAATCTGGAACTATGTCCAAAGGACTAGAAAACTCTCCATACCCTGTGATTCACCAATACCACTGTTAGGTCTATATCCCAAAGACATCAGGAAAAAAGTAATGGAGAGGATCTATTTGTACAAAAATACTTCTAGCACCTCTTTTTGTGGTGACTAGGAATTGGAAATTGAAGCGATGGCCATTCAATTGGGGAATAGCTAAACAAGCTGTGGCATATGATTATGATCGGAATATTATTGTGCTATAAGAAATGACAAACTGGGCGATTTCAGAAAAAAAAAACACGGAAAGAATTACATGAATTGATGAAAAGTGAAGTGAGCAGAACCAGGAAAACTTTACACAATAACAGCAATATTATATGATGAAGAACTGTGAATGACTTAGCTCTTCTCAGCAATACAATGATTTAAGACATTCCCAAGGAATTAATGGTAAACAGTCTACTATCCACCTCCAGAGAAAGAGCTTATATTGTCTTGAATACAAACTGAAGCGTGCTATTTTTCTTTCATTCTTTTTTTAATTCAAGTTTTCTTATATGGAAAAAAAATATTATATGTGTATGTGTGATTCCTGCATCAAAATGGGCACAGGCTGAACCGAGAAGTGTGGAATGATGGGCACGAGTCAGGCAAGAATCCATCATAGCAGTTTCCAATTTATTGGTCAGAAGGCAGGGTTTATATAATGAATACAAAGTAATCATCTCTTAGGAATACATGCAAAAATATTTACTGTCCTTGTATGTTTAGCATATCTGTATGTTTTTATGTCCTTGTTGACTTATGTAATCCCATATGTTTTGTCATCCTTGTTCCCTTGCATGCACCTATGTCTGGGTCCCAGTTCTGTTATCGCGTCCTAAGCTCCTGCAAGTCAGGAAGAGATGGTGAGGCAATCTTAAGACGATATAGTCTTCATGGGGAGCTGGCTTGGAAGAAATCCTGAACCAGAGTCTTCCCATGTATGGACTGGGTCAGAGCCTGGCCCTTGACACATATGTACATGTGTGTATATACATACATATGTACATATATATATATATATATAATATATATATATGCTACTCAGATACCCGGGGCAGCCAAATCCCACTGTTGCCTCAGTCCAGTGATAAAAGACCTTGTCTGTGCGACCTGTCTACAGGGTTCTAACTACAGCTCTCGATGGCAAAGTGGCATGGGTGACATCTTTTGATCTGTGCATAAACAGAGTTGCATGAAATTACGGACCTCACTCTCTCTTCCAGAGTCATTAGAGTCCAGAGGCAAGACAAAAGTCAAGATGACTGGTGATAGTTCAGCTTACCACACATGACCTTAAGGTCTTGGCTGTCTAACTAAGCTCTAAGTACCCCACAGCACCTACGTCAGCCACCTCCAGGGCCCGTTGGAACAAATTGTTCACATCTGCCTGTTGAACTAAGGAAATCTTCACCCACTTGGGGTATACCCTGCCCCCTCAAACTCCCCGATGGGTTTGAGTCTCTTTGGTTGCCCTCAGCCTGGTTTAGCCCATTTACCAAGAGAGGTTTTACCAGTGTGTGGCTACTCTATGTCACAGGATTTTGGAGCCACAAGTGAGAGTTAGGATGAAGCAAGTGGACACCTACGGTGAAAAGCAGCATTGAAAAGTCTCGGCAGCCATCACACCAGAGGCATCATACCCTATACCCTAATAATATTTGTAAAGCAATGGATGCAGTCCCTGGGACATAGTAGGTGCCATAGAAATACTTATTCTCTCCTGCTAGATAATCAATGGAGGGACTAGTAAGGGACTCAGAAAGCTGCTCCCAACTCCTCAGATTTCCCTAGAACACAGAGAGATACAGCCAGCCATGCTCTGGGGCCCCAGCACTGGATGGGAACGGCCCAGCAGTTCTTTCTTGCCAGGAGTATCCTAGAAGAAACTAACTGTCTGAGCCCAGAAGAGGGTCAGGAGGGACACACATTCCTCACCACCAAGTTTCCCTTAATGAGGGGAGTTCCCAGTCCATTCAGATTGGCATTTCCTAGTATCCACATGTGAAATTGGTAAACATTGACATTATGGCATCCCCTTCATATGTACCTCTCTGCCCAGAAAAAGCAGTGGGGGTTGTCATTTAAGCCCAATTGACTTCATAACAATTTGTGAATAGGTTTTGCCACTTCTGGGCGACCAGGTGCAAACTTTTCCAATTCTATGACTGTCAAGAAAGAGCTTAAATTCACTGCAATGAGAGGGAGGATCCTGAGGGTATGGGATTAATCAGCTTTGTCTTCATAAGGGTTTGTGTCTCTACTTCTCCCACACCTTCATATCTCCTCTGAGCTCCCACAGCACCACCTCTGGCGACATCCTCACCTCTCTCACCTGGACACCTACAGTAGCCACCTCATTGGTCTCTGCCTCGCATCTCTCACACCCTCCTGTCCTTCAGCTAACAAAAATAATCTCCCTAAGACAGATATGCCCAAGGCCCTTTCCTCTAGATCCACTATATTTGGCTAATAAAATTATAGACTTTACAAACTTTAAGTACATGGCTACTGTTGGAAGGAGAGTTTGTTTCTGGATGTGTGAAGGACCTTTGTAGCATCCCCACACCTGCTCAGGAATAATAATGGCAGCGCCATCATGGCAAAGACCAATATGATTGCAGTTCACACCTTGATTGGCATATGCCCTCTCCTAAGGCTTCTAAAAGAAAGGTTCAACTTCATCACCTAAGAGAAAATAGTCAGTAAAGAATTAAAAACTCTGCAGGCCGGTGGAAGCATGATACATTTTAGAACCTAACACTGAGAGGAAAGGGCTGCAGGGGTGGCTGCCTTCAGGTCCTCCGTAAACTGCCCCAGGACCCCAGCAAATAAATGCATGTTTAAGAGCAGCTTTATTGGGTGTTGGCCACAGTTTCCAAGGCTTATACAGAACCTTCAGTCTCTGGCAGGGGAGAGGGACTTAGAGAAGTGATAGGAAAGCCAATCTGCCCCTCTTCCCCCCTCCCCCAGAATCCAGGTGGTTCAATTATACAAGAGAAAAACTCAGTTGAACTTAGTTCCTAACAAAGCCGAATGCAGCTGGAGAAGGATCCTCCTCAGGCCTGCACTGTGTCATCACAGGATGCAGACGGGGCACTCAAATAGGTCACAGAAAATGTATTAATTAGGGAGACAGGAGACCTGCTCCCCAACAGGCCCTCTCTCTGCCTCCTGAACCAGAACTGACTTCCTGACCTGAATCTCCACTCAGGAAACCATCTGTCTTGCTTATCAGCTGTCTCTTGGATTCCAGTGCCCTGATGCAAACCTGGCAGTGCCTGGTCTCATGCCCTAATTGGAACTCCCTTGTTTGAGACTTCTCCTTCCTGGGTCCCAAGCTTGCTTAACCAGACACACAGGCTAGCCTCTAACAAAGGCTGACTTGGAATTTCACTGTATCAAGAGAGACCTAAGGTCTGGTTTTATTGGAGAACTCCACTTCCCACCCCCTTCTCCAGGATTAGTATTAAAATAACTACCGACATTCTTCAATTATTCCTAGAAACAGTATGTCTAATTGTCTGCCTGATGTATTGCTCACCACTCTGCGGCTCCCCAAACACTATCTTCGGTGGACACTCCTGACTGTGTGTTCTCCCCTCCCAGAAGGATGTAACTTATAAATCTGTCCTCTAAAAAGACCAAAGAATAAATAAAAGGACACCTACGTATGTTAAAAATGTGTGGTGACAAAGACTGGAAATAAAAGGGGCGCTCATCAACCGGAAATAGCTGAACAAAGTGGAGTCCAGGAAAGTGATGGGATACTGTTGACCAGAAGGTACGATGAGCAGGACATTTCCAGCAAAACATGGGAAAAATTGTAAACCAAAACAGAGGGAAGTGAGTGGGACGAGAAGACAATTGATACAGTCACAGCAGCATAGTGTGGGGAACATCTTGGAAAGACACAAGGCTTCTGAGCAGGAAGATGAGCACTCATACCTCCAGAGGGAGGAAAAAGAGGAATGCTCTCCACCAACCTCCTGACAAAAGGTGAGAGCGGGGTACAGTGAAGCAGGCACTGGGGCCTGACCAGAGAAGGGTTTCTTTGCACATTTTTATACACATTTGTGACAAGAATTTTGTTTTTTTCCCTAATTGATTGTGATGGAGTATGGAAAAGAGGGGGGAAATAAAAATACAGAAGGAGGAAGAGGAGGGGGAGGAAAAGGAGAAAAAGAAAGAAAAAGAGAAAGATAAGGATGAATAGGTGAAAGAGAAGGGAAAGGAGGAGGAAGAAGAGGAGGAGGAGGAGGAGGAGGAGGAGGAGGAGGAGAAGAAGAAGAAGAAGAAGAAGAAGAAGAAG
>NW_027186352.1:4878162-4909049 GCF_028583685.1 Petaurus breviceps papuanus
AAGAAAGAAAGAAAGAAGGAAAGAAAGAAAGAAAGAAAGAAAGGAAGAAAGAAAAAGAAAGAAAGAAAGAAAGAGATGAGATGGATGAGGAGGTGAAAGAGAAGGGGGAGGAGGAGGGAGAGGAGGAATCACAGATAAGCAAGACATCTTTGAAAAATTCATATTAAATGTATTATATGTTCAAAAAGAAAGTCTATACTGGAGATCCAAGTTTACATTCTTCAGTTCTGTAATGGGAATGCTCATTGTATTTGATGTTTGTCAACTTCAGAATAAAAAGGAAAAAATAGAAGAATGAAAAGAAGAAAGAATATAAGCCTCCCTGAAGGCAGGTATCATCACACTTTTTTATTGCCTATGCTTAGCTTAATGTCTCACCTGTGTGTTTCTATTCATTTATTCAGAAACCAGATTGAGTCACAAAGAGAGCCAGAAAGATAGTGAAAAGCCTTGAACTGATGGCATTACTAAGATCCACTGAAACAAATGATGACATCTAACATGAAAGAATAGAAGACTCAGGGATGGAGATAGTCTCCTTAAAGCATTGGAAAAGCTAACATAAGGAAGAGGAAACAGACGTGGACCCCTTTGCTCCTAAGAACAGAATTAAAAGTAATGGGTAGAATTTATAAAAGGCAAGTGCAATATCATTGTCTGGGAAACCATTCAATGATGAAAGCTATGCCAAGATGGAATGGTCTGTCTTGGAAGGCAAAGCAGCTTTCTTCTCACTAGAGGCTTCGAGCCAAGGCTAAATGGATATGTGTTGGGTATGCTTTAGAGGGAATTCAGATAAGAGTTGACCTGGATAGATCTTTTCAAATTATGAAACCAACCCCAGGGCAGGTAAAAGATGAGGCCCTAGATTTTGTCAGAAACCTTGTAACCCATCAATACCACTATTATGTCTGAACCCTCAAAGAGATCAAAGAAAAAGGGAAGGACTTATTTGTATTAAATATTTATAGCAGTTTTTTGTGGCAAAGAATTGGAAACTGATGAGATGTCCATCGATTGCAGAATGACTAGACAAGTTATGGGTATATGATTGTAATGGAATTTTATTGTGCTATAAAAAATGATGAACGGGATGATTTCAGAAAAGCCTATGAAGACTTAACATGAACTGATGCAAAGTGAAGTTAGCAGAACCAGGAGACCATTGTACACAGTAACAGCAATACTGTAATGATTAACTGCAAAATATTTGGCTACCCTGATCAATACAGTGACCCACAATAATTCCAAAAGACTCACGATGAAAAATATTATCCATTTCCAGAGAGAGGACTCACAGTTTTAAAAACAGATTATGGAAAACTGTTTTTATATGTAACTGGGAAATAAGATATGCCAGCAATGGGGTATAGAGATCCATCTTTCCCTACAAGAAAGTAAGAGGTAAGGGGGGATAGGGGGGATATGAGAAAGGGCAGACTGGGTACAGGAGTATTCAGTTGGGGTGGAGAGTAAGGGAGAGATAGGGAGAAAATTTGTAACTCAAAATCTTTGTGGAAATGAATGTTAAAACTAAAATTAAATAAATTCTGGGGGGGAAATACAATTCCCCCAACTTAGTGGAGGCTTGTAAGTGACAATCTGAGAAACCTTCAGGATTTTCACCTTAAAACTGGGGAGTAGAAGCCATTGGACTCTTGGGAACCCAAAGAGTTTAAGGGAATTGCTTTATTCTCTTGTCTTTTCTTCTGGTCAGTTTTTGTTTACCAGTCATATTTAGGGCTGCCAATAGAGCAGCTGGAAAAGAGTGACTCTAAACCTCAACACAGCTGAGGTGATTACTAATTACATGGTGGCTCTGAAAGCCTCTGATTACCCATGATCAACCAACAGCTGTCCGGACTGATCACAGTTATTAGGGTGTTAAAACTAAAATAAAGAGTATTTATGGAAAGAGAGCACATAATATCCCTTGTTATACACAGAGATGCAATCAAACTCGGTACAAAATCAATAGCTTGGCTATCCCTTAGTTCATGCTAACATGTGAGAGGTGACACATTTCAAGAGTAGAGCTCACAAAAGATGCAAAGTGGTGGCCAAGGGTATTCTCAAGGCTTTCCTTTGTATGGAAAGTGCATTGTCTTTACAGTGGTACCTCCACATCCACACCCACTAATGTCCCTGCATCCAATGGAAACCTTTAGAATCACTTCAAGGATGCTTCCCAATCCTTAGTTTGTTGGGAACCCCCAGAGAAGGCATCACTCTGGAGAGATGAGTTGTCCAAATGACTCCCCTAATCTGGTCCTTACAGGCTAAAAACAAAAACAGCAACTGAAATCAATCGATAACCACTGTGATTTCTTGATGCCCACCTAGCACCAGCAAGACACACAGGCACACACATGGTCCTTGGAGACAGGGCCCTATTGGCTTCATTGCTACCATGGACTCAATTTAGTTCTGCTCCTGAAACAGGATGCAGCCCAGAGAAGAGAAATAGATACGGCATGAGAAATTTCCACTTTGTGCCAGGGAAACTAAAAATTTTGAGCTGGGTTTATTGATTATTATTGACATGAAGCAAAAATCATCTCCTTTCCTTGTATTTATAGAATAATTTTATATGGATTTTTCCCCAACCCTAGGGTTGAAAACATTGACTGGGAAGATATAGGAAAAAAGAGAGTGCCTGGAATAGAGATGTACAACTATTTTTATTCTTCCTCGGTACAGAATGGGGCATGAATTCAGCAATCTTTGTTAGGTGCTGATAATCATTTAATATCATTTGAACCTCAATAAGGGCCAGAGCCTGGATTGTTCAACCAGAAGAAGCCCCTTGGCCTAACAGATACTCCCTTCTCTGAGTCAACTCAGAGAATACCTCTTTCTGTCTCAACAAGGCCAGAGGAAGCGAACTAAGAGTCTTTTTCCTGTTTATGGCCACTAAGGATGAGGACCTTGACCAGACACTACCTTGAATAATGGGACTTTTCTTATCTTAGTATTTTATGGACATACTCTGTTATGTCATGTTAATGGTAAAAGAAACACAGATATTCTGGGTTGTCATTTCAACTGACACTTTGTCAACACTTTTTTATTATTGTATTAACAACCTATTCCACTAAGCAAATGCCTTTCTCATACTATGGTTAAATGTATATGGAGATCATAAATTCGAGTGCACAATCATCCTGATTTTGGATTGTTCTAAGGCTTCTTGTTGTTTTATCAGACAGTCAAAATTTAAGATTTGGCTCCATGTACATGTATCTGCTAGCTTAAGGGAATAAAACATTATGAATTTGTCTATCACCTAGCCTGTTTGCCTCCTTTAACTGAACTTTCAGGTCAATAGTACCTAATGTCTTCAGTTATCCACTGTTCTTTGAAGGGCATCAACAAGCTGGAAAGTACTGTAATATAATGCCAGACAAAGGCAACTTCCCAAGGTTCAAAATACCAGCATAGGTGCTCTCCATTTTATTCAGTGAAAAATTAAGAACAGAGAAGATCAAAATATGACATCATTCAAAATACAGCATTTACTAAATGTGATTCAATAATCTCCAAGTACTACCTGATTTAATCAAGTACTACCCCACCCCAGGACATTACATTCATTTAATCAATCACAAAGTCCCTCTTCTAAATACTACTCCACCCCTAGGCTGTACATTCATTAGTCCTATCACAAAGCCCCTCTTCTCAAATGGAAATTAGTTTCCAATCATAGGTAAAGTACATTCATTTGTTCAATCACAGAGCACAAAAAAGGTCAAAAGTTCCCCACCCTTGGATCACAACTGAATCTACCCCAGAGTTACAACAAGCTTAAGCACAGCACTTAATACCCAAATGGAGGTCTTTTCCTCATCTTGACACTGAGGCAAGTTCTCAGCAATCTTTGTTCCTGGGGAGACAAAGCTTATCAAGGTCACAAGATACATTACCAGTCTCTTCATTAATTCATTCTCTGTCTGCAGAACAGTTCTAGGATCCCTGAAAACATTAGCAAAACCCCCTTCCAGGATTTCTGTAAACATACAACAAGAAAATGCTTCTTCAGGGCTTCTGAACCAACAGCAAGGTTCTAGGACCTCTGCAACAACAGCACTGTCCTTCACCAGTGGACAGTATTCACTCTCTGTCTGCAGAACAGCCTCAGTAGCTCTGAACCAACAGCAAGGTTCTAAGACTTCTGCAACAACAGCACTGTCTTTCACCAGTGGACAAATCTGGCAAAACAACATCAAAACAGACAAAGTACCAGCATAACAGCCATGTCTCCTCAATCCTTGGCAGCTCTGGGTGGCAGCTCTCAAAAGTCCTGGGCAATTCAAAGTGGCCCTCAGCAATCCTCTCTGTCTCTCTCTGCCTCCAAGATGCTGCTTCCAAAAAGTTCTTCTGCCTCTCTCTTGTGTCTCTCCAAATCTACGTCACTAGCTCCTCCCAGTTCAGCCCTCTCTTTTCACGTCAACAAGTCCATCCCACAAGTGGGATTCACAAGCTCTGGGTTTTAACACGATCAAACCAAGAACCAAGCCAATACAGGGGGATCTTTAAATTCCATTATGATTACAAGTACCCAGAGAAAGGGGACCAGGCTTGAGAAGTGTCAGATCACGAGAGAATTGGTTGAAGGAACTGGGGATGATTTGACAGTGTAAAAGAACAAATATGAACCCTAGTGAGATCCAAGGAAGAAGATCCCCACTGATGAGGCAGGACTAGGGATCAGGTGAGGTTTCATGGAGAAGATTAAATCTGAGGTGGAAGCAGCCAGATAACAAAGGATTAAAATGAGGGGGGCGGAGCAATGTAGTGAGGAAGTACAGACAAGGAATTTAGACTATTATCTGGCCATAGAGGAAGTAGAGAGGCAGCACAGTACCATATGGGCTAGCAGGGAATTGGTACTTTTTTTCTTAAATTGGGCAACTCTGAAACAGTTACCAAAAAAATTCTTATCTGCACTGGTAAAGGGAATTTCCATGCCGGAAGTTCCTTGTAACAGTAAAATCACATGTACAATGAAAAGAAGAATGGAATATCTAAACAAATTTTCTAGGTTGAGAGAAAGCAATTCCATATATACACTTCACCTCTAGGGCCCCTGATTGAAAGACTTTGGATTAGGAACAAAATGGCTTCTCACCAGAAAAAGTTATGAGGACCCACTGTATAAATGAGGTTGCTTTGCATTTTTAATATGCATTCTTCAAGTGGATGTGTTCCTCTGCTAAATAGGACTACAACATTATTTGTCATGGTTATGCATTTCCAAGGGCGCTAGAAAGCCATTCTGGAGAGCAGTTCGGAACCATGTCCTAGCAGTTTATGAATGGTTTACAAACTTTAACCACATTATGATAGTACTAGGCCTATACCATAAGAAGACTGAAGAAGAGTGAAAAGGATCCGCATGAATACACACATGTATATATACATATGTGTATACATGTATTGCGTGCTTGTGTGTGTGTGCATACACATACACACAGTCATACACACATACCTACATATATAGATAGACTGCTTTCCTTTGTTCTTGTAGAGGACCGAAGTAACATCACTACATTGCAGTCAAAGGTACTGTGTGTCCAACTGTGACTGACCAGACCAATTTGCGTTCACAAGACTTTAACCACAGGATGGACACAAATAGTCCACGTTTGGAGTGGAGGTTTCTCTAAATTTGTACATCTCATATTTCTTTTGAGCTACTGCAATTTGGGTTTGCTCACAGAGCACAGCACCTTCCCTGATGAAGGCACACCACACTGGGCAGCCATTTGCAAGTGTCTCCCATGTCACACAATCAATTCCCATACGTCTTCAGAGAGACTTTGAAAGTGTCCTTGTGTTTCTTCTTCGGACCTCCATATGAGCACTTGCCTTGTGTGAGTTCTCTACAAAACAGTTTTTAGGCAACATATTTTGACATTCATACGATATGGTCAGCCCATCAGGGTTGCATTCTCTGTAGAAGAGTTTAAATGCTTGGCCATTTAGCTTGAAAAAGAACCTCAGTGTCTAGAACCCTATCTTGCCGAGTGATCTTCAGAAACTTCCCAAGACAAATGGAAGTGATTCCTTGCATGATATCACATATACATACACATGTGTACATAAATGTTGCATGCATACGTGTATTTCTGTATAGAGAGAGAAAGAGAGGGACGAGAGAGGGAGAAAGGAAGGGAGAATGAAGACAGACAGGGACGGGGGAAAAGATAGAGGACATAGCTCTTTTGTGATAGAAAAGAACTGGAAACTGGGGGAGGGGGAGGTGGGGTGCCCATAACTTGGGGAACTGATGTACAAATTATGGTGTATGGATGTAACAGAGGGCTATTTTGCTGTTAGAAATGATGAAAGGGATTATTTCATAGAAACCTAGGAAAACTTGTATGAACTGACACAAAGTAAAATGAGCATAACCTAGATAACATTTGATATAACAGTAACATTGTAGACTTTGAAAGATATAAGAATTCTGATGAACAAATGACCAATGGTGATTCTGAAGGACTAAGCATCCTACCCACCTCCTCACAGGGTGCAAAAGGACACACATGGATATGTGTGTATATATGCATGTGTTTGCATGTAATTGTTTGCATGCCCCCCCATTAGGCCATACCTCCTCGAGAGCAGGGACTGTCTTTTTGTTTCTTTTTCTGTCACTGGCACTTACAAAGTGCTCAGCGCATAGTAGGGGACTAATTAAGATGCATTGACTTACTGACTTTGGGGAAGACTGTGCATTGTTTTCAGTTAACCACATTTGCTCCCTAACACAGACACAGCACATGTTTTTACACTGATATTCCTGCACTGACATTGTAGAAAATACTGTAGTTTCTGAAGAGTTAAAATTTCAGGTGAGTCAAAGGGCAACTGAGAGATGCTCAGTTGGTCCAAGTCCTCTGTAACATGTTAACTCTGGTGATTTTGCGTATGAAAGGCACTGTGTGATCATCTGATCACAGAAGGTAGGCTAAGACCCTTGTGAGAGCAAAAGAGACCCAAGAGAAAGTCTGAGTGCTTCTCTCTGACCATAAAGGGGGAAAACCCCCTTAGGGGAGGCCCCTAGTACATTGGAGAGGGGAGCCAGAACTAGTGACAAGACCAGCCAGCATACACACAGTATGTTGGGATGGATGGCGTGTTCAGGGGGGCCTAGCATGTCTGAGGTGAGAGCTTGCCATGTCCTTTCAGGGCTGCTCACCTTTAATGCTCACCATCACCCAACTCTCACCTGTGACCCCAAGAAACTGTAGCATGCACAGAGGCTACACTGAGGTCAACCATCTCAGCAGACAGGCTAACCCAGCTTGACAGCAACCAACAGGCCTCAGACCTGTCAGTGAGTTGGGAGGTTATCTACCCCAAGCATGTGAAGACTTCTCTAAGAAGAATGGGCAGATAAGAACAACTTGTTCCAGTGGTCATGAAGGTGGCTAAAGCAGGTACTGTGGGGTGCTTAGAGCTAGGACATTGGAAATGCTGGGTCACATGACCCACCGCACCCCAGGCTGTCACCAGTCATCTTGACTTTTGTCCTGCCACTGGACTTGGATGACTCTGGAAGAGAGAGGGTGACTGACAAGTCTGTGCAGTTCTGCATCACTTAAATCCATTCACACACAAGTCAAGACATCACCCCATAATGCCATTCGTCCACTTCTAAAACAAAGGATGAACAATAGAGTACATCAAGGTTTGCGAAGGTTTTACTAATATTAACTAATTAGATTCTCACAACAATACTGAAAGGCTCTGTTTTATAATTGAGGAAACTGAGGCAAATGGAGATGAAGTGACTTGTCCAAGGTCATAAAGTCATTGTCTGAGGCTCTGTTTGAATCCAGGTCTTCCTGACTCAAAGCCTAGAGCTCTGTTCATTGCACTAGCTGACAAAGGCACAAACTCTCATCAAGCCAAACATGCCCCATGAACCACAGAATGGAGGCGATGGAAGGAAAGCATCGGGGTGTTGCCTCCTCCTCTGCCTTCCAACCTTCAGACCCATTATCACCCAACACTCTCATGTCGAAGTGTCTGGCTCTCCAAACACGGACTGTCCTGCTGCATTCGAGAACTGTCCGTGCTGAGGTGGACTTCCCATCTGCCTCCATTCCTCATACCCGGTACTCTGACCAGTGTCTGATGTGGAGTTATGATCCCACCCCTTAGCCATGCCTACAGCCCAGCAATGGGACCTGGGTAAGGAATCTTTCCTGGCAAGCTGTGGGGCTTGAGCCTCTTTGCCCTCCTATCCCCACATCATCCCAGTTTCCTAATAGAGAATCAGGCCTGAGTCCTTCTATCTCCTCCCATGCCACGCTCATGTGAGTAGAGAATCATTTGCAAATCCAGTTTGTTCCAAGGTCTCTACAGGTGATGCTTAGAAGGCTGCCAACAGAGCATTATTGGAACTGACTCTACTGTCCGGGTCAGAAAATTGGGCCAGATGATTCAATAAAATCCTAACATCATCATCCAGGACCATTTCCCAAAGGCAGCCCTTCAGGGACTAAGGAATAATGAAAGATTTCTGCAAGAAGCAGCAGATTCTGCTCTTGGCAAAAGCCCTTAAGTTTTGTTTTTACTTCATTTGTCAACTTTTCTTCTTCAGTCCAATCCCTCTAGTGCTCCCTATCTAGGTGACTTTGGGAAAGAGTTTGGGTCTCAGTTTCCTCACCTGTAAAATGAGGAGGTTGGAAGTCAGCCTCTGAGCTCTAAGTCATATATGCTGTGATTGGATGTCAGAGCCAGAAAGAACCTTCTAGATCCCCTGATTCACCCTCCTGATTTTACTGAGGAGAAAGCTCACTCCCAGAGAGCGGAAGCAACCTTTCTTTGCAAGGTCATGCAGCAGATTAGAAGCAGAAGCAAGATGAGAAGCAGTTCTCCTGACTCCCAAGGAAAGTCTTGCTCCTCAGCACAAATCATAAAAGGTTGGTGTGCCATGTGATGCTGCTCTTCTCCAGCTCTCACCCAGAGCCCCAGAGCTAATGTTCTGCAGAACAACATGGCTTGCAGGTGGCCGTGACGGCCAAACAGCAACATTTTGTCAGTCTCAAAAAGGAGGATTATTTTCTCATCGTACTCTATTCATCTTCCATAAATCATTTGTATTCAGTAGAGTTGGGTCAGAAATGCATTCATTCCAAAGAATGCTTCAGACAGGATATGCTGAATTAAGAATGGCTGCATCTGTCACATCTGCTTATCTGCCCGGCATTGACAAAGACAGCCCGATGATGATGTAATGGCCGTCCCATGTCATGCCCAAAGGAGGGAGGATGGCCTAGGTGAGCAGCTTATACAAAAGAGCAGGTCTGCAGTGCTCATTCTACCTTTCACCCAAGAAACGAGGAGGCTAGCATTTCTGAATGTTTAATAGAAATGCTTACATAGTCCCTGGAAATGCAGTGCATGGTTTCTGGTGTATGCTGAATGCTGTTCAAGTATTTCAAAATGTGGTTTTCATCAATGTGGATGTGCCCTTCAGGAACACAGGGCAAAATCCTCAGGAGACTATCTCCGTTCTTCCTCAGGAGATATTCTCATGAATCGCCATGGCCAAAACCGCTCAGCATCTTCTGAACAGCAATCTAGAGATGAGCTTTTGGAACCCTCAAACCGTCACGATGACAGCAGCAGCATTCCTCAGACGACATACTTCACATCCCATGGCTAGCTCTCTATGGATGAGTACTTCAGCCCTGCCAATGAGACCTTTGCTACGGGTGGGTCAGCACCACAGGTTAATCACAAGAGAAGGATAAGAAGGGTGCCAGCCCCCTTTCCTGAGTATCTGAATTCAGTGTTTACATTCTCATCAGTTCTTCTCCCAGTCTTCCTTCTCTTCTTTTTTCTTCTCCTTGGGAAGAAAGACAATCCAACTAAGCAATGCCACAGTTCTCCTAACTGATCAGAAAGAGGCCACCCTTTCCTCCCCTTTTCCCCAGAAGAAAGTCTGTTCCACCTTTTTGCTCCCTCTACAATATATGCTTGTTGCAATGCTTTATTCAAGTCTCAAATGGAGTATATTCACATACCTAAAACCTTCCAGAGTTTTCTTCAGTTCATCCAAAGGCAGACAAATCACTTTCATCAGTACCAATAATGGAAGGGAAAAAATGACTTCCCCAAAGTCTCCCAGAAACTGTCTTTGAACAAATGTCCTGACATTAGTTCCAAAGAAGTCAGTGTGGTTCAATGGGAAGACTGCCAAGTGGGGCATCAGAGAACCTGAGTTCAAATCCATGCTTGCTATTTACCAATTGTATGTCTTTAGGTAATCATTTAATTGATAAATAAGCATATGACACTATTCTGTGACTATTATGTGACAGGCAACGGTGCTCTGTGCTAGGTGTTAGAGATACAAAAACAAAAATGAAATCAACCTGGGCCTAAGGAGTTTAGAGTCTATCGAAAGGGACATGACCATATTCAAGTGAGGAGGACTTGGTCTTTAACTAGCCCACCCCAGAAAGCCCAGGATGATTATAATCACTCAAGGGAAAGGCTACTAAAGGCCCTCCCAGCTTCTAATTTGAGAGTCAGTGTGGCATGGTGGACCTAGAGTCGAGAATCTGAATTTGAATCCTATAGCAGTTGGGAAAATCACTTAATCTTTTCTGTGCCTCAATTTCCTTATCCTCAAAATAAGAAGATTGGACCCAACAACCTCTGAGGTCTTTTACAACTCAAAATGTATGATCCAATGGCAAATAACCAGGTGGTTAACTGACTATAAAGTTGTGGCTAAACTCTGTGGGTCCCTTATGCAGTGTGAATTAGATTAGGACAGCTCAGCCATTGTCTGGGAGAAAGATTGGCCACCCTGAGTGACTCTGATAGGACATTTGAAGGGTGTTAGTTGAAGTGATTCCATACTAAGAGCAGCTTTATGAAGTATGGCATTTGTGGCCATCTCAGACAAGAGAGTGGAGAAGGTGGGAGAGAGGACAGAGCCATGATGGCCATGAATAGAACCCAGAAGGAAACACCCCATCCACAAGCTTGAGTGGCCATCAGTTTGAGATATCTGAGGCACAGTAGAAGGAGCGAGGCCATATATTGTCCAGTTACATAGATACGGAAAAAGAAAAAAAGAAAGAATTTCAAGAAATGTGAACCTTGATTTAAAAAAAAATGGGCAAGGGCAGCTAGGTGGCGCCGTGAGTAAAGCATCGGCCCAGGAGTCAGGAGGACCCGAGTTCGGTTCCAGCCTCAGACACTTAACACCCGCACAAAAGAAACTAGCCATGTGACCTTGGGCAAGTTACTTAACCCCAATCGCCCTCCAAAAGGCAAAAAAATGGGCAAGCCACGGACTGAAAAAAAAAATTTAGCCCTGGCATTAGAGACACGGACACTCAGAGGCCCAGGCTTAAAGAGGAATACTAGGGAGCTATGTTTACATTGGCATTTTGGTAACTGACCTTTTGGAGCTATCTGTGTCTGTGGAGTGAATAAGAAAGATAAATGCAGTGAAGACAAGTTGTGAGCTACGGTTTTAGGAGTGCAGGTGAGTAGTGTATCCTAGAACTTGTAAATGATAGCTGACTTGTAGAGGAGGTGGTTAAGAGCGGGTGCTACAGAAGTATGAACAAAATAAATAATCATTTTGATTGCTAAGCAGGTGGATGGGCATGGGAAACCAGTAAGGGCTTCAGGTAAGAAGTGGCATCTGAGCAAAATCTGAAAGAAACTAGAGACTCGAAAAGTGGATGTGAGGAGGCAGGACATTCTGGGAATATAACTCTATACCTGTGTAAAGGCTCAAAGACATAATGGCTCAACATGAAGAAAAACAATCCACATCATTAATCATATTAAAAACTCAAACCACGTATTGGGAGATGCTTTAAAAGCCCAAGCAAAGTACAACACTCGCTTGTGCTTTATAAACAAACAAACAAATAAACCCTGAAGCATACCAGAGAACAGCTACTTTTAATATGATAAAAAAAAACAACCCTGCATATCTCAAGTGAAAACCTAGAATTATGTGCAATGGGACAACTATAGAAGTTTTTTTTTTCTATAAATATAAGAATATAATGAGTCTTTTCCTCAACGTTATTTGACATAGATCTAAAAATGCCTATGTCAACAATAAAACAAGAGAATCAAATTAAAACTTAAATAAAAATGAAAATAAGGGAGACAAAATTAACATTATTTTCTATTGACAAGCAATTCACAAAATCATCAATATTTCTCTATAGTAATAACAAAATCTAGAATAAAAGTAATAGAAAATAAAATGCCATTCAAAATAACTACAAAAGAATCGAGTACATGGGAGTGTAATGGTAATGGGTATTTGAAAATCTTCCCTGGCCCTTAATAAGCCTTTAATAAGAATAGGCCCTTAATAAGAATTTGAAGACCTTCCCTGCTTTGAAAATATACTCTGCTCCCAATAGACTAAATGTAATCACAAGGAGTCTACGATGAGAGGAGTGTGCTGAAGGGCAGAGCAGAGCCCACAGGAAATTGGGAGTCAAAGCTGGACTAGACAGGCTTTCAAGGGAGACAGACAGGCTTGTGGGTAAAAGTTGTTTTTTTTTGCCCCTTGCTCTGACAGTTAGACTTGTGTTGGTTTGTGGGAAGGCTAAAGAATGGGGTGGCTCTCCACTATGTTGTGGCGCATTAACTTCTATGTTGCTAAGATGGATTTGCTTTTCTGGTGTCTGAATAAATGTTTTGCTTCCATCTTTTATATGGAGAGTCTGTTATGTTTTTGCCATCAAGCACTATGCAAGTATATTTGTTGTGACTGTGAGTGCTGTGAATATTGCATTGGCACTATAGGGAGTCAATCCAACAGGACACACTGAGAACATAAATGCAATTGCAAATCACTGCAAAGAAATAATGATTTAAGTAATGGGAGGGATGTTTAGTATTCATGGTTGGGATATGCATATATGATAAAAATAATATTACTAAAATTCAATTTATAGATTTAATGCTCTATCAAACAAATTACTATGACAGTATTTTTTAAAGCTAGTTAAAATGGTAACACATTTTTGTCCAAAAAGTAACAAATTTTGGGCGGCTAGGTGGTGCAGTGAGTAAAGCGCCTGCCCTGGAGTCAGGAGGACCCGAGTTCGGTTCCAGCCTGAGACACTTAACATCCACACAAAAATACTAGCCGTGTAACCTTGGACAAGTTACTTAACCCCAATTGCCCTCCAAAAAAAAAAAGGCAAAAAAAAGTAACAAATTTCATTTGGAGCAACAAAAAGTCAAAATATGAATGAAAATGATGGGAAAATATGAATTAAAAGTGGATAGGCCTTTCGGACATCAAATTGTATTATAAAACAGCAATCATAAAAATTATTTGGTATTGAATAAAAAATAGAGAAGTAGATAAGTGAAATAGATGATAAAGAAGAATTAAGAACAATGGGTGTATGTATATTCATATGTGTATATACATTTATACAAACATACATGTGGGTAAATATATGTGTACATGTATATGAATTTATACATATTTATAATTCATATGTGTGTAACTCAGGAACAAACTTCCCTAGGTTGATGGAAGAGATAATTTTGAGCACATAAAATTGAAAAACTTTAATATAGACAAAAATCAATACAGACAGGATAAGCAAATTGCTGATTGAGAGAAGAAAAAATCTTTGTATCTAATATTTCTGATAAGTGATGAAATCCAAGCTATATGTGAAATCAATGCTTATATATAAGACCAAGAACTATGCCCCAGTGGAAAAAGTGGTCAAGGCATATGAAATAACGGTTTACAAAAGGTAAATTACAAACTATTAATAACAATGTGAAATATTGCCCCAAACTATTAGTGATAAGAGAAATACAAATCAAAACATCTCTGAGATTGTACATCACACTGAATAAATTGGCAAAAAATAACACAAAAGAGAAATAGATAATAACAGAAGGCTTGTGGACTAATGCACCGTTGGGTGAGCAATGAATTGTCTAGTCATTATGGAAGTAATATGGAGTATATAACAAGACTATATTAACAGAAAGAGAAATAGATGGAAAATTAAACAGATCACAAACCTTGCAAGATGGAGATATAAAAGTAATAATAGGAGACCAACTTCCTGGAATATACTGGAATTTTTCTGCCCATGCAGAGTAACTGATAGTTTTTTGTTTATTTACTTTAACTATAATTTCATCCTAAAGAGATCAACCAACAAACATTTATTAAGTCTAGATTATGTGCTTAATACATGTGAAAAGTGCTGGAAAATGTTGACAAAACAAAAAAAGAAGCTTTTTTTCAGAATTTGATTCTCACTAACAAGAACAAGTGGTCACTAATAAGGAAATGATGAGAATCTTAGGAGAAAGTGAAAGCTACCTCTTAGATTTGTGATAAAGAAGATGAGACAAAAATGAACAGTGTGTCGTGCACTCCGAGATCTGGAAAGGTCATATTTCCAAAGTTTCAGAGAAGAGATTATTACAGGGGAACTCAACCCAAAAAGGATGGAAAATTCTCAAGAACAAAATTCCAAACACCAAAAGAAAAACTCAGAATAGGAAAGAGAGCAATCATCTAAAGAAATGGTATGGGTGCACAGAGGACTCAGACACCAGGGTGTTTCTTTTTCTTTAACGGTCAGGAAATGAAAGCAAAAGTAGGTAACAAGATAAGTAAAATCATCTGCCATGACCCTATAAGAATAGTGCCAGCAATGCCAAAGGTTCAATGGGCTGAGGCCAGCAAGGAAAGCTAAAGACAACCAAAAAGGCATTTAATTAAACTTAAGAAAAGGGAGAAACCTGAGAAAGGCTATTCCTCAGACCGGGTGAGGGTTTGGAAAACCAACGAGATTGTTCCTCAACACAACTGGAAAAAAAGCAGATGAGTTACTTATATCTTCTTTTGCTCATTTTCTCTGCCAATTAAAATGATCATTGAACTGGGGTAAAAAAAAAAAGGACTCTATGCAGTTGATAGGTGGACTAAGTAACAAAGTAGTAACCAAGTGCCTAACTGTCCTTAATTTCAAATCAACCAGATCCACAGTTACTAAAATCTTGCTGACATTACGTAATTGTTAAGTCACTAGTCATGATCTTGCCAAGATTAAGGAAAACTGAAGCACCACCTCCAGATTGGAGAGGAGAAAATGTTCTTTTTTTTAAATGAGACTGAAATCTGCCAACTGTTGACCATTGACCTATATTCCAATTACAGACAAAATGTCTGATTATCTTTTGAATGTGACAGATATCAAATACCACTAAAAGCAAGCAGTGATAGCCAAGAGGTAGTGTGGCTTTATTCAGAACACACTTACATATGCGTACATAGACATATAGACATATGTATGTAAACACATATGTATGTATAGGTGTGTTGTGGGGAAAGAAGGCTCTCCTCTCTCCCCTCAACTATAGTCTCAGATCACCAATTATTTATTGGATATTTACAACTGGATGTCCCAGAGACATCTCCAACTCAATATGTCCAAAACCAAATTCCCTATTTCCATGGAAATTCTTTCAGTCTCCCACATTTGTGAACATGGCATTATCTATGATTCCTTGTTCTCCCTTATTCGACATAGACAACCAGTTGCCATATCTTGCCTTTTCTAACCCCACAGCATTTTCACATCTGACCCTTCTCTCTATTCACACAACTGCCAGCTTCGTCCATGGCCTCGTTACCTATAGCTTTAATTGCTACAACAGCCTCCTAATTGGTCTCCGAGCCTCAGGTCTCTTGCCAATTTATCCCTCTTCCACACTGAGGCCAAAGTGATGACTTTCCTTCTTAATAAACTCCACTGGCCCATTGCCTTTTGGGTAAGATACAAATTCCTCAGTTTAGTATTAAAGCTTTCATACCCTGGCCCCATCCAGGTCTTTCCAGACTCACTGAACATTACTGCTTGCTTCTGCACTGTTTCCCCGCCAAACTGGCCCAATTCCTCTTCCTATCTCCCATACCTATGCCTGCTAGAATACGCTCCCTCTTTACTTCTGCCTCCTAGATTTCTCCCTTCCTTTAAGATACAGCTCAGGCATCATCTTCTGCATGAAAATTTTCCAGATTCCCTAATGACTAGAGCCCTTCCTCCCAGACAATATCATATTGAATTACTTTGCTTGTATCTATATGCTGTATATGTCTAGATGGGTACTTGCAGTCTTCCCATTAAGGAGATTGTTACATTCTCTGTGCTTGTGTTCTCAGAACCTGGTGCAGAGTCTGCATGGGTTAAGCATTTAATGAACAATTCTAGATTGATTGATTGACCAAGCTGTGCAAATGCTTTATACTGGGCTGGGTCATATAGCTAGATTTGTGTTTTTGGAATATTGGCTTGACAGCTGTGCAGATAATGAACTGGAGATGGAAGACAATGAAGGAAGGCAAGCCAATGAAGTGGCTATTGCCATAGTTCAGGAGAGGGTGATGAGGACTTTGAGTAGGGCAGCAACTCTGTAAGTGGGCAGAAGGGGGATGGATGAAAGGCACACAGAGGGAAGATTAAAGAGATGCAAAGATTGATTGAATATGGAAGGTGAGGAAGAGGGAAGACCACAAGGCTGCCTGGGAGGGTCCTGATGCTCCAGAAATGGGGAAGGGTAGCGAAGGAATATATTTGGGGAACACATAAATTCTGTTTTGAATGGGTCAAATTTGAGCTTACAATGGTACATCCAAATGTAGAGAGACAGCTGACAATTGTTAATATGAGTATAATCCAGGAGAAGGATTAGGGATAGGCAAAGATGACCATTTAACCCATGGGCGTTAATCAGTTCATCAGGGAATAGAGAGGAAAGTTAAGAGGGCCTGGGATAGAGTCCATGTTTACACAAGAGCGTGATTCTGCAAAGCAGATGGAGAAAGGGTGCTCAAACAAGTAAGAAAAGGACCACGAGAGAACAGTATTGAAGACACAAAGAGAGAAACGTCCAGAAATACAGAAATGCCCCTGCAAAGAGGCTTAGAAAAATGTGTCTCCTGTCTTTGCAGTGGAGATGACTGGTAATCCTGGAGAGAAAAGTTTCAGCCTAGTGTGAAACAGTCCAGTTAGAAGGTGAAGTGAGCAAATGAAGGCCAGGAATGGAGCCTTCTTGACTCAACCAAGTGAGCTGGAAATGAGGGAATAAAGCCCCGAGCGTAGACAAAGCCTCCTCCTGAGAATTGGGCTGTAAAAGAAAGAAGATGTATAGAACAAGTGTTTGTTTGTTTTAGTTTTTTTGGAGGGCAATTGGGGTTAAGTAACTTGCCCAAAGTCACACAGCTAGTTTTTTTGTGTGGGTGTTCAGTGTCTGAGGCTGGAACTGAACTCAGGTCCTCCTGACTCTGGGGCCGGCGCTTTACTCATTGCACCACCTAGCCACCCCTACAACAAGTCTTTGAGCTGATAGCTAGATCACCTGAAGGGTTTTGCTTGTTTTAAAGACCTATGGAGATAAAGACATACATGTAGGCAGCAAATAGGGACATCACATAGATATAACCTACACAGACTTTAGCAAAGCATTCGACAGTTTCTCACGGCATTTTTATGGGAAAGATTGAGCGCCATAGGCAAGAAACTAGCAACTTATGGAGATTCTGAATGCTTTGAATGGCTGGCCTCATGAATAGTCTAATGCCCACTTGGAAAGCAGCTTCAGGCAGCTTTCCCCAGGAACCCAGGCCCCGTGAGGCCAATAACGACCTTAGAGGGATCTGTGGATGGCACACTCCTCATGTCGGCAGGCAACACCAAAATCAAATGGGGAACCATTTTATGACAGTGGGGGAGAAACCACTGTGGGCCACGAAATATGAGATGAGTGGTCGCTTCAGGTTATCCAGGAGGAGCTTCATTATTGCCACACTTCCTACCTGCCACAGCAGTCAAACCAGCCCTCCAGGCCGACTGCCCTGCTGGGCCCTGCTGCTCAGGGCTGTCCTTTTCTCTAAGAGTAACTCTCATAGTTTAGTATTTCAGCTATAAATGGCAATACTGGCTATTACCAGGCCCCAAGGAATTGCTCATTGCCAATGCGTTCTGGAAGCCTCCACAAGTAGCCCCTGGCAGCTTAGGCCAAAGCAGAGAATACATTCTTCTCTCCAGACGCCATTAGCTCCTATTTGTAAAGGCATCAAGAACATGACAGGAGTTAAAGGCAGAACCAACTCTTTGGCTACAGCCCCCTCAGGGCTCCAAGTTTATAAACGCCTGCCTGGCTAGAGAACGTCCTGGTATGAAAAGTGCTGCTGTGGCTGTGAACATGTTGGCTTTTTCCGTTAAAATCAAGAAATAATTTAGAATCCAACAAGCCATTTCATTGTTCAGAGAGGTGAAAATGTCATCGGAAACCAGGACATGTTTCTATACTTAACGCTAGCTAAGAATACAGCCACCCTACAAATGCCAAAGACTCGGTATTGAGGGAAGGAGAGTGTACCCATTGACTAGTAAAAGGTGGTGAGGGGAATGGCTGCTGAACCCCAGCTGATGTGAAAACCTGTGCAGGCTCTCATTTCTGAAAGACAAGCTATGAAAATGCCAGCCCAGCAGAGCTGGAAGGAACCCCAAAGGCCATGCAGTCCAACCCACACCTGGACCAGAAAATGGGAAAATGCTTTACATGTATTATCATAATAACCCTAAGAAGGAGGATATTATATAGTATCCCACAGATACTATTATCTTAATTTTACAGATGAGAAAATTGGAGGGTAGTGAGGTAACAGGACTTCTCAATCAATCAATAAACATCTGTGAAGCACCCACTAAGTGCTGGATACATGCTGGCTTGGCATTAGACCATCAGTCAACTTGCCCATAGTCTAATAAGAGGCTAGCTAGTAAAAGTCAGAGATGAAAGTGGGGGCAGATGCCAGTCCACTTCTGGCTTTTCTCTCCTTGTTCACACTTTCAAAAAAGGCACAGTGACTTCCATGAAAAAGTTCCTATCATTTCAAACTATCTCTACCCTGAGTGAAATCAGTTTTCTTCCATTCAATCCCACAGATATTTATAAAGAACCCACTATATGCTGGGCATGAAAGATGCAAAGACAGAGAGAACTGCCAGTGCCCTCAAAGCTCTTCCATTCAGCAGTGAAGGGGATAGATATGTGCATGAGATCATATGCATTAAGGCTTTTTTGAAGCACTTGCAAGGGGGCCAGGAGGAGCAGTAATACTTGGAAAGGCCTCCTATAAAGTGTCACTTAAGCCAAGGCCTAACGTGAACCAGGGATGCTAAGAGCACAGTGGTCCAGGCAGGGCAAACAACACGTGTAGAACCACACAGGTGGGAGGTGGGATATTCTGTTCAGGCCACAACAAGAAGGTGAGTGCAGCCAGAATGTAGATGGTCTAAGAAGGAGTAATGTGGCATCAGGCTGGAAAGGGAGCTTGAGAAGGTCTTTAAATGGCAAATAGGAAATTTTAGATTATCCTAGATACGATGGGGAGTCGCTGAGCTTTCTGAGCAGAATGATGAGGTCAGACCAGTGCTGTAGGAATATTAACTTGGTAGCAACATGGGGAATGGGTTGGAGAAGGGAGAGACTAGAGGTAGGGGGGACACTTTGTAACTCAATGTAATAGTACAGGAGTGAGGTGAGAACGGCCTGAACTAGTGTTGTGGCCACAAAAGTAGGGAGAAGAAACTTATGTGAGAGATATTGTGATTCTAGAGACTTAGCATCCACTTAGGTGTGGGGGAAGGAGAACACAGAGTTGAGGCTGTGACCTGGGGACTCAAGGAATACTGCAAATAGTGACTTGAAAGTGGGAACAATAATGAGTTCTGCTCTGCAAATAAGGAGTGTGAGATGGGTATGAGACCCCCAGATGGTGAGGCACCCAGGAGAAGCTGACAATGAAGGACATTTAGAACTCAGGTGGGATATCAGGCTGGATGTGCAGGTCCAAGAGTCACCCACAGGAACTGATGGGATGAGACTAACACAGAAACAGAAACACAGAGAGAGAGAGAAACAGAGAGATGCAGAGACACAGAGATACAACAGGCACAAAGACAGAGAAAATATCGGGAGAAAATTGTCTACATTCTCAGAATCCACAAATGCTGACTAGAAATGGCTTTTTATGTTTATCTAAACCTCGAAGTTTGTGCTTAGTAAACATTTGGTCATTAATGGAATCATACAGTTATAGATTTAGGGCTGTACTGGCCCTTTACAAGGCTTGGAAGCTAAGCACTGCATATTCCTGGAGAGGAAACTGAGGCATAGAGAGGCTATGCCCAAGATCCTACCACTTGATAGTGTCTGAGGCGGTATTTAAACGCAAATCCTCCCTACTCCAAGTCCAATGCGTATTCACTGTCTCCTGAATAAATGCGACTTTTCTGCCTTGCCTGGGAGTCTAAAGGAATATACAATGAAAGAGATATGGAAATTACGCAATTGAATTACAAAATCTAACATTAAGAAGAAAGGTTTGGGATTAGTTAAGCTCTGAGCTCCCTCCTCTCTCTGAGATTCTGATTCTAAACTAATGACAGCCTCCAAAAATGATAGGAAACAAATTCACTAGAAATTGAGAGTCTCCATAACTATAAATTTGAGTCAATTCAGAATCTAGAAAAAAAAAAATTAGTCTGCATAAGTTTATAGTGATTACACCTGGATCTCCACCTATCCATCCATTTTCATGGTATTTAGAATGAAAAGGGTCTGACCCCTTCATTTCCTAGGCACAAAAACTGAGACCCAGAAACTAAAGCGGGATCACAGGAGATTCTCAGCTTGAAAAAATATTTGTTTTGCTTTGCTTTTTGGACTTCCTTGCTGGTCAGGCATGTCTGACTCTTTGTAACCCCACTTGGGGTTTTCTTAACAAAGATATTCTGGAGTGGTCTTCCATTCCCTTCTCCAGCACATTTTATAGGTGAGGAAACTGAGGCAAACAGGGTGAAGTGACTTGCCCAGGGTCACACAGCTCGTGAGTGCTTGAACCTGGATTTGAACTCAGGAAGATGTGTCTTCTTGACTCCAACCTGAGCACTCTATGCAGTGAGCCACCTAGCTGCCTGGAAAGAGTCTTGTAGGACACCAAATCCAACCCTCCTATTTAATAAATAAGGAAACTGAAGCATAAATCTGTGAAATTACTTACCCAAGGTCACACTTAGTTAAGGAGTGACTGAGGCAGAATTTAAATTTTTCAGATGTTCCTGACTTCAAACCCAAGTAATTTTCTCAAGGTCCCATCATTGTTCCCTATTTCACTAACATAGAACATAAGCACCTGTCTTCCCTAAGCCAGATTCCCATGAAAATTGAAGACTTGAAAAAAAAATCAAGTATGTGAAATTTCTCATTTGGCCCACCTTGATGCCTCCCATGACCACGGCAGATGGGCCGGCAGTTATTTTCATTGATACCGCCGGTACTCGCTTCTTTCGCCTACAACACAAACAGACGTTGCTTCCAATCGACAGTAATTATAGCCTTTTTCATGGCGCCCATGGATCAAGCTGATTGCTTCAAAATGCAGTGAAAGGTAATTTGTGCTAATCAGCTTGAAGAGTGCCGTACAAAATTAACTGGGATTAATTTCATGCTCTCAGGTAACCTTTATCTTGTCGATTGTGGTGCTTGGCAGTAACCGTTTCATCCCTAGACCTTCGGGGGCTCCCTGCACCTGAGTACAATGCAGCACGTAAGAGCAGATAAAAGTGGGGCAAGATCAGCAGTTTTCCGTTACACCAAGACTCCAGTCGGTTTCACAAGCATTTAATAAAGCATCTACTATGTGCCAGGCACTGAGAGTACTATGACGAAATAGTCCCTGCCCTCAAAGAACTCTCTCTACTGAAGAGACACATGTTTCTATAAAAATAAAAACAAAGTGATACAAAGTAATTTGAAAAGGAAACATGCGTGAAATTAATCGAGAAGGACCTCGTGAAGGAGGTGGTGGTGCCGAGCTCACCTTCGAATTTGTGGATGCCGAGTCAGAGGTGAGGAGGAAGGGAATTCCGGTGTAGGGATGACGTCGGGGTCGCAATCGGCTGCTTCATTAGCTTCCGCATCATCAATGAGATGGGAGATAGCCACGCCCACAAAGGGGCATTTAATGAGGCAGAAACAATTTTACGAGAAAGTCTGGCTCCGGGTACTTCAATCTGATTAATTTTAGAGCTCTCTGAATACTAGGATCTTCAGGTGACCAACTGTTTGGTGGTACTTGGAATATGAGTCAGCCAGGGCAGTCTGCTCTCTGGAAAAACAATATTCAGAATTAAAATGAGAGTGTGAAGAGAAAAGATGAATCCATCTGGAAACAGTATTTTAGCCTTTGCAGCAGTATGACTCCAAATAAAGCTCTGCCCTCTCCCTGGTTCACCTTAAAGGCCAAGAAAACCTTTTCTCATCCCACCATCAATGTTTTATGCTACCTGTATTTTAGCATGGACAGTCACTTTTCCAAACTACTTATTTTTTCTTGTGTCTACACACACATTTAAATTTCTTTGACAGTCCTAATTTTAAAGGATTTACCCAATATTTTCTATTTTCAGAATTCCCTTACCTCATACCCTCTTTGAGGAGAGAAAGGGTAACTTTCATATTATGGTCACTTCAACCTACTTCTTACTAACCTGTCCCTAGGGGCCAAGCATAACTGTGCATAGAATTCTCTCCTTCTCTCTCCCCTCCCCATCATAGGGAGTCAATCTTCCCCTGAGAACAGTTAACTCAAAAACCTACCATTCTACTATACTATGTAAAGAAGCAACATTGCCATTGGGACTTGAAAAGATTAGGAGAAATTCAAAAGGGGAGGAAGGGGATTGGAACTCACTGAGCTCTAAATTCCATCCCAATTCCAAGATTCCAAGATCTTGATGATGGACATTAAAAAGGGGGGGGGGGGGTTAAGAATATCTGAGTCCAGGAGCACACACCTACTTTTTCTTTTTTACTTGCCTAGCTAGACACGTGACTAGTTTCCATGTGGGCTCCTATCAGCAAAGGAGCTGCGCAGAAATCAAGCTTTTGCTAGGCAGGAAGACCTGAAGGATCATGGGAGGCAGGAGTCCTCCTCTCTGATAATTAGAGAAATGAATATTAAAGCAACTGTGCAGCACCATGTCCTGCCCAACAGATTGTCTACAATGAGAAAAAAAGAAAGTGACAAATGCTGTTGAGGTTATGGGAAGATAATGCCCTATGGGAGTGCGGTGAACTGATCCAGCCACTCTGGAGAACCCTTTGGAACTGTGTCCTAAAAGTCACCAAACAGGGCCTGCCTGTTGACTCAATGATAGATATCACTACCAGGTCCAGGCTTCTTTACATGGGGACCAAATGGGGTCATGCCCCACAGTTTAAGAAGTGCTGAAGGAGTCACGAGTGGGAAAAGCTTAAGAAGCCCTCTTCTGTACCACAAAGAATGTTTTTAAAAAGAGGAAAAGGTCCCATGTGTACAGAAATATTTCTAGCAACTATTTTTGTAGTAGCCAAGAATGGAAACTGAGGGGAATTCCCCATCAATTGGGGAATGGCTGAACAAGTTGTGGTCTATGCATGTAATGGAATACTATTGTGCTGTAAGAAATGAGGAGCAGGTAGACTTCATATCTACCTGGAGAGGCTTCTGCAAACTGATGCTGAGTGAGAAGAGTAGAACCAGGAGAAATCTGTACACAATTACAGACACAATGTATGTGTGATGACCAACTTTGATAGACTGGGCTCTTCTCAGCAATGCAGGGTTATCTCTCAACCCCAAAGTCTCATGATGGAAAGAGATGTCTACATCCAGAGAAAGAACTGAGTTTGAATCCATATTGAAGCAAACTACCTGATCTTTTTCTTTTCTTGTTTGGTTTTGTCTTCGCCATTTTTCTTTCCATCTGATACAATCCTTCTTTATAACCTGACTAATGTCTAATGTGAAAGCTTTTGCAGATCCTATACTTGATTGTGTGCCGCCATGGGGGGGTGGGGGGGAGGGAGAGAAAATTTGAAACTCAAGGAATTGTGGAACTGAATCTAATAAACTAAAAGTAAGCAAATAAATTAATAAAGACCAAAAAAAACAGACAGTGATGAACCAAAAACGACCAAGAACAATTGTAAAAGCCTAGTGATGAAAACACTCGACTCACCTCCAGAGAGAGCTGGGGAGTCAGCGCGGCCTGAAGGGGCCTTTCTTCCCTTTCTTTGTTTTGCCTTTTTTTTAGGGGGTGGGGGCGGGGCAGGACTTGACTAACATGGAATTTTTTTTTTGCCAGACTCTACATATTTGTAACGTATTTTGTTGATCTTGCTTTCTCTGTGGTCATGAGAGGGAGGAAGGGAGGAAGAGAATCTGGTGCTGGAGATAAAATGAAGCAGAATTTGGAAAAACAAAACCAAACAAAACAAAGAAGTGAGCTGCCTGGGTAGAATGTGCTGACTCAAAGACCTGGGGAATGCCCCCCACCCTCCCCCCTCACTGCTGAGGGGAGGGGAATTACTTGTTTCCCGTTCTTTTTTCCAATTTTACTCCTTTGCTATTTATACTCTTATAATGAATTTTGTCTCCAGACAGACAAACTGATTATTTTGTTGCCTTCTAAGGATTTGCCATAAATGACCTAAGGGGAAGAACAAAAGGAAAACCAGTGGCTAGATTTAAATGCAAATCTATATTGCAGCACGATTTCTCTTCTTCATTCTTCCCAGTTCCCTCCTCCATCCTCCCTTTCACCCTCCTTCCTTTCTTTGTTTCTGTGTGTCTCTCTATGTCTTTTTGTCTCTCTACCCTCTCTGTCTCTTTTTTTCTGTCTCTCTGTCTCTGTCTCTCTCCCTCTGTCTCTTTCTTTGTCTCTGTCAGTCTGTCTCTGTCTCTCTCCCTCTCTGTCTCTTTCTTTATCTCTCTGTATGTGTGTGTCTCTCTGTCTCTCTGTCTCTGTCTCTCTCTGTCTCTTTCTCTCTGTCTCTCTCTCTCTTTTCTTTCTCTTCTCTTCTCTATCAGAATTCTTGTACATGGACCACTGAAAGAAGATCCTTTTGAGAAGGTTGTTAAAGACTCCAGTGCAAGCTATCAGGAGCCATGCACTGGGATAAAGTGTTGCTATCCTGCACAAGGCATTTCAATGCATTTTCCCAGTTGGGTAAATGTACTGTGTGTGATGAAATGATCCTTCCTGCTCAATATCCATGATTTTGAAAAGGATATTTTACATATCACCTTAGGCAACTCTCTAAAACATTTACTAAGTTATATACAGATTGGGATCCATGTCAGCAGAGGGAGTTTCCACACATTGTCATTTTGACATATTTTACCTATTGATGTGTTTGGCATCAGAAAAAGTTGGCCTTCAACATGACAGTCTTTCATTGAAACAAAACTACTGGGTCTCACTCCACTGTTCTTCATTCTAGGAAAACAAAATCATAGCAACAGAGGATCATAAATGTAAAGACAGAAGACAACTCTGGCTATCAAGACTCTTTATTTTACAAATGGAGAAACTGAGTCCCCAAGAGGTGGTGTGACTTGTATAAGGTCATACTGTCCATTATCTGAAGTAGGATTTGAACCCAAATCCTCTTACTCCAAAATGAGCAGCTTCATGTTTTCTATCAGCATCACCTCCATTCACCCACTCAACCATTTTCAAAACCTTGGGGCTATCATGGCCTCTTCATCCCCCTCATTTCTCATCTGCAGTTACCAAGTCCTCTCCATTGCATTTCCATCACATCTCCCAAATCCCTCCCTTCTTCTCTCTTCTCATTTCCACACTGCAGTTCAGACCCTCACCACTATCCACACTGGCTACTACTCAGTCTACAAGCATGACAACTCCCCATCCTCATGAAAATCCTCACCTGTCTGCAACTTAGATGTCTTAGGGAGTTGTTTAAGTAGGTGTGAGAGTTTCTGTAGTTGACAAACCACAATTCGGACAATGCTAGGTTCAATTTGACAAGCATTCAAGACTCCCCTGCTTACAGAGCTTTTTGCTAGTGATGTGGGAGGTACAAAGCTTAGATAAGTGATCTCTGCCTTTATGGAGCTCACAGTCTGGGGGAGGGGGCAATAAGATGCCCACACAGATCCCTGCTCCCTCTGGAAGATAATAAAGGTTTCAGAGGAACATAAAGGAAGCACTCTGGGAGATCTGGCACACAGATCGGAATTCGGTATGGAAATCAAGGGCCTCCTTCCTCACTATCGTCTTGAAGCAGCCTGGGAGGCCAGTCAGGGATAGGCTTGTCAGGGGCATAAGAAGAGGGGATTTGGGGAGGCTACAGGTTGGGCTGGATAGTCACTGAGGCCCCTTCCTCTTCTGAGATCCTGTGACATCATGAGGGGGAAAAACAATCCAGGAACACAGATGAGTCCGGGTAAAGACACAGGTGGCAAATTCAAGGGTCCACAATGGCCTGCATTTGCCTCTAGGCACCTTTTATGTTGCTGCTTCAGATTCAAAACATGACAAAATTATCAAGTTGTTGAGCAGACTGACATGAAGAACTGGTCATTTCCTTTCCTGGATTGAGGCTCACTGATCCAAAGACAATCTTGCCTTCCCTCCTCACAGAGCAACATTTAATAACATCGGGAGGACTTATTATAACAAAAGTTAGTGGACAAGCTAATAAAACCGCCTTGGCCGTCAATAGAGATAACATGTCCTGCAAACCCGATAATGGACGGAGGAAAGCTATGTTTTCCATGAGAAGTAACACAACAAACTTCACTCAAATTGATGTGGAACAAATGGAATCGATTACAGTGGTGCAAGGATTCCTGGCAATAGGAAGAAGAAGCTCTCCTCGTGATTGAGTAATTCCCACACACGGGTGACAGCAGAGAGCAGACAGGACACACGGCCAGACCGTGCTGATGGACTGGATTCTCCACAATCCAACGTCTTCAGAAGAGAGAGTTCATGCTGTGAGCAACATGACATCGTTACTAAACTACACACTCCCCAAGGCTAGAATATATTTGTGGCAGCCCCCAAAGTAGCCAGTTAGCCCAGCTGAACTGACCCGAGTCCCTCAAGAGACACGTCCCAAAGCTGGGAAGTGGGACCCCTGAAGGGAAGCAGGCTCTGCCTCTCCCTAAACACTAGCTACCACCCCAATACCGACTGCCTTATTCTCTAGCAAGATTGTGGCCATGAAAGGGATGCAATGAGAAGAGAACACTGATTATCACAAGCCCATTCCCACCTCAGAGAGCACGTCCATAGACACTTGTGTCCTGGAATCGTTTACTGTACTCCTTTCTTCCTGCCAAGGAACAAGATCATTCCTTGGCCTCGTCTCTAAGAAAGAAGGTCAAACCTATGAGCTCTGAATTGTTGCGTTTGTCTCCAAAAAGGATGCTTTTAAGGGACTGGACACTCGATTTGCTTTAATAGGTAATGTGATGGCCCAAAAGGTTAATGTCATCTTGGGCTTCATTAAACCAAGCACTGCTTCCAGGCCAGTCTGATTGTGCCCCAGTGAGACCATGTTTGGAGTATTGTGTTAACTTCTGGGTTCCATATTTATAAGAAGAGAGTTCAGAAGAGGCCAACCAGCACCATGCCGGGCCTTGAGATACACACCAACTTACAAAAAGAACAGGAATGTTCAGAAGAGAAGGGGGAAAGGTTCAGAGGGGGAGGGCCCGGCACTATAGCTGTCTTCCAGTCTGTGAAGGGTTTCCATGTGGAAGAAAGATTCGACTTGTTCTCTTGGCCCCACAGAGCAGAACCAGCAGCCGTGGGTGGCCGTTACAGAGGGACGTCTCCAATGGAAGGTAGCCCTGAGTGTAAGCAGCACATCCTTGGAAGCCTTCAAGGACAGTGGAGGCCCACTTGTCAGGGCCATTGGAAAGCATTGCAGGGGCAGCTAAAGTCTCCTCTCACTCTGATTCTGAAACAGGGATTTCTAGAGATGCCAAAGGAATTCCATTTCATCTATTTTATGCTTGGCTATTCATCAGTATAGTATATGGTTTAACAGTGTTTAATCTATGTTTGCTTTTATTGAAAAATGGTTTGCAATAAGTTTTAATGGTTTGGAAGAAGGTAGGTTATAAAAGCAGGCACATGAGAGATGCAGAAGTGATGGGCCTGAAGGCAGAAGAACTGGGTTCAAATTCCAGCCCCGATACCCGTTAACATTGCAGTCCTGGTCATGGCACTTCCTCTTCCACAAAATAGGTGTGTTGGGAGAAGAGAGCTTTGTAATCCTTAAAGCACTAAAATGTGTTGTTGTTTTGTATTAAAAGAGTCAGTTGCTGCATTTCATTCAGAAGAAATTGGGTTGAATCCAGGTTCTGCCTGGGTAGCTTTGAGCAAGGCACTCCCCTCTCTGTTCCCTCATCTATAGAATGAGAGAGTTTGAGCTAAGCCATATGTAAGGTCCCTTTCGCTTTCATGCCATGATTCCATAATCCTCCATTGTCTCTCTGTGTTGTGAAAGAACAAGGGAGGCAGGAGAGTGAGGAAGAGGAAAGGAAGACAAGAAAGAGAAAACTCCAGGCTGTATTGCACACTTGTATTTAGAAAATGGACTTAAGGATTTTGTATTCTAAGATTTTCGATGAAGAGTTATGTTTCTCCATTAGAGATATGATCTTAATTTTGCAGAGATAGATAGATCTGAATCATGAAGTGTAATTCCCCTGTTTTATTCCTTACACCTTTGGCCTGCTCCAGAGCTACTGCATGGGGTCATGGCCATGTGGCATTGGATTCTCCCAGCATTTTCTGTCATATTAGCTGCTTTTTGCATATATATTTTGTTGTTACTGGGCTATTTGTTTAATTCATTGTTGAACACTGTTGCTGTGGGTAGGTGCAACTGTAGAGGGCTGAAAGTAATGTTGGAACCATTGGGTTTGTCATTAATCTATGCAGCTGCTGCCAGTGGTGAAAGGTGAGGGCTTGGGTCAGATCTAGATGACTTTTGTCAGACACTAAGCCCTTGAAAAAGACAATGACAGATATGCCATTAGTGATGGTCATTTGGAGCAAGGCAGTGCCTCTGTATCAGCCCATTTGGACAATCTCTCTAAAAGTAGAGCTTTCCCAAACGATTGTGGGCTGACCCAGGAGCTAGAATGCTGCCCAGTCCTGGAGTCTTCCAAAAGAGCCTGGACGAGCAATTTCCAGGGTTGTTGTACTGGGGATTCTTGACTGCTGAGGTCCCTAACAGTACAGAGATTCTCTGTGAGATGAAGATTGTCTGTGAAGAGCCTTCTTCAAGGACAGGAACATCACACTTCCTTGCACTTCAAGCCCATTCCAGAGCAAACCAATTAAATTCAAGGTTATTTAATTACATACTTTTAATTATTTTTATTTTTTTATTTTATTTTAATTATATATAATTAAGTACATGTGACCTACTGATGGTGGATAAAGCCTTTGTCTACCTCACTATTAAGCCAGAGGCACCTGGTCAGACATCTCCTCATTTACTCTGATATCTCTTTTCCCACTTGGCTGTGCCTTGACCACTCCCCCACCTCTACCCACCAGCCAAGTACCTCCCTACCTTGCCCAGCCCTCCCTCACTCCCTACGAGTCACGTCATCATTTCCCTGATGTCATAGTCCTCTTGAAAAACAAAGGACAAACAACACAACAATCACTGCCCCTTTTCAGCTCTTTTTCTGTGGTGTCTTCCTACATTAGATCATAAGCTCCTGGACGGCATGGACTGTCTTATTTTAATTTATATCCCCAGTGTTTAGCACAGTGCCCAGCACATAGTAGTAGGTGCTTAATAAATGTTTATTGACTAGACTATTATTGTGAGAGACTTTGGGAGAGCAGGGACTGTGTCTTAGACACACATTGTGTCTCCCCCAGTGTTCCACACACTATTCTGTATACATGAAACACTTAATCAATGTCTGGTGAGTGTCACAAGAGCTCCCTTGTAGATTCAAATTCACCAATGTCTCTCTATAAAAGCCATCTCTGTTAAATGTATATATCCTCATTTCTCCTATTTTGTCCTATACTTCCCCTGTTAGGAGAAAATTACTAAAAAGCAGTTGATCCAAGATCCTGGTCATATGTAGGGAAGTATAGAGGACTTCTTCAGGAATCATCTTCCCAACCTGTGGTGATTGAGAGCTAATAGTTGAACAATGGCCAGTCTGCCTGAGGCTGGGGCTGGTATGAAGGAATCATTAACCTGATGAAGCTCTGCTCCAAGCAGTCAGATGAAAAGAAAGGACTAGTTAGGAATCTGCTTGTGGCTTGATGGAGAGGCAGCTAAACTTGGGAGTCAGGAAAACCTAGGTTCAAATGCCACTTCCAATACTTCGTAAGTGGGTGACCATAGTCAATTCATTTAACTTGTCAGAACATGTCTCCTCCTCTGAAAAATGAAAGGGCTGGAGAAGAAGACCTCTAAAGCCCCTTCCAGCTCTTGATCTGTGATTCTGGAAGTCCTAACTGAGTTGGACAGAAAAGACACTCTAGCTACGCTTGGGTCCTAGAATATCATACTGACTATCTGTGAAAACTTGGAGCAGTACACTCTGCCTTGAAAAGAAAGGACTCCCCACTGTCCATAACCTGTCTTCAAAGTCCAGCAGTGAGTCAAAGGCAAAGGAAGCCAGACCCAGAGTCCAAATATTCAGGAACTCTCTAGATGAGAGATTCAAAATTTAGAGGATTTTGCTTTGCTTCCAGTTCTAGCAAAGTAACTGCTAAGTTGTTTATCCCAAGGCAAATGGAAGGGAAAAGAACAAAATGAGAAGAAAAGAACCTAGCCTCATAAAGAGAGTCAACAGCAAGGGGATTCTAAGAAAGCTCTCTCTCTCTGTCTCTCTCTGTTTTTCTCTGTCTCTGTCTCTCTGTCTCTCTGTCTCTCTGTCTCTCTCTCTCTCTCTCTCTCTCTCTCTCTCTCTCTCT
>NW_027186352.1:4909149-4970669 GCF_028583685.1 Petaurus breviceps papuanus
TCTGTCTGTCTGTCTCTCTCTCTCTCTCTCTCTCTCTCTCTCTCTCTCTGTCTCTCCTCTGTTTCTGTCTCTGTCTGTCTCTCTCTCAATTTCTTTCTTTCTCTATAATCAAGGCAAGCAAGAGAGGCAGATTTATTGGGGAAGCAATTTGGCTGCAGCATCACAAAAGTCCCATGTTTTTCTCTCACCCTAAAAGCTTTTCTTCCTCGAAATGCCTCTTAAACTGTCATGTTCATGATGCAAACTACCTCAATCACAACTAGTAATCTCCTGTAAAATAATTTCTTGTGTAAAGGAGGATTGTGTTGGACTCACCGCTAAAAGCTTAATGATTCTTTTTTTTCTTTGTATTTTTAGGTGGAAGCTTCAGGGAGACTGCATAAAACTTACCATGTGGGGCCTGAGAGCACCAGAGGGCCTTCTGTTGAATATCTGACACTCTAGTAGTCAAAAAATCACTCAAGGTAACTGGACACGGTTGGCTTTCAACCTAGTACAGGTACCTCAGGAGGGGTTCACCATGTTTATCACTGGCTTGGGCGAGAGGCAGTGTGGTGCAGTGAATTCAGCCCTCCAACTGTAGTCAGGAAAACCTAGGGTTGAATCCTGCTTCAGATATTTGCTGGCTGCATGACACTCACAAGTCACTTAATCTCTCAGCCTGTTTCTCATCTGTAAATTGGAGATAAGAATAGTGCCAACATCTTAGTATTCTTAAAAAAATCAATGGGAAATAAAATATATAAAGTACTACATAAATGGCAGGTATTATTGCCAGTTTGGATTTCATTGATTGTCCCAACAATGTAAAAGTGGTTTTCTTTCCCTTTGTTTAGGTAAGAACACATTTGATGGATTTCACTGGAACCATATGACTATGCCAAGTACACCTCCTCGAATCAGTCTTGGACTTGATTCATGTCCAAAGGCATGTGTATAAATGAAAGGAGTTATTTCATAACCAGATAGGGAGTCTGGAAGATGGAAGCAAAGGGGCTGGAGTAGAATCACATAGAACTGGTAGACCCTGGAGCATCCAGCTACAGGGGCAACAGCAGCTTGGACTAAGGAAGGAAGATATTGAAGGGGGTCATTGAATCGATAGGTACCTCTGAGGAGAAGAGCCACATGGACTGAAGTGTGGCCACTTATTCAAGGGAAGTTCAGAGAAAATGTCCACTCCTTCCCAGGTTCTGGTTATCCACCAAAACTATCCTATAATCTGCTATTTTGGTACTCAAATGTTCCCAATAACTTGGTTATTTCCTGAACAATAATGAGGCCAGGTTAATGGGAGACAAATCTAAATTAGGCAGAGTCCAGCTTCTATCTAAATGATAAGCACTTTCTTAACTGGGGGCTCAGAGCAATTGTGATTGACGTGAGAACTTTTCATCCAAAGCAAACTCCCTAATGCCCAAAAGAGGGAACGACATGGACCTTAGGGGCCACTATATTGCCCTAAGCTTAAAGCATGCTACTCCTCATGAAGGATATTGGTTAAAGGAATCAGTTTATGATATAAGAATGCCTTATAAAACCCAAAGATAAACTCCTCAAGGATAGATACTCTTCTTTGAGTGTGTCTTTGCTAATTTAGAACTTAATCACAGTTCATTGCACATAGTAGGTGTTTAATAAGTCCTTGTTAGTTCTGGTAAGTTCTGGGGTCAAAGTCTAGAACTAGTCCCAATCTTCAAATAGCTTATTCCTGTGGGATACAACATATACACCAAGGTATAAATCTAAGAGAATTTGAGGATAGAGAAAGCATGGAAAATAGTAAGAACATGAAGATAAGGGAAAACTTTTTGGAAGACACAGCAAATGGCCTGGAGACTGAAGGGAGTTAGCAATTCTAAGAGTTTGAGGACAGACTTAATGCCATGCAGGGGAAATAGAAAGTGAAAAGATGTGGAAACGAGAGAGAGTACTGATTTGCACAAGTCAATTTCCTGATGACTGAAATATAGGGTATACAAAGGTGTGTAACATAAAATGTCTTGAAAAGTAGGTTAATCATTGTCATCATACAATCTTTCTAGTCTTATTTCATATTATGCTCCCTTCACACTCTCTTTATTCCAAGCCAAATGCCCTGCTAGCTATTTCCTGTACACAGTGTTCCATCTCTTGTCTCTTGTATGATTTCTCTTATGCCTTAAATATCCTCTCTCCTCACCTTTAAAAATCCTGCACTCCCTTTGGAAAGACAGCTTAACTGCCACTTGCCACACCAGGACTTTGCTGATCCCTAATCTCTTCTCATGAAATTATATCCTAGTACCTTAAATGTTATTCAGTCACATATCTGTGTTTCACATTTTAACTCTCATTAACACACTTGAGGACAAGATCTGTTTTGCTTTTGATCAATTGATAATGAATTATTAATTTTTACTAATTATTTAAACTTGATTATTAACTAAGTGCTTACTCTTTGGCCAGGTGCTATGCTAAGTGCTGCCCAAACAGAAACAAAATCTGGCCTGATGTCAGGGAGCTTACACTTTAATTGTGGAGACAGCATGTTTATAGAAAGTAGTTTTTATTTGAGGTTTGAAGCTTGTGTGTTCACATGTGTGAGTTTGAGTATATGTGTGTGCATTTAATCCCCTGAAGCTATGATAGTGCCCAGAACACAGTAATTCCCTGATAAATATTTGTCAAAGTGAACTGCATTGACTTCTTTAGTACCAGGTTGTAGGAAGGGGACGAGTGCTAAGGGCACGGTGAAAGTTGCAAAGAGGAAACATTGGTCTTGAACTAAGGAAAAGACTCTTCAAAATGAGAGCCAGCCCCAGGGGAAGCGCGCTCCCTCAGAAGATGGCAGGGTCCTAATTCATAAATATGCATTAAATGCCTACTATGTGCAGGCATTGTACTAAGCACTGGGTATCCAGAAAGAGGCAAAAGGCAGTCCCTGTCCTTAAGGAGTTTACCACCTAGTGGGAGAGATCACATGCAAACTATTTTGGGTAAACTGCTTTATTTAGCTTATTTTTTATTCTTTCTCAGAAGATATGGATTGTTGAGTTGGAAACACATTTAAAGGTTAGGATGAACTCTTGTCTAGGGTGTCCCCAAAAAGAGGAACATAAAGATGCACAATGTAGGGCTGGTATAGGATGGCCATTTATTTCCTCTATTTAAAAAAGCATGTTGGAAACACAAGACTCCTAAGCACACAATGAAGAAGATTTAAACATGACGCATCGATGGAGAATTCACAGTATGTTTTCCTGGGTGGTTGAAATATATAACCTGAAAACGTGAAGCGCTTGTCCCCTCCTCAACTTTGTGCTGCCTAAACAATCCCCTCAAAGTACTTGTCTTCTGGTGGCCAGGCTGGGGTTTAGGTGCCTCCTCATGTTGGTCATTGTCTTCTCCTCCAAGAAGCTCTCAAGATCACCTTCAAGGCTGGAAACGTCCATCCCAGGATCACTATTTAGTCACCTGTGCTCAAGCAAAGAAAGACAAAGCAGAAGAGGTGGCCAGGGACTTGAGAGACTGACTCAGGCTCACCTAGGGCTCCATTCAGGCTCACCTGCTCTAGCTTTCATACATTAATGGTCACCATCTCTGCAAGTACCGCAGCAGAAACTTCTCATTAATCCCAAGGAGAATTCCAGAGGGAAGAAGAGGAAAGGGAGGCAATCATTCAGTCATTCCTTTTCTAAGTCTATCTCCTGACCCAGTGACCAGTCCTCTCTGATGTAGCCACTCCTACTGACAGAGAGACAGAGAGAGAGAAAGAGACAGAGACAGAGAGAGACAGAGACAGAGACAGAGAGAACGAACTCATGCTTAGGTAGTACATGGCATCCAAGTAGAAAGGGTCATGGTAAATGTGGAGCTGGAAGCGGCCCAAATTCCAATCTGCTCCATGAGGCATGCCCCAGGCAGAGATGAGCTGGGAGTTCCCTCTGATTATACACATTATACCTTTATCCATTCAAAATCTGCCTCTCTGCACCTACTCACTGCTTCTAATTCTGTCTCTGTAACCAAGCAAAACAAGGTGACTCTGTCTTCCACACAAGAGCTTTTAAGAACTCAAAGATAACTCTCAGATTGTGCCAGTCTTTACTTCTCCAGGCTAGCCATTACCGATGGACTGATGCCTTCAGTCATTCCAGGTTTCATTCCAAGTCTCCTCCCACCATGAATTACTCCTGCCTAGCTGCTCTCTGCCCGGTCTGAGCCTTTGTAAAACACTGCATCCCATATCACACACAATATTCTCACATGCTCTGGCAAAGTGCAAAAAAGGGTTTGTGTTTTGGGCTGTCATATGACACTAGACTGGTATTTTTAGGATCCTGCATCCTCTAAATGGTAAGGTCTTGTAAACACACACGCAGGAGGCGACACACACACACACACACACACACACACACAGAATGAAATTCCAACTTAGTTCAATTTAATAGATTTCTAAGTGATGGTCCAGGGCTCCCTAAAGCCTCTGGATCCACAGAACCAGAATCCAGTTCTATGGACTGCTTTCCCAAGAGGGTGTCTTTCTTTGGCTCATTGTCCCACCCTGCAGCTAATCCAGGAAAATTTCCTGTCTATGCTGCATTGGATGTTAGTATAAGAGAAGAGAATTACAGCTGGAGACAACCCCGGAAACCATCTAGTCCAATGAGGAAACTATGGGCCAGGAAACAGCTATTCAAGGTATTATTAGGAGTAAGTGATCGAGACAGGATTTGAACCCAGGCCCTCTGACTAACCAGTGATCTTTCCACTGTACCCTGCTGCCTCAAATGGCTTACAGTCTAATGCAGGGCCAGGGAAGCTCACAAATAACCATAGTATGAGGGAGGGTGAGACGTGCAAAGGAGCAATCAAAGACGTCATCAAAGAAATTCAAGGAAGAAGAAATCGTATTGACTCAATGAGGTCAAATAGCATTTCATGAAGAAGGAGGAGGGTCAGAGCTGGTGACTGAAGCAGAATTAGCAGCTGGACTGCTGGCAAGGTTAAAGCTCTCATCGACATGATTTTAGAAGTGAATTTATTCTCATCTCCCAAGGACTGTTTGCAGGGAACATAATAGTGTGTGTGTGTATGTGTGTGTGAGTGTCTATGCCTATGTGTGTGTCTATGTGTGTCTGTGTGTGAATGTGTCTATATGTGTTAGTATGTTTCTCTGTGTGTCTGTGTGTGTTAGTGTGTGTGTCTTTGTATGTGTGTGTCTGTGTATGTGTCTGTGTCTCTGTGTGTGTCTAATTAGTCTTGAAAACAGACTCGCAGCTTCAAGGACACCTGCAGGTCCTTCCTTGCTCATATCTGCACACAATTTGAGAAAGGCATTTCCATTTTTGCCAAAGAAGTAGTCTTTTGACAATTCAGAATCGCACATATGTCAAGGCACTGAGATGTGCTGAACTATATAAAATTATTCAATGATTTTCCTGAGGCCTGACTATGGAATAAAATATTACCAGACTTGCAAATGTTTTAAAATCAGACTGTGAGGTCTGAGCATACACAGGAACAGCTCACAGATGAGAGTATAGCCAAAGGACATTGTGTAGACCCAGAAAGCCCTATCCCTCCATCCTTCCTCCCATTCTTCCTTTCTTCCTTCCTTCCTTCCTTCCTTCCTCCCTCTCTCCCTCCCTCCCTTCTTTCCTTCCCCCCTCTCTCCCTCCCTCCCTCCCTTCCTTTCTCCCTTCCATCCTTGCTTCCTTCTTTCTTCCCTCCTCTCCCTTCCTTTCTTCCTTCCTTCTTTCCTCCCTCCCTTCCTTCCTTCCTTTCTCCCTTCCATCCTTGCTTCCTTCTTTCTTCCCTCCTTCTCTCCCTTCCTTTCTTCCTTCTGTCCTTCCTTCTTTCCTCCCTCCCTTCCTTCCTTCCTACTTCCCTCCATCCCTTCCATTATTCTCTGCTTTCTCTCCCCCCTTCTTTTCCTTCTTTCCTTTTTTCTTTCCTTTCATTTCCTTCAATCCTTTTAGTTTGGAGAGCATAGGTGAGTTGCTGCTTGTTTTGTCCCCTTTGGTTTGAATTGTTTTGCCCAAGAGGTTTCCATTGTGTTGAGGAGGAGGAAGAGGAGGGAAAGGAGGATGAAAAGGAAGAGGAGAGGAAAGGGAAAAGGGGAGGGGAGGAGAAGAGGGGGGATGAAGGAAGAGAAGGGGAAGGAGGAGGTGGGGGAGTGGACGGATTTGAAGTCATGGGATCTCTTTTGGATATGCTGAGTTTGAGGTGCTGAAGGGGCACCTGGTATAAATGTCCTGAAGTCAGTCAGGCAACAAGCATTTGTTGGGCATTGAATGTGTGCCAGACACCATGCTGAGCCTGGGAATACAAAGAAGGCCAGGAACACAGTCCCTGCACCAAAGTACTCACACCCTGATGGGGAAGACAACGTGTAAGCTCATGTAAGCTACATCCACAACCAAAGAAAGGCAATCTCTGAAGAATGGCACTAGCAGCTAAACAGTGCAGTGCATGGAACACCAGGCCTGGTATCAGGAAGACTCATCTCCATGAGTTCAAATCTGACCTCAGGCACTTACTAGCTATGTGACCCTGGCCAAGTCACTTAGCCCTGTTTGGCTCAGTTTCCTCATCTGTAAAATGAGCTGGAGAAAAAAATGACAAACGACTCCAGTATCTCTGCCAAGATAACTCCAAAGGGGGCACAAAGAGTCAGACATGACTAAAATGACTCAACAACAACAAAAACTAACAGTAGGGCATATGGAGAGAGCCGTTACGGAGAGGCGGATTTGAACTGAGTCTTAGAGGAAGCCAGGGAAGCTGGCAGGCAGAAGTGAGGAGAGAGAGAAAGCCCAATTGGGAATGCAGGACTGGCACTTAGGGGATCCCAGACTGGATATAGACCTGGGATCCATCTGCATGGAGATGGCAATGGAACCCATGCCAACAGAGGAGAGCACTGTGAGTAATTCAAGGAGAGAGCCCAAGGCGAAGCCCTCGGAGCTGCCTACATCTGGTGGGAAAGAGGATCAGTGAATAAATGTGCACTTTGTGCCAGGTGCTGTGCTAAGCCCTGGGGTTATGAAAGGAGACAAAACCCAGTCCCTGCCTTCAAGAAGCTCGAAGTCTAATGGGAATAGGTGAATCCAGCAGGAAAGACTGAGAACCATTAGTCAGATTGGTGGGGATGTCCACAGAGGAACCAAGGAAGGACTGTCAAAGGGGGGGAGGGCAATGTCCAAACTGAGGAGGGTCCCAGGATACCCACAGCCCAGTGGCCAGTCCAGGTGCAGCAAAGCCAGCCCTGGCACTGCTCACCCTCTTTCCGTCATTCTACTGCTCCGCTCACTTTTTCTCTGGCTGGGGAGTAGCCCTGGTTGGAAGGTTCTGGGCAAGAACAAGGAGATGTTTGCTTATACCCTGTGTGTCATTTCTGCTAAAATTACAGGGGAGAAAAAATTTTAAAGCCTCATGAAATGCTAATTGTTTTAAAATGATCATTCTCCAGCCAGGATGCTGTGGAAAGGACATGAGTGCTAGAGGCAAGAGAGTAAAATCTCAGCCCCCCCTCAGACCTGCCTGAGAATCAGAGATCAATCAAGGCATAACGAGGGTGCCTCGCTATCCATGGAAGAGACCGACAGAGCTGCTTTTAGCCAGTGTGCATCTTGCGATATATTAAGGAAATGGGACTCTCAGAAATGACATTTCCACCCTGTGCTGAGAGAGGAAAAGTACCAGAAATCCAGGGGGATAGTGAGAAACCAGCAATCAGCCCTGTCTGGTGAAAGCAAACAATGCAGATGAAAGTGCGAGAACAATGGCACCCACATGGCCCAGACAGCTCAGCATGTCCCTGGCCAAGTGCCAGCTGCCTCTGGGAAGGCTAGGAGCCAAGTCTGGCCTGAGTGTAAATGAGGATTGGAGAGCCCAACCAAAGACATCCTCAAACAGCAGAGCTTGCCAGTGATCTGGCCTTCAAAGAGAGAATCAGTCCTGCAGTTCAAGTACAAATATGTGAGTTTTCTCAGAAAAAGTTTTCAGAGGAAGAGAATTCTTCTCACCTTACAGAAGAAAGAAATTACCAAAAACCAAAAAAAGACCAGTTTCAACCAACAGGTCCATGAATTAAGGGAATAAAACAGATGATCCTGGCCTCCGAATGTGGGGAAATAAGGGCTGGGAGTGAAGAAGGGGGGCGTCAGCCGCAGAAATCCAAGCGCAGCCAGACTCGTGAGTGACATCCAAATGATTGACATTCAATGCCAGAATTGACCAGTCCTCCAAGGTATAATACAAAAATCAAAAAGAAATGAATGTTTGAGTGAACAAACACATAAGTGCTTACCTCATGCCAGGCATTGTGCTAACTGCTGGGGATACAATTTCAAAAATCAAAACAGTCTTTGCCCTCAAGAAGCACAAATGCTAGTCGTGGGAGCCAGCTCCTGTATGGGAGTGATTGACCTGTGATGGAAAGGCTTTAGTGAAGAATCCGGTAGGAGCATGGAGCCCTGGGACTGGAAGACAAGTAAGGGATCCTGAAACCGTCCCCTCCTGCCTCACTTAGACAGAAAGCCAACAGGAGGAAGGGCCTGAAGCAGGAGCAGCTCTGGGGCTGACATTGTGAAGATCCTTATCCAAAGTTCGGCTAGTGACTTAGGAATGAAAAGCTTTGTGCTTCACTATGTGCCTAATGGACCACCGTCCCACGGGAATGTGTAGGTAAAGTCCACTCTACAGACGAGCACGTCCACTTTAGTAACACGGAGAAGAGCTAGACAGCGTCCAAGGCTATTTAACCAAAGCTAGAGAGAAGACAAAGTAGCTGTCTTCAGGAGTTGAAGGGCTGGCCTGCAGAACAGGGAATAGGCTCCTTCTGTAAGAACGAGAAGATTTTCCTTTGACTAGGTAAAGAGACCATTCTCTGCCTCATTTTTTACCTAGCCTTAATCGCTGAATGGTCGTTGCATCAGTCAAACTGAGACATGTTAAAGACTTTAGCTTGGAAAGGCCAAAGCCTCCCACTGCCATCTCCAGTCCTCCTGACCTGTATCTGGCCCCTGGACCCAGCTGGATCTGGAGGAGACAGTGAGGATGGTGACCTTGCATGGGCCTGCCTCACTTAAATCCAAGTCACCTTCATGTCATGGCATCACTTTCCTGATGTCAGGGTCCTCTTTGAGAAGGAAGGATGAGCAACAAGCAAATGACCAGTGGACATAGAAAAGGCCCAAGTTTAGATCTGATGCCCGGAGAGGATGGTAGATGGCGTGAGTAGCGTAAGTAAGCTTAGACGGTCATGCGTGGGCTCCCCTTACGGGAGAGTTTCAAGTAAAGGAAGGGCTACCACATGTCAAGGATGTCCTAGGAATGGGTTGTATGAGAGGCTGGCCTCAGAGGTTCCATCTGAGAGATTCTTGGCTCTAGGACTCGGCACCAAGAACCAAGGGTTATTAGCTGCTTATAAGCAGTGCTAGGAAAACTGAATTCCTCCGCTCTGAATGCTTTGAACAGGAGATAATGCCATAGTCTGTGCAACGGCATGTAAGTGACCAAGGAGACCCAAGCATGATAGAAGTTTCAAATATCCAATGAACTAGATAATGATTATAAGGAGTGATGGGATTAGGAGAATAGCTTGAAAACGCTGTGAGATGGCTCCCTTGGATCCAGGCACATTGACACCCGTGGCATTCTCCCCGAATGAACATGGAGACAAGATTATAAAAAGGGACATCTCTTTTTTTTTCAAGGTTAATCCTATCAGCACATGTACAGATGAAGTTCTGCTCACTCCTATGATAACAGCAAAGGCTTTGTAAAAATAAAATAAAAGACTGACAAAGTCCAGTCTCATTAAATGAGCAACCAGCTTGAGTGTTCCCTGGGAGTATTCTTTACTCCCACACACTGATCACTGACGTGTGACCTAGCTCTCACTCAGTTTATTATCAAATCAATATCATGCACAATTCTTCTAAATTAGTTTCAGGATGTTATACTTCTGGCATAGAATGTTCAGCTCCCTGGTTGTCCCATCAATACAAACAGGCATTGGGTCCAAGTCATCTTTCACAGGGGGTGGGATGATTCTGTTGTCAGATAAAATGCCTGTGCCCAATGTATGGCCTCATTGGATGGATGCAAGGGCCCCATCCTTATGGTCCTCAATGTCTGGACCCCTCATGGTACCTCTAACCTTATTACATAAGTCTCATTTCTTTCCACCTACCATAGAAATGGAACTATCTAGCAGAGTCATAGAGCAAGATCAATGACTTCTTAACCTTCATATGGAATTACAAGTGCAACAAATCAAATCCAACTTTGGGGAAAAGAAACTCATTCCCCACACCTTCCTTCCATTCTTGGGATAACAGGGTTTGAGCTGGAGTTCAGTAAAACGTCTCTCATGGAAAGCCATTCTCATGGACTTCTCGATTCAGCCTGTGAAATGAAATGGCAGAGCTGCATATTTTCAGATCCTCCTCTTAAGGAAAGCCCCCTTCCACTCATCAGTCTCCAAACCCCAGGGCTCCCTGAGGCAGTAGACTTAGGAGTTCATCTTACCTGGCCCCAGACATACCTAGTCAAGGGAATATGTGCTTCAAATAATCGATCCTCTTTCCTTTTTATTTGGAAGACATCAAAAACTACTTGCATTTGTCAGAGTAAGCATGGAATCCCCCATATGCCTGTTGCAATTAAAAGAACAGAACAATCTCTCTGTGTATCCAATCCATCCACAGCCAGTAAAGAGGCTCTGGAAGGTGAGACAAGTAAAGGCTTCCCAATTTCAACCCAGTTGAAGAAACAGTCCCTCCCACACACACACCTATTCGTACACAGATGATATAGCCCAAAAGTATTCATCCTTCCTTATAAAATATTTTCTCATAAAAATGTGGGCTAGTCAAAATGTAGAAGATGCCCTAAGGCATAATGGAGCTATTTCTTCAGCACTTGTTTAACATATATTTCTTAAATATCTGCCAAGATTTGTATGTAACTGCATGGTACTAAGGATTAAAAAATTTTAGATCCTCATAATCTCTGAAGAAGCTTTTATTCTTCAGGCGAGGTATAATATGTGCACAGGGAGCATGACACAAAATAGGCATGTTGAGAGCAACAGATTATTCCAAAGAATATCTTTAGGAAAATATGAGAAGTGATTCAGTGGAAGAAAGTAGATGTGCAACATAGAGAAGGAAACAAAAAGCATCATTGAGTTAGATAAACTCAAATTAGAAAAACAAGGAAGAAATTACTTTTAAGATCTATGAATATGGGAAAATTCCATGACTAATAAAGTGATAGAAAAGGATCATAAGAGAAAAAAACATAGACAATTTTTGTTATATAAAATTTTAAATTTTGCACAAACAAATCAAATGTAGAAAAACTAGAAGGGAAACGGGTAAGTGAGGTAATCATTGCAAGACATTCATTGCAATATATACATCAAGACATAATCATTGAGGGGCAACCAGGTGGCTCAGCGAGTAACAGCACCAGCCCCAGTGTTGGGATGACCTGGAGGATCGAATCTGGGCTCAGATACTTAGCACCACACCCAGAAATAACTGGCCATGTTACCTTGAGCAAGTTATTTAGCCCCAATTGCTTTAAAAAAAAAAAAGACATAATCATTCCATACATATATATGTAAGTGATCAAAATTTATAAGACTTAGAGCCATTCCCCTAAAAAAGAAATGACCAAAGGATATGAACAGGTAGTTTTCTTTTTTTTTTTTTTTGGAAGGCAATTGGGGTTAAGGTCACATGGTTAATTAAGTGTTAAGTGTCTGAGGCCGGATTTGAACTCAGGTCCTCATGACTCTATTCACTTCATCATCTAGCCACTCCAAACAGGTAGTTTTCAAAGGAAAAAATACAAACTATCAACTATTACATAAAAAAATACTAACTCACTAATAATCAGAGAAGTGCAAATTAATGTTGAAGTTCTACCTCATATCTACAGACTGACAAAGATGATAAAATTTTAAAAATTGCAAAAGATTGATGGGCTATGGGAAAACAGGTATGCTTGTACATTATTGGTGGAACTGTGAATTAATTGCTAGTCATTTTGGAAAGTAATTTGTAACTATGACCCAAAAATTAGTAAGCATCACATACTTTTTGACCCAACTCTACCACTACTGGGACTATGCCTTTAAGAAATCAAAGAAAAAGGGAAAAGATCTATATGTACAAAAAGATTCATAGCAGTTCTTTTAGTGTTAGCTAAAAATTTGAAATTAAGAGAGTATCTTATTGGGGAATATCGAAACATAGCATGGTCTTTTAATGTGATAGAATATTCTGATGCCATAAAAAATTATGAAATGGACCATTTCAGAGAAAATTAGGAAAACCATTATGAATTGATGCAGATTGAAGTGGGCACATAGGAGAACAATTTATTCAGTGTTAACAACATTACAGGGGGGAAAAACAATTAGGAAAGACTTTAGAACTCTGACCAAGACAATGATAAATGATGGGGCCTGAAGAATGAATATGTAAGAAGCCACTCCTCTCCTGACAAGAGACAATGAGCTTAAAATGAAAAAAAAAATCACAGATTTTCAGAGTGACCATTGTGGAGATTTCTTTGGCCAGACTCTAGGCATATATTCTGAGGGATTTGGTTTTTGCTTTGTCTATTTTTGCTTCATGAATAAGCGAGGTAGTGGGAGGAGCTGATTAATTAGAAAACATTGATTACTTTAGAAGTAAAAAAAATTCAAAAGAAAATTGAAGAGACATCAAGTATCTTCAGATGGTGGGAAAACTCATGGAAGACTTCATGGAGGAGATGACATATGAGCTGGGTCTCATAGAATGTGAAAGACTGAATGAAGAGAAGAGGAGATTCCTTTCAACCACAAACAGATCCAAGCTTGATAACATTGGCAAAGGAACTGAGGTAGGAGAGGGAATATTGAATAGTCCAGATTGTTTGGAGCATAGAGAAGAAGAAAGGGGTTCTATATGAAAAGAGATTATGAAAGGAGGTTGGGACAAATTTGTCAAAGGCTATAAACTCCGTCTAATGAAATTGTACTTTATTCTTATAGGTGTAATGTGGTGTAGACCAAACCATATCTGGGGGAGATTACTTCATAAGTTCCATGAGGTGTGGACCAAAGGGACAAAGGTTAGGTTGGATTGTGGGGAGACCAGTTGAGACTATTATAGCAATCCAAGCAAGAGTGACAATGACAATGTTGGTGAAAAAGGCACAGATGAAGGAAAGGTTTCAGAGGTTGGTTGCAACTCTCTGTCTGGGCTAAAGAAGAGACTAATTTAGAGAGAAAAGTCTAAAAGAATTTCTTTCTGTGAAAGACTGAGTTAACTGCCAAGATAAGGTCCAATCCCACTGGTTCCCTGTCACCTCCAGGATCACATACAAAATCTTTTATTTGGCATTCAAAGCCCTGCCCAACTTAGCCACCTCTTACCTTTCCAGTCTTTTTACACCTTACTCCCCCCCATGTACTCTTCAATTCAGTGACACTGGGTATTGCATTGAACAAGACATCTCTCAGCTCCAGACATCTTCTCTGACCATGCCTTCTTTATCTCTAACTCCCTGCCTTCACTGGCTTCTTCCAAGTGCCAAATGATACTTTTTTTCTTAAGGACCATGCTTAAACCCAGATAACTCTGGGTGTCATTGATTGACCAAAAATAGGTCCCAGGCCAAGGCCCATTTGGTTATTGTTTGGGCCCTGATTGGCTCAGAGTGAATGTATCTGTTTTGGTCAGAAACCCAGAGGCTCTTAGCCTCCCATACTGATTTGCTTTTACTGGGTCTAAGAGGCCACTCTCTGCAAGGTATTTCCTCCCTGCTGGTGGTCAAGGCTCCCTTTAAGAAGAAGGGCAAACACAGACAACAATATCCTATTCTCTACAGGAAGCCCCCCAGGCCCTCTTAGCTCCGCCTTCTCTCCGGTAACTATGTCCTGTTTGCTGTGAATATAACTTGTCTGTATACATGTTATAGCTGGTTGTCTCCCATTACATTGAGAGCTACTGGAGGACAGAGCCTGGCTTTGGCTTTTTTTGTATCTCCAGAGCTGGGGATGGAAGAGAAACTTAATAAACATCTATTAAGTTTCCGCTGGCTACTGGACTGACTGAGGTTTATTGGATATGAGAAGTGAAGGAAAGAGGATCATTGAAGATTCTGAGGATCCAAGTGCTTCTCTAAGGATAGATCTCATCCCCCAGGGCCATCTTTTTACCAGTTGTTTTATTCTCTTTGCATATGCCCAACACTTTCACATTCCCCTTTCATGTGGTTTACTGGGAAGAGAATCAGATACTTCTGCCAAGAAATAGACCTGAGGGTGGGTGACTCAGGGCCTGAATGGATATTCTGCATTTATAAGCATCACCCACAATAGAGCATAAAAATGGATAGAATGAACTGATCAGCACATACCAAAGTGCTGAAGGGCCAAAAGAGTCAAATATTCCATTAGGTTCCACTGAACATTTCAGAAATGAAAATTCTGACTTTCCGTTCTTGAAGCAAACATTTAATGAAAATTTAATGTGACACAAAGTTAATTCTGTGTGTTTGGACAATTACGAAGAAAGACAGGAGACTTTAGATTGCCTTGAAAATTACAATTCTATGGGAGATTGGCTATCAATCCCCTTGGGATCATGGGGGCTTGGTATCTTAACTATCTATAGGGAATCTGCAGAAGTCACTTATGCAAATCACTACCTCCTATTAAAAATTCAAAGTCTGTATAAGACCGTCTCTACAAGAATGAATTCAAAGTCATTTTCAGAAACCAGACAATTCCAATTCAGCCTGTCTTTCATATGGGGTAGATATTGCACCCAGCTATGTCTCCTGTTACTGCTGAAATGGACCAGTTTGAAATGAGTGTCAGAGATGGCCATCTGTTCAGGAAACTTGACATTGAGAGTCTCCAGACTGGTCAAACCAGATGATGCTAGCCATTTGTGATAATTGACTTCATAACAAATGACAACACCAGAAGGAGCTTGGATTCCATTGACTTGAGCCTTGGGAAGAAGTTGTGAATAGGAAACTGAAGAGAAACCAGTGATGGTGAGCTTCCATCGTTTATGACTAAGAGAGATGGCATCCAGTGGGATTCCAGCGAAAGCTAAAGGTCTGCTGGGGCGGAAAACAGACACTGAGATGTAACACAGATATTCGGATGGGAAGTAAACATTCTCCCCCTAGAAACTTTGGAAGGCTAAAATATCTTGATTGCACATGAAGAGGTCGTCTAGCTTTCTAGGCATAGCCTACCTTCACACTTCAGCTCCCAGACACCCAGATAAATAATATTCCTAAAGGAGTAAGGGAAATAATTCTGATTGTGTTGACACTAATCACCCCTAGGGCAAGGTGGACTGACTCAGAAAGGGAAGGAGCTGCTGAGCCAAGATTCATTCGACAGCAAATCCAAGGCTTCTCCTTTCTCCAGCCCAGAGGTGACAAGCAACATAAGAGCTCTAGATCCAGGGAAATCATGGGGAAGAAGCTTCTTTCCACCCTAAGTTCAGAGTCATTGCCCTAACAGAAAGTGTTCAGTAGCATCCCAGTTCTAGAGAGGGCAGAATCACCCAAACCCAGCCAGGGACTGAAGGCAGATTATCAGAGAATTCAACGTGCCCTTCACAGAAACCGTTCCCTGAGAATAACCTGGCGGTTCAGCAGCCTGGTACAGGTGAACAGCAGAATGATTTTATCCATCCCCAAAGTGCTCTAAAGAGAAAGAATATCTCAGCCCTAGCAGTTCCAGAGCTGTGATGGCAAAAGCAGTCAGTACACTGTGCCAGGCATTGTGCTAGCAGCTGAAGTATGAAGAAAGGTAAAACTACCACCCCATTCCCCCTAGTGACTGCCCCACTCAGGATAAGAAGTCTGGCACCATGAGCCATCAGTACTTCCTGAACCATATCGACCGGTATACCCCTTCTCTCCACTTAGCACTGACACCTCCCAGGGCACTGAGCTATAAGAACTGCCAACCTTAGGCCAGGCAGAAGGCACCACGGACCACACTTCTGTGAGTGGGGATTGTTCAGAAGGAACCAGGCCACAGTTGTCTCCTCTCCACCACTGAGCTCCACTTCTGCTGCCTTTCTCACAAGTTTCTGACTGGGAGAAAAGGCAGCTGATGATTGGGCCAGCAGAGCACTTTCCCACCCAAGAACATGTGACTAGACAATGAGATAGGCTGGGTTAACGGAGCATGCTCTGACCTGGAGGACCTTGAGTACAAGTTCACCTGGGAGAAGACTTGAGTCAATTTCTCTGTCTCAGGCTTGGCCACCAAACATCGAAATGGGCATTTTCATTCTCCATCATATCCATTATAAGGACTTTATAACATTATAAGGACTACAACAGAGTCCCATTTAAAACAAAATCCTAATATGCAAATTCAGGCTCCTTCTAAAACTCAGAGCAGAGAATTTCCAGGCAAAAGGAGCCTTCCAAGACATCTAGAGCTACCTAAGAGAGGAAACGGTTTATCCAAGGCGCTATAGGAATTAAGAAGCAGAACCAGGATTTGAACTTGGGTCTTCTGCCTCCACATCTAGGACCCTCTTCACTAACCCATGCAATGACAATTTCCTTTATGAGAAAACCCCTAGCTTGACAAAAGGATTGGCTCCCAGCATAATGGTAGCCTGCAACCTCTCCTTACCTCAATAAATCAGAGAGCTGAGATGCCGTGGGTACGGAGAATCCCTTCAACAACTCTGATTCAATCCAAGTATCTATTACGTGCATACTTTGTTCATGCCACTAAACCAGGTGCTGGTCTTTTGAGGTGGTCATCAAGAATTGCTATAACCATCCTGGACTGATCCTCTGACTACAAACATTGGTTCTCAAATGCACTTTGAGTGATTAAATTTCCAATTTCTGTTACGCAAAGTTTTTTCTAAACCCACTTTTGTGAAAAGTAAAGCAATCTGTTCATCCAGAGTCACTGCTGAAATAACATGGGCATGACCTGCCTGTGACCACAAACCCACAGAACAGGAGGGCCCTCTTCCACAGAGGGAGCAGGAGCAGCCAAAGGCACCAGCTATAAATAATGCTGACAATTATCCATCCTGCAGGAGAAAGAGGCCAAATAGGGAGCTCATTTCATGGCTCAGTATCCCTATGACTTCATTTGGGTGGCTCAGCCTGTGACCACAAAGGGAGATGCATAATTGGGTTACTTTCCACTAAACAGAAGCCAGAATGTCCATCAATGCGTTGCTGAAGAAGCAATGGGTCCTGCTTCATTTCCCACTCCAATCTAGAAAGATGAAATGAGACAGCTCTATCTATTTCCAAATGCCAGTTAGCTTAACTCAGACTCACGTAATAATATTACTTTGTCTGCAAGTCCTAGGTATTTGAAAAGTGAATAACACTCTCAAAAGCAAAGAAAAAATAATTTTCAAACTTCCAATTAATCTACAAGGCCAGATTATTCCCACATTCTTTCTGATACCATGCAGTTATGAGGAAGTTTGACAGCATCATGTCAAAATGAATATCCTCACCTTAAGAATATAGGGTATCCAACATAAATAATTAACTAAGACAAGGACTCATTAAAGCATAATCCTTAACACTGGAAAATCTTTTTTTTAAATGGCTTAAATTTTTAAAAAATGGTCTTCTCTTTGAATGACCTGCTCTCCCCTCTCTTAGTGCTCTGATAAAAGTTTACTCCAAAGCAATTCCAAATGAAGATATCAGAAATAATTCCTGAATTCAGCAAATGGGAGAACTCTTGGGCATCTACCAAGAGAGATGAAGTTTAAAAGATCTGATTCTCTCTATTTCTTCCTGTCTGCTCACCGGCCCCACATGGACTGAAGTTGTGGGACCCCTAGCATGGGAATCAAGACCCACCTCAATAAGAGAGAGACTGCTCTGGGTCAGGACGGAATGAGATAGAGCCTTGGAGCCCACCACTCCATGTTCACACTGGGGAAAACTAAATGAGATGTTCTCATGGGAGCTGACTTTGCTCTTATGGGGAGGAGGAGTGGGTGAGGTCTCTTCCTTTCCTTGCCTTATGGTGTCCTCTTCTACACTGGCCTCCTGAGCTTTGAAAGTGTGGGGAACATATAGCTCCCTGTTAAAATAAAAGACATCTCATGCTTGGAAAAGAGGAATGGAGGCAGTGGGTTCCCAATAGGGAGTGGGATAGTGGGAAGGAAGAGCCACCAAACTGAGAAAATAACCCCGAATAGAAGGTTTAGACCAGACCAAGAACCAATCACCAATAAGACAGCTTAACTCAAGACAAGCCCTGAGGATACAAGGCTTCGTCACCCCCTGAGGGCACCTATGCAGAAGCCTCCCTCCGAACATTCCCACCCCTCCACCCCTGGTTTTCATGCGGTTTCCAAGAGAATCTTTCTTTCCCAGATAGCTGCACACATCACTCCTTAGCTCAAGAATTGAGAGTTGTTTCCTACTGTCTTAAGTAAAGCTCACTCTTCCTGGCCCAGAATTTGAGGAATGAAGTCCTCCACAGTCTGTCACCATTACATCTCTCCATTGTTCAGTCCTGCTACTCTCCTCTCAGCATCTCATGCCTCTGTCTTTGTTCAGACTGCGTCCTGTGCAGAATGTCTTCCCTCCTTCCCCTTCTTCGTCTATAGATTCCCTGTTCTTCCTCAAAAGCCGCCCCACCCTTCAGGAAGCTCCTAATTCCCCTCAAATTTCATACATCGTCTGCCAATCTCTGGGGCACTTACTGTGTAATCCTGGCTGTTACTGTCAGGCCATCTGGATTGGTCCTGGATCCCCCAACTGGACCATGAGCCCCATGAGGACAAGTACCACACATAATCTGCTGTTGATCTCTCCGCCAACAAGCAGACGCCCAAGGAAAACCAAGTAGAGCTGGTGCATTTGTCCTCTCTTTGTTTGCTACCTAAACGATTCTGGTCAAGAGCCTTCCCTTCTCTGGGTCTCAGCTCCTCAAATTATTGTTTTCTATTATCTTAGTAACCGATTATTAAATTATGATTAAGGCTTTTTCTCTATTTCCTCCTTCCAGGACAATCCCCTGTAAGTCAATCAGTTTGTGAAGGCAATTGCTGATAGGCAAGACTGCCCCAGTCCTTATAGGAATGTGCTCGTCAATCTTGAGTGGGACCCCACCCAACCAGGAGATCTTACTTCACTTTAGAGTGTCCCAAGAATCTAATCTAGGTGAATTCCAGCCCCAAAGCTCTACACCCATGTCCTTGTATTCCTCCAGTGAAGTTTAGGGTACCCTAGCTCTGAAGGAGAAAACTAACCAGAGTGGTCTGGGTAGAGATGGATTCCTTCCTTTTTTTGGAGGGGGGAAGTCAAGGTAATTGGGGTTAAGTGATTTGCCCAAGGTCACACAGCTAGTAAGTATGTCAAGTGTCTGAGGAGCGATTTGAACTCAGGTCCCCCTGACTCCAGAGATGCTGCTCCATTCACTGGGCCATCTAGCTGCCTGGAGATGGATTCCTTTGTCCAAATGGTTGGAGATAGCTGAGTCCCCATGCTCAAGTCATATTCTCAACAGCAGGAGCAGAAGGCTTTCAATCTGCCTCCTCATTGGAAAGTCCACCCCCTCATTAATTATTCACAATTCGGAGTTGATTTTTAACCTGTCAGGGCACCTCCTTTCCCAAAGGTATTTAAGCATGCATTGATCTGCATGGTTTTGTCTTTGGTTACTGAGAGAAATCACTGACCATCAATTTATTGATTATCAGCTAGCCTCATTAACAAACTGACTATTGATTACTCAGAAGCTTTGTCTCTCAGGCTTTTCATTCATCTCACTGACTATAAAATGATGGGAAGAAGAATGAAGAGAATAGGATATTTGAGGACTACAAGAATGCAAATTAAAAAAAAGATCACAAAAGGAATTCTGGGTAATAATGGATCTGGAATCAAGCAAATGAAACATGCCCTCTTTCCTCATAGCAGACAGGTGAGTGCAGACATTGGCAGGTCAGAGAGAGTTAGGTCTTGAGGTCCTTGCCTAGGAAATTACAACAGTATGAAGAAAAAAAAGGCACAAGTAAAAAGTACAATAGCAAAGGAATATAAAAAATCAAATGAGATTGGACAAGATGACCTCTTAAACTGTTTCCACAATTTTTCCTCCACACAACTGACAAGGCAGTCCTGTCATCAGTCAGCTAGTTTTCTAGTAGTGGGAACATTACATTTCTCAATCAATCAATCAATAAACATTTGTTAAGCACCCACTATGTGACAGGCACCATAGTAAGCTCTAGGGAAAACAAAAGAGCCAAACCAGTCCCTTCCTTCAAGAAGCCTACAATCTAATGAGGAATACAACATGCAAATACCTATGTACAAAGCAAGCTCTATATAGAACAAAAAGTGAATAATTAATACAGAGAAAATACTGGCAGGAAGAGGGGCCAGGGAAGGCTTTGGATGGAAGGTGAGGTTTTAGTTAAAATTGAAAGGAAGCCAGGGAGGGAGGTCCTTGGAGAGGAGGGAAAATGCTCCAGAATGATCAGTAAAGGACTAATCCAAGACCCCTCAGCTTGCCTCCTCTTAGAAATCTGTGCAAAGCCTTCAGATGATAAAGGGGAAATGACAGGGGCAAGATCATCCAGCCCGCTAAAGTGAGAATGAAAACCCAAGTGTCCAAAGTTCTGGGCCTGGCTTATGTCCACTAACACCATTCTGCATGTACTCTATTTTGCCCACATCACTCACACACACTCACACACACACACACACACACACACACACACACACACCTGGTCTGAGGAAGCTGGGGATCCTATGGCTATGAGTGAATCAACATGAACTGACAAGCCAGAATTCAGTGGGGTGACTGAGTACCCTAGTACAGAAGCAAAAGATCCCAAAGTCTGGCCCCACAGAGCTTTTACAAGAAGGAAACTACAGAACTTACCTCTCAATTTTCACTTGCCTTTGGAATGCCCCTGGTATCAAATACTCAGGACATCAGTTTGTCCGCATGCCCCACCCCCAGGCCAGGCAGGTGACAATCCATCCTCTTCTTAGATGACCCCAGACTCCTGCTGCGCCTAAAAAAGTCATCCCTCTGCTGCCAACCAAGTGATGAGACTACCTGCAGCTGGGCTGATCGTTCCATGGAAAGCTTTTGGGCTTTCCAGTTTGGCACCTGCCAGAGGTGGCACCACTTGGGTCATCCTCTGAAAGCCCAGCCCCTTTCCACCCAGGGAGGAAATGCTCAAGGAAGAATCCAGGCTCGCTCTTCTCCACAGCAGTAATCATCCTTCCACCTCTCCAGCTGAAGGCCTCTGCTCTCCATCTGGCTGAGCTCACCATTTTAGAGGCACTTAGGGGAAAAAGTAGGGAAACTTCAGCACTAAAAGGTCTCAGAGACCAAAGAGACTCAGGCTGCAATGTTTCCCTTGTTTTTTTCTCCTCTTTTCCCCTCCCTCCCCTTTCCTTTCCCCTCCTTCCTCCTCTCCCCTCTCTTTTCTCCTCCCCTTTCCTTTCCCCTCCTTCCTCCTCTTCCCTCTCCTCCTTTCCCTTCCCCTCTCTTCTTGGGCTCTCTCAGAGTTGATGCAATTCCACTGTAACACCAGGCTGCATTCAGTGCATGTCTTTGAGGCAGCCTTCCCCTCTGCTATCTAACATTCACAAAGTCCTTCCCTCCTGGGGAAGCCAAACTAGACCAACTTGTAACACCTATCAGTGCCAGGTAATTAAAAACACTAGAAAGCTGGAAGGCCCTAGGGACAAGGAGGGAGAGGCTCAGCAGGGAAGGCTGGGCATCGGGGGCAGCATCAGGAAGGAGTCAGGATGGAGGGCTCAGAATCCCCTGAAGTTATAGCTGACCTTGAATGAATCCAGCCACCTTGCATCTTGACCCCCAGGGTCCTGGGCTTAGCCTTGAACACCAGCCTTCAGGGCTTCCTTCAGTGCTTCCTTAGGCTCAAGTGAAGCTGCACATGCTCATTCAGAAACGCATCCTAGCAGCCAGGAAAGTTCATGTAAAGGCTGCCCGAATGGGTCCATGCAGCCAGGACCCCATTTAATAAGCCAGGCTCTCCTGGCCTAAGAAGGGGGAATCTGAGTCCTTGGCTGCCTGGAGCTGCTGCACAATTGCTCTAGAACAGACACCTGGTCTCTCTGCACTTGCCCCTTGGTTCTGGCTCTATTAACCTGGATAAACAGAGGGTAGTGGCCTCTGAAATAACTCTGCCATGCCAGCTGCCTGAGAAATGTGCTTGGGCAAGAAGAAATGTGGGCTGGGGAGACAGCTGTGGGAGGCAGCCACAGGTGCTCTTGGAGGGGAATAGCAGAGAGAGGAAGAGAAGGAAGCATCACAGGGACACTGAGGAGAAGGAGGAGTTGGGACGGCCTCCATGATGCTGAAGCCCCTGGGCTCTCAGGAAGAGGAGAAGACTGCAGGCAAGGGAAAGAGAATCGAGTGGACATTCCCAAAGCCAGCCCCAACTCTGATCATTGCACCGCCTTGGACAATCACTCTATCTCTGAGCCTCTGATGGTATAAGAATAAAACAAACAACCTCAGGCAAATCACACCTTCAGAAACAAATAAGTACAAAGTAAATTGAGCTGGGAGAGAGGATTGAGAAGGGCAGAGAGGGGGCAGGGGATGGGGAGGCCGGAAAGGCTCCCGGGAGCAAGGAACAGCTGAGCTGAGCCATGAAGGAAGAGGGTGATGCACAAGGCAAGGGATGAGAGAATCAGTTTAGGCAAAGGAGATGGCTCGTGCAAAGGTACGGAGAGGAGACTCGGAGAGATGAGGCCAGCAGCAGCAATGCATCAGGTTGGCTGAAACATAAACACATGAAGGAAAGCAACATGAAATAACTGGGGAAAGGTCAAGTGGAGCCAGCTTGTGGAGAAATGAGGGGGCTCTGGAAGGTTTTGGAACAGGGGCCTGCTGTGGTCAGACCCTCGCCAGCCAACACGTGGCCATTCTGGACTGAAGCTCCGGGGAAAGAGAGCTAGATCAATAGATCTGGGCATCATCTGGATGGAGGTGACCTCATCTGAGCCCCCAAGAGCCCTCAGGGGGAGAGTACAGGGGACCCAGGATAGTCACAGAATCACAAGTGGGCAGAATTGGGGCAAGGAGCAGCACCGGGGGTGGGCAGCACCATGGATACAGCATGAGCCTTGGGAGTCAAGGAGACCTGAGTTCTAATTTGGTCTCAGATGCTTACTAGCTGTGTGACCCTGGACAAGTCATTGGACCCTGTGAGTCTCCATTTTTTCGTCTGTAAAATAAGCATAATCATAGCACTGACCTAACAGGGTTATGAGGATCAGACAAGATAACATGTACTTCGCAAATCCTAAAGTGCTATAGAAATGCCAGCCAGCATTACTGTCATTACACCGGAGGCCTCCTGGGATACATAGAATAGGCAATGCTACCACTTCTATTATAGAAGCTTATCCTGAAACAAGAATTGTCTCTGGGGAAACCCCACTCCCCAAATGGTCAACTGTCCTTCCTTTGGAGACCTTGAGGAGGGCACTGGCCCAGCAGGCGGACAATGAAATATCACCAAGGGAGGAGAGGGGAGGGGTGTTCAGACAGGTTGGAGGACCAAAATTATCCTGGTAATGAAGGGGAGTGGGGGAGGAGACAGTGTGCTGGAAGAGAGACGAGCCAGGAGAGTCCAGAGCTCCTGGGAAGGCTCTCAGATGTAGGGGTGAAGAGATCACCGTCACCTTGGACAGAGCAGCTTCTGGAGAGCATGGCTTGGCTTGAGTCTAACTGGGAGAGTCTGAGGAGGGTGGGTGCTCAGTAGCATAGGCAGCAAGAAGAGATCCACCAGGAATTATTTCAGTAAAAGAAAAGAGGGCTCCAAGGGACGTGTCAGAGAAGGGAAGGTCTCTTAAGTCTGGGGAAAACAGAGACATTCTTTGTCAGAAGCAGGGAAGGCATCAGGAGAAAGAGGGAGAATGAGTGGGAAGCAAGTGCACAGCAGATGAGGGGAGAGACCAGATAAAGGGCAGCATCCCCCTTGGCAAGGAGAGGGGCCACACCTTCATCATGAGCAGAGCAAAGTTAGAGAGGGGTGTGGATGTGGGAGTCGAGGAGGACAGAAAAGTCCTAGCTAACACGTATGTAGCACCAAGCTCAGGGCTTACCGTGATGTTCTCATTTCCTCCTCACAAGTCTTGGGAGGTGGGTGCTATTATTATCCCCATTTTATAGATGAGTACATCGAGGCAGACAAGTGAAGTGACCAAGTAAGTATCCGAGGCTGGATTTGAACTCAGCCTTCCTTGACTCTAGGCCCAGCACTCTATCCACTGAGCCACCTCGCTGACCCACTGGATTCCCTTCCTAAAATAGGAAGCAAGTCGTCAGTTGATAAAGTTGGAGTATGATTGGCATAGGTGTGGGTCATGCTGAGATCTAAGGTCCTGTGGGGGGATGATGTGGAGTGAAGTATGCAGGAACCACCCTCTACTCAGAGTTATGCCAGCCGGGCTTGATTCCTATTTGTGTGTCTTGCTGCCAATATGACCCTGGGTAAGTCACTCAACCTCTCCCTGGGCCTCAGTCTCCTCATCTGTAAAATGAGGTAATAATACCTATCTCAAACGTTCAGAGGAGATGATGTTTGTGAAGCATGATGTGCAAAACTGCATGGCTCTATTATGAAGGCCCCAGGAATTGAAGGGGGCTGGGGTTTAGCAGGACCAGGAGGTGTTCCACAGTGCGAATCAATATATTGTGGCTCTGCCTGAGGATGGGCTTGGGGCCCAGATGATCAATATTGATTCTCTATCATTTTCTTATTGATCCTGTTTACATTAATTGGCTTGGGTCCTGTAATTGCTGAAGTCACGGCTCATTGTCTCCAGACTTGGTTCAGAGATTCAGCCCGTCTACAATGGATTTATTTTAGAAACCCACTGATCTATTCTTTCCTCAGGGAATTAGCTGATCTTAAGGAGCATGCCTGCAAACACAAGGGTGTCAGCTGAGGACATAGCTTTACACCCAGAAGCCATCCCTGGGGGATGTCAGCTTTGCTGGCCCAAACATCTGGCCCACTGTCATGAAGGTGGGCTCAGACAGTGAGCACTTCTCAGTCATAGGGAAGGAAGGGGTCATTGCTGGCCCCTCTTTACCAAACTTCCAGCCAATCACATTGTCCCCCAACCTTAGATGTCACCAACCCTGCTCTGGTCTTTGCTCTCTACTCCCCAAAACTTAGAAAAGACAACTCCCCCTCCTTTGGGGCTCCATGCTATCTATTGGTAGAGTTCACTTCACCAATAAATTGATCATAGTTGGAACATTGTGCTTCAATTTACCTTATTTTCACTGTTAAGACACGAAGGGAAATACTGGGATCCGGGGGACTAAACCTCATTAAAAAAGAGAAATGGGAACCTGGAGGTCGATGGATCATGTGTCTTCTTATGTGTCACAGTCATCCATCTTTGTGAGTTCCACAAGTGTAGAGACTACATCCAAACTAAACCCTGCCTTAAACATTAAGGAGGTGTTTAATAAATGTTTATTGAATTTGGATTCCTCTGGGAACTCAAGTTAGGAGAAAGCAGCTGTAAATGTGAGGGCAACAATTAAATATGCTTGTGCCCGAAAGAGAAGCATACACTCAGAAAAATAGGACATTATTGAGCTCATTAGACTTTCTTTCTGAAGTGTATTTCCTCCCTGAGATTTTTCAGCCCTGGCTCCAGGCCCATCTCACCTCAGAGCCAAATGTAGAGACCAAGGATATAAAAGAAGCAGCCAGAGTTTTCCCCTTCACTTCCACAGCCTTCAGTCTCCACTGCCTAGTGGCAACCTTGGTGAATGTTGACCACCCTTCTAAAGCTGGAACCCGCTCTCCACTATGACCTACAGATCTGCTCAGCCACTTCTAATAAGAGTGGGTTGTAGACATGACTGCTCACGCCTCTAGGATGAGTAAGGTGCCACCAACAGTCCTAGGAAGACAGCAGATGAGTGGGCCTTGCCATTGGTCTTGCAGCAGCCCCCTTCAGCCCCCTGGGCCTTGTCAGCTCTCCTGCAGCCTAACCTCTTAATGATGTAAATATCCCCTGACTAGAATCCGAGCTCCTGCACAGTGAGGATGGTAGAGTTTTTCCATTGGTGACCCCATCCCTAGGCCTAACATAGTGCTTGGCACACAGTAAACACTAAATACATTTTATTCATTCATTGTTTAGCTGAGAAGTTGTGCCTTGATGGTGGTCACTACTGAATGAAAGCATTCTCAGATTTTTCATGGTATTTATTGTTTCAATTGAAGTAAATTTTTTAATTCCCAAGGAATTTTGCCTCTTCAACCTCCCATCCAGACACAAACCTTTAGAAGCAAAGTCACAATAAGCTTTCAGACAGAGAATGAACACAGAGAAAGTTCGCGAATTTGCTCCTTGTTCTTTTGGCCACAAAAAGAGCCAAACAGGTCTTCCTTCAGAGGTCTACTGTTCAGTGACTGTCTAGTTCGATGCCCAAACTGGGCAAGAGGATCACCTCGGGTCACATTTAAACAGGCAGCCTGAGACTCAAATGGAGACCCCTTAGTCCAGACCCAGGCCTCCCTCCTTAGAACTTACTGAGAGATGGACATCAACAACCAAGACCAGCACAGCAAGTGGTCTTCCTGGCTTCCAGGCTCTGAACATTTCCTCCCACTGCCTAGCTCATGTGCTTCCAGAACGGCTGCATCTTTAAAACTCCAAATGTGCTGCTTCCACAAAGTGGCACAGTACCAGAAACGCCAGGAATGCCTTGACATTTGTAAGTTCACAGTACCATGTGCTGTGTTGTGTTTGAACATCATTTCTACAATTTTGTAGATAGCTCATGAGGAAATATTGCAAAAATAAACACCATCATCTTGCTTGTGGGCTGGGCCGGCTCAAGGTCACAGAGAACCTTAGGCCTTCCCCTAAGTGTTGAACATGAACATATGTTGGGAGCTGAGAATTTAGGCCCAGATAGGAGGGGTAGATGTTTCTTTTTCACAAATCAGTAAAACGTGACACAATTTCTCTTAGCATCCCCTAAACAAATAAGCATTGCACCAGCATTGCCATTTAGCTATGAAATATTGTGGCACCAATGTCCAATTAGTGGTATGATTAGGCATATTCATATAACTCCTCATTCATTTCAAATCAATAACTAACACTAATTGCTTCTAAAATGCCCCTTTTAGATAGATGCTGATATTTCAGAGTGAAATCTGAACTTCCTCCTGTGCTTAAACAAAATGTGCAAGCCTGTTACCATCCCTCTGCTACCACATTTAGTCTTGAAGTCTACAGGACTGAACCAGACAATAAAGCTTACATTCCCCAATTAGCAGAGCAGGGCAATGAGACAAGTACAAGGTGTTTGTGCTGGCCTCTTGAACATCTATTTACTCCTGCTGTCCGCTTCTATGTGCTTTGGAAAACACTGGATTTTGAAAACTCTGGAGATGCTTGCTTTTTGCAAAGTGACAAAAATACCCAAGCCCTGGGAATGTGGTGATGTTTGTAAGTCCACCGTGCGAGGTGCTGCTGGATGGTGTTTGAAGAGCTGGGAAGTTCATGCTCCTTTGAGTTTTTCAAGCAGAGAATGAACAGCCTCTTGCCAAGTATCATACCTTTTCTGTGTGAATTGGAGTAGTTGACTTGTGAAATCCCACCCAGACCTTGAATTCTGTGGATCCTCTGATTCTTCTGATGAATAAATCCAGAATCAGTCATGTGGCAGATGAGTAATCCCCAACTACCTCAGCTGGCCCATATGTAGAATAACATCACCTTTCCCATAGTGATGACAATAGAGAGCATGTAAGTAGGGTCTTCAAGGATGGTCATGATGCTGCAAGGCAGAAAGATAAAGTGGGCCACACCAGGTCAATGGAACCAGCAGACATTTTTGTAGCTATCTGGAAAACTCATTCCTCACTCCCCTTCACTCCACAGAAGAGACAGGAATGAAAACCTTCCAGACCACACTTGTCTCCACCCACTGAAGCCAGCTACGAGTAGGGCTTTTCATTTTGACCACCAAGCTCTCTTCTTCCGATTTCTGTCCTCTCTTTGAGGGATTAACAGAAGGGGAAATCACCTAGCCCCAGGTTCTCCTAATGAGTACACCTGTTTTATAATTGGCTCCTTCTTCTAGAAGGAAAAAAAGCCCAGGCTCCATTTTTAAGATTCTGCCTGTTGAGAGATTGATTGGATTGTTAATACAAATAAAAATAAAAACATCAACTTACATGCCTCCAGGTGGCATCTAACTACCAATTCAGAAAGGCAACTTTCCAACTGGTTAGCTCTATGTAGCTAGGACACCCAGAGCCATCCCGCTTGCACACTCTGGTGGTAATTAAATACTTTGTACAATAGAGATCAGTCTCTTTTTGATGTAAACAAAATCAAGCTTAACAAAAATGCCATTGAAGAGTAAAAGGCGTCTTCAAGGGAACAGGAAACTTTGACTTTAAATTTCCACCCAAAGAATAGAAGAAAAAGACAATGTGGAAGAAGGAAGCAAAGCTTCCCTTGGTTGCCTGGATTCAAAACCAGAAGGGAAGTCCACTAAGGATCAGGCTAACTTCCCTCTCAGGTGTCTAACAGGTCCCACTGTGTTGGGCAGCGATGCTGGCTGGTCTCCTAGAGCCATACCTGACAACATTTCCACCACTCCTGGTGCTGTTACTGTCTGCCCCTCTCCTCATCTCCTTCTCCAATGCCCATCCACACATTCCTCAAACCCAGCAACTATGAGTAGTCTCACTCTGGTGTTTAAACTATGTAAGAGTTTTGATGAGAAACTAAGCTTCATTCTCCATGGGTCTGTGCAGTTAGGCACTAGAGGCTTGTTCTGCCTTCAGAGATTTGCCTCCAAGGAGGCTATGCCAACAAAAGAATGTGAACAAAGACACAAATGGGGGCAAGGAGGGGGAGAGAAATAGATCAGACATTCATGAGCCAGCTTGGAGACTAGTTGGACTGGAGGAAAGGTTCATGTAAGAGCTCGGGCAGGAAGTATAGCCGAGGCCATCTTAAGGAACTCTTTGACTGCCAGGCTACTGAAGGAGCATAAGGAGAGGAGTGACCTGATCATTTCAGTGCATAAGGAAAATTCATCCGCAGTGTTTATGGGATGGGTTGCAGCAGAGACAAGGCAAAGAAAATAAGAGACCTTTGCCATAAGCCAGGCCAGAGGCATGGGCAGAAGAGGATAGCTGAGCTATGTGCTTAGAATAGAAGCATCACCACCAAACTCTTAGACCTGGAGACTATGGATACTGTGCCCCCTCACGGCAACATCTCCTCACTCTCATTAATGCACTCTAAGAAATTCTGGTGATCAGACTGGGCATCTTTATGCTTTTCCATTCTTCCCAATTGGAGCAGCATGCCCCACTGGCATCCCCAGGGTGGCTGCTAACACAGGTTCTTAGATCTGCTTTGCTAGGAAAGAGAGCTGTTTAAGGGGTCAACAGTCTTTTTTAATTAGATTAATTAGTTCAGGAGCAAAATCAGCACCCTGACCTTCATTGAAAATACAAAGAAAATAAAAGCAGAGAAATAAAGATCAATAGACAGGGCTTCTAAGTGTCTGAGAAATTAGCACAGATCAACAGACAGATCCAACTGTCTGACCAAGGCAATGCATACATAGTTACCAGGGAGATGCACCAACGTCTGGGTTTTTCAAAGCCCCGGGTTGGGGGAGGGTGGGTATTATTGAACAGCTTCCCAGAGCCTCATCTGGTCAAATCACAGGAATTCTCTTCCAATGACTGAGCCCCAAAGCAAAACGCTGACCTCAGAGTATACATACATTTCTTCAGAGTCAGATGGCATCACAACCCTCATGACCCACTGCCTAATTACAAAGTAATAAAAGGTGTGGACCTTCCTGAAAACCAAGCCTCCCCTAATCAAGCTTCTCTTTTTGGGCTCCACATGAGGCCTATTAATGGGTGGGAAGATCTTAAATCCCATTAACATGACACCAATCTAACAAATACTGAAGGGATACACTGAAGCTTTGATTCCTGATCAGATATTGAGAACACGTAACAGGAAGGAGCCTGTGATGGGACAAAGGACACTTGGAAAATAGTGATGCCATCAGCAAAGACAGAGGAAATGAAGAAAGAGATACTTAACAGAGGGGATGTGGAGAGAGCTCTGGTTTTTGAAGGAGATGCCCTGATTAAAATCCTAATTCTTGCTAATGTGATCCTGAACAAGTCATTCCCATGTCTGAACAATAAAATTGGGTCTTTGAATCAAGTTACATAGAAAGTCTCTTCCGTCTCTAAAATCTATGATCCTGTGGTTCAAAGGACACAATGACATGGTGGATAGGCAGTGGACTTTGGGTCAGGAAGATCTGAGCTTGCTTCTCACTTCCAAAACATTCCATCTGGGTGACTTTGGCAAGTCATTTCACTGACTGAGCCTCAAAAATGTTATCAGTAAAATGGGAACAATAACAGTACTACCTCAAAGGCATAGTCTGAATAATCAATTGGAGAGAAAAAGAAGGTACCACAAAGGACAGGACGGGAGGGGACAGGTACAAGAGGCCAGATGAATGGTGCAGCCTCAGCAAAGTAAAGGGACATTTCTTCCTTTAAGTCAGAATGGGACAGTAACAGCAATCACAGCAGCAACAGCAATAACTATTATTTCTTTAGCACTTTAAGGCTGGCAAAGGGTTTTACATCCACCATCTATATGGAGCAGATGTTTGAGGGTCTAAATCTCAGTGATCTGGGCAGTCCTGCTTGTGCTGAAAAAAGGCAAAAAGGCAAGGATTGTTTTGGAGAAATGCAATAAATAGTCACCATGAGAGAGCTGAAGGATTGCCAAGCAGCATCAAGGGCCCACCTGGTATTATTGAGCTTGCATTCATGGTCAGTACTGACTGCAGTGTTTAAGGATTTTCTTGAGCCACAAGAGAAAATTAAAGAGCAGAAATGAAAGAAGACATATAATGGAATAAGTGTGTTCTTTTTTTTTTCTTTTCTGTGATTTGTCCTATTGGGTATTTCTTACTCACTTATTTCTTACTCATTTAGTTTTACTGATTTATAAATAGTACAATTTCTGTTGATAAATTGGGAGCATTGTCTCTAGTGTGTGCCACATCAGTGGGTTTGATATATATATATATCCTGCAACAAACAACACAGTACAGAGACCCTGGGAACCACAGATATCCCAAATAGTACCCCTCAGCTCTAGCTACTCAAATCTTGGATCCACTAATATTAAAACTGTACATGAAAACTTTGCTTTGGATAAAGCACACACACACACACACACACTTTAGGTCTCAGATACACCGGTAAATAGCAGGTTACATAATACATACCTCCCCTCCATCCCCCCCACCAAAAATAACATTTCATATATATATATATATGTGTGTGTGTGTGTGTGTGTGTGTGTATACATACATATATGTGTCTATATAGGAGGGTATAGGGGCATATGAATACACATGTGAATGTGTATATATGCATACAGGTATACATAGACAGAGGGCACAGGATCAATTGAATAGGAAGGGATGATACTTAAGAGGTAACAGAGGAATATAATGGGAGGAGATGGGGAGAGAAAGAATGGGGTAAATTATCTCATATAGAAGAGGCAAGGGAAAACTGATACAATGGAGGGGAAGAACAGGAAGGCCAAAGGAAATGATACAACCTTACTGTCATTGAATTTCGCTTAAATATGGAATGGCATACACACTAAATAGAGTATCTCACCCTACAGGAGAGTAGGGGGGAAGGGGATGAGAGGGGGGATGATGGAAGGGAGGGCAGGCTGGGGGGAGAGGGAAGTTGGAAGCACACACTTTTGGAAAGGGACAAGATCAAAATAGAGAATAGATCAAGTGGGGGTGAGATAGGATGGAGGGAAATATAGTCAGTCTTTCACAATATACCCACTATGGAAATGTTTTGCATAACTACACATGTACAACCTATATTGAATTGCTTATCTTCTCAGTAAGGGTGGGTGATGAGGGAGGAAGTGAAATAATATGGAATTCAAAGTTTTAAAATCAAATGTTTAAAAATATATACATTATTATTATCATTATTGTTTTACATGCAACTGGGAAATAAGATATGCAGGCACTGGGGTATAGAGATCCACCATGCCCTACTGGAAAGTTGGAGGGGGGATGGGGGAAGACATAGGAGAGAGTAGATTGGGAGAGGGGATATTCAGTGGGATGGCTGTTTTGGTGTGGTGGGTAGGGGAAAAATGGGGAGAAAATTTGTAACTCAAAATCTTGTGGGAATTAATGATGTAAACTAAAAAAATAAATGTAAAATTTAATTATAAAAAATCACATTTCAGAGGGTGAAGGGACTTGAGTGGGGGCCATTCAGCCTCTGTTGTTAGACAGATCTTTAGCAAAGGAGGATTCACTTTTGGAAAGCTCTAATTTTTAGGAAGAGCTTTGTTTTGTTTTGTTTTACATCAAGCCTAAATTCAGGTCTCTAATACATCTTCCCATGGCACTTAGTTCTGTCTTCAAGGCCAACACAAACAATGTAATACCTCTGCCACATGGCAACCCTTCAAATACATAGGCATCTATCTTGTTCCCTCTGATCCTTCTCCACTCCAGGTTAAACAGACCCACTTCTTTTTTTTTTTTCTTTTTCTATAATTTATTTATTTGTAGTTTTCAACATTCACTTCTGTAAGACTTTAACTTTTAAATTTTCTTTGCCCCCCTCCACTGCCCCCTCCCCAAGATTGCATGCAATCTGATATGAGCTCTACCTATACATTTATAATAAATGCATTTTCACATTAGTCATGATGTAAAGAAGAATTAGAATTAATGAGAGTAACCACAAGAAAGAAGAAATAAAACAAAACAACAAAATAAAAGTAGAACAAATACTAGGCTTCTGTCTGCATTCACACTCCAAAGTCCTTTCTCTGGATGTGGACAGCATTTGTCATCATGAGTCTTTTGGAATTGTCTTAGGTCCTTCATTCATGAGAAGAGCTAAGTCTATCAAAGTGAGTTATCACACAATGTGTCTGTTACTGTGTACAATGTTCTCCTGGTTCTGCTCATTTCACTCAGCATCAGTTCATAGAAGTCTTTTCAGGTTTATCTAAAGTCTGCCTACTCATCATTTCTTGTAGCACAATAGTATGGCATTACACTTATATACCACAACTTGTTCAGCCATTCCCCGATTGATGGGCATCCCCTCAATTTCCAATTCTTTGCCACCACAAAAAGAGCTGCTATAAATATTTATGTACATGTGGGTCCTCCTGTTTTTATGATCTTTTTGGGATACAGACCAAGGAGTGGTATTGCTCAAAGGGTATGCAAAGTTTTACTCCCCTTTTCACATATTAATCCACTATTTCTTTTTTATTTATTTATTCTTAGTTTTCAATATTCATTTCCACAAGATTTTGAGTTACAAATTTTCTCCCTGTCTTTCCCCTTCCCCCCACCCCATACTGAATACCCCTTCCCCCAATCTGCTTTCCCTTTTTTCCTCCCTATCCCCCTCTAACTTTCTAGTAGGGAAAGATGGATTTCTATACCCCAGTGCCTATATATCTTATTTCCCAGTTGTAGGTAAAAAACAATTTTTAACATCTGTTTTTAAAGCTTTGATTTCCAGATTCTTTCCCTTCTTCTCTCCTCACTCACCCACACTGGAAAGACAAGCAATTCAATATAGTTTGTACATGTGTAGTTACACAAAATATTTCCATACTAGTTACATTGTGAAAGAATGGCTATATTCCCTTCCAACCAATGCCACCTCCCACATATTCTATTTCCTACTTTTACCCTGTCCCTTTTCAAAGTGTGTGTTTCTGACTACTCTCTAATGGCCTGTGACCAGTTCCTATTTTTCTTGGAAGCTTTGGATGCAGGAGTCTGACTTGTTGTCTTCTTCTGGTTCCATGTTTTGGCCCTTTTAGTCCCCAAAAAGGATTCTCTGGTCTGATTGCACTTCCTTTGCTTGCTCATCTTTCCAGCCAATTACTTGACTTTTGAGCTCTTGGCCATGGTAGAACTCTGCTTCCAGAGTGGAGAGAGCTATGTCCCAAATCGCTGGGGTTTTCACAAATGTCAGAGCTATGAGGAGGGCACCCTCTCTACACACACCACAAGCTCTGGCACACTGGCCACACACCCCAGGAGCACCACCCAAGACTTTGCTCCAAATCAAAGCAGATCAAAGCAAGAGCGCTTAACCTCTGAATGGTCATTTGGTCCCCCTACAATCTTAAGGGTAGGAGGCAGCAACGGGGCTGCCACACCTCCACCACCCCTCACCCTGGGAGCAGGGGCTGGACCACACTCTTCCATCACCCACTTCCAACAGAGCTCCCCCCTGACCTTTTACTTTCTTTCTTAAAATTTTTTGTTTTTATTCATTTGTTTGTTCACTTTTAGTTTACAAGATTCAATTCCACAGTCTCTTGAGTTTCAAATATTCTCCCCTTCCCTCTCCTCCCCCCCCCATGATGGCATGAAATCAAGTATAGGATCTGCAAATACTTTCACATTAGACATTAGTCAAGTTATAAAGAAGAATTGTAATGGATGGAATGAATAATGGGAAAGAGGAAACAAAACCAAACAAGAAAAAGAGAGCAGGTAATTTGTTTCAATCTGCATTCAAACTCTGTTTTTTCTAGTTCTTTCTCTGAATGTAGACATCTCTCTCCATCATGAATCTTTTTGAGTTGACTTATAACCCTGCATTGCTGAGAAGATTCCTGTCTATCAAAGTTGGTCATCACACATATGTTGTGTCTGTAATTGTGTACAAATTTCTCCTGGTTCTGCTCTTCTCATTCAGCATCATTTCGTATGAGCCTCTCCAGGTAAATATGAAGTCCATATGAGTTTGCTACTCATTTCTTTTTTTTTTTTTTAGTAAGCAATCAGGGTTAAGTAACTTGCTCAAGGTTACACGGCCAGTTATTTCTGGGTGTGGTGCTGAGTGTCTGAGCCCAGGATTCAATCTCCAGGTTGTCCCAACACTGGAGCCGGTACTCTTACTCGCTGAGCCACCTGGCTGCCCCTAAGCAAGTGGGGTTAAGTAACTTGCTCAAGGTTACACGGCCAGGTGTTTCTGGGTGGGTGCTAAGTGTCTGAGCCCGGGATTAGATCTCCAGGTCGTTCTGACACTGGAGCCGGTACTCTTACTCGCTGTGCTACCTGGCCGCCCCTGCTACTCACTTCTTATAGCACAATAGTATTCCATTACATTCATATACCACAACATGCTTAGCCATTGCCCAATTGATTGGCATTCCCTTAATTTCCAATTCTTTGCCACCACAAAAAGAGCTGCTAAAATATTTTTGTACATATGGGTCTTCCTCCTGCTTCTGCGATCTCTTTGGGATACAACTGTAGAAATGGTATTGCTGGATCAAAGGGTATGAAATTATTTATAGCCCTTTGGGCATAGTTCCAGATTGCTCTCCAGAATGGTTGGATCAATTCACAACTCCACCAGCAATGCATTAGTGTTCCAATTTGTCCACATCCTCTCCAGCATTTGTCATTTTCCTGTTTTGTCATCTTAGTCAATCTGGCTGGTGAGATGTGGTACCTCAGAGTTGTTTTGATTTGCATTTCTCTAATCAATAGTGATTTAGAGTATTTTTTCATATGCTTATAAATATCTTTAATTTCTTCCTCTGAAAACTGCTGTTCATATTCTTTGACCATTTATCAATTGGGAAATGACATATTCTTATAGATTTGACTTAATTCTCTGTATATTTTAGAAATGAGGCCTTTATCAGAGAGATTGGTTGTAAAAATTCTTTAGCAATTTTCCACTTCCCTCTTAATCTTAGTTACTTTGGCTTTGTTTGTACAGAAGCTTTTCAATGTAATGTAATCAAAATTATCCATTTTGCATTTTATAATGTTCTCTAATTCTTATTTGGTCATAAAGTCTTCCCCTCTCCAAAAATCCGACAGGTAGAGTATTCCTTGCTTTCCTAGATTGCTTACATTATCAGCCTTTATACCTAGATCATGCACCCATTTAGACTTGATTTTGGTATATGATGTTAGATAATGGTCTATGCCCAGTTTCTGCCATATTATCTTCTAGTTTTCCCAGCAGTTTTTGTCAACTAGTGAGTTCTTATCCCCAAAACTGGGGTCTTTGCATTTATCAAAGAGTAGATTACTATACTCATTGACTGCTGAGTCTCCTGTACCCAATCTATTCCATTGATCCACTACTCTCTTCCTCAGCCAGTACCAAATAGTTTTGATGACTGCTGCCTTATAATACAGATTAAAATCTGGTATGGCTGGGCCACCTTCCCTAGCATTTCTTTTCATTAATTCCCTTGATATTCTGGACCTTTTGTTCTTCCAAATGAATTTCATTACTATTTTCTCTAGCTCTATAAAGTAATTTTTTGGTAGATTGATTGTTATAGCAATAAATATGTAGTTTAATTTAGGTAAAATTGTCATTTTTATTATATTAGCTTGACCCAGCCACTAGCAATTGATGGTTTTTTTTTTCCAATTAGTTAGACCTGACTTTATTTGTGTGAAAAGTGTTTTGTAGTTGTGTTCATATAGGTCCTGGGTTTGTTTTGGCAGGCAGATTGCCAAGTATTTTATAATGTCTACAGTAACTTTAAATGGAATTTCTCTTTCTATCTCTTGCTGTTGGATTTCATTAGAAATATATAGGAATGCCTAGGATTTATATGGGTTTATTTTATATCCTGCAACTTTACCACATTTATTTATTGTCTCAAGTAGTTTTTTTACTTGATTCTTTATGATTCTCTAAGTATATCATGATATCATCTGCAAAGAGTGATAGCTTAGTTTCTTCTTTGCCTAATTTGATTCCTTTGATGTCTTTTTCTTCTCTAATTGATACTGCTAACATTTCTAGTGCCAAATTGAATAAGAGAGGTGATAGTGGACATCCTTGTTTCATTCCTGATTTTATTGGAGATGCTTCTAGCTTCTCCCCATTACATATAATACTTGCTAATGGCTTTAAAGAGATGCTACCTATTATTTTAAGAAAGACTTCATTTATTCCTGTATTTTCTAGTGTTTTTAATAGGAATGGATGTTGTGTTTTGTCAAAAGCTTTTCTGAATCTATTGAGATAATCATGTGGTTTCTGCTAGTTTTATTGTTGACATGATCAATTATAGAGGTTTATCCCTAATATTAAACCATCTTTGCATTCCTGGAATATATCCTACCTGATCAAAGTGTATTATTCTTGTGATAAGTTGCTGTAGTCTTTTCACTGATATTTTATTTAAAATTTTTGCTTCTATATTCATGAAGAAAATTGGTCTATAATTTTCTTTCTCCATTTTATCTCTTCCTGATTTAGGTATCAGTACCACATTTATGTCATAAAATGAATTTGGTAGGACTCCTTCTTCATTAATTTTCCCAAATAGCTTGTAGAATATTGAAATCAATTGTTCTTTAAATGTCTGATAGAATTTGCTAGTAAATCCATTTGGCCTGGGAGATTTTTTCCTAGGGAGCTCGCGGATGTCTTACTCAATTTCTTTTTCTGAGATGGGGGTTTTTAAGTAATTTACTTACTCTTCAGTTAATCTGGGCAACTTATTTTTTGTAAATATTCATCCATTTTACTAAGATTGTCAAATGTATGTGCATACAATTGGACAACATAATTCTTAATTATTGTTTTAATTTCCTCTTCATTGGAGTTAGATTCACCCTTGTCATTTTTGATACTCATAATTTGGTTTTCTTCTTTCTTTTTTTATCATGTTGACTAAGGGTTTATCGATTTTTTTTTTCGTAAAACCAGCTCTTAGTTTTATTTATTAATTCAACAGTTTTCTTAATTTCAATTTTATTAATCTCTCCTTTGGTTTTCATTATTTCTAATTTATGGAGGATTTCTATTAAGGGATGATTTTCAATTTGTTCTTTTTCTAGCCTTTTCCATTGCATGCCCAATTCATTGATCTCCATTTTCTCTAATTTATTCATGTATGCACTCAGGGATATAAAACTTCCCCTAAGGGGTGGCTAGGTGGCACAGTGAATACAGCACTGGCCCTGGAGTCAGGAGGACCTGAGTTCAAATGTGGCCTCAGACACTTAATACTTACTAGTCATGTGACCTTGATCAAGTCACTTAACCCCAATTGCCCTACCCTCTCCCCTCCAAAAAAAAAGGAAAAAATTCCCCTAAGAATTGCCTTTGCTATATCCCACAAGTTTTGGTATGTTGTCTTATTATTGTCATTCTCTTGAATGAAGTTACTGATTGTTTCTGTAATTTCTTGTTTGACCCACTCATTCTTTAGGATTAAATTATTTAGTTTCCAATTAGTTTTAAGTCTATCCTTCCATTGTCCTTTATTGCATATGATTTTATTGCATCATAATCTGAGAATGATGCATTTAATATTTCTGCCTTTCTGCATTGAATTGTGAGGATTTTATGCCCTAGTACATGGTCGATTTTTGTTTATGTGCCATATACTGCTTAGAAGAAGGTATATTCCTTTTTATTCCCATTCAGTTTTCTCCAGAGATCTATCATACCCAGCCTCTCTAAAATTCTATTCACCTCCTTAACTTCTTTCTTGCTTATTTTGAGGTCTGATTTATCTGATAGAGAGGGGGACATTTGAGTCCCCCACTCGTATGGTTTTGCTGTCTATTTCTTCCTCTAATTCCCTTAACTTCTCCTCTAGGAATCTGGATGCTATACCACTTAGTGAATATATTTTAAGTCATGATATTGCTTCATTCTTTTTTTTTTAAGCAATCGGGGTTAAGTAACTTGCTCAAGGTTACACGGTCAGTTATTTCTGGGTGTGGTGTTGAGTGTCTGAGCCCGGATTTGATCCAGGTCATCCCGACGCTGGAGCCGGTGCTCTTACTCGCTGAGCCACCTGGCCACCCCAATATTGCTTCATTCTTGATGGTGCCTTTTAGCAGGAAATGATTTCCTTCCTTATCTCTTTTAATTAGATCTATTTTTGCTTTTGTTTTATCTGGGATAAGGATTGCTACCCATGCTTTTTTTTTTTTTACTTTAGCTGAGGCATGATATATTTTACTCCAGCCTTTTACCTTTATCCTGTGCATATCCCCTTGTTTCAAATGTGTTTCCTGTAGACAGCATATTGTAGGATTATGGTTTTTAATAAACTCTGCTATACTCCTCTGTTTTATGGGAGAATTCATCCCGTTCGCACTCACTGTTATGATTACTATCTGTGCCTTTTCCTCCATCTTATTCCCTCCCCTTTTATGTTTTTGTTTCTTCCTTCTCCTTTCCTCTCCTTATTCATTTTCCTTTTGACCACCACCTCCCTCAGTATTCCCTTCCTGTGATCCCCCCTTCTTTACCTACCCTTCCCCATTACTACTATTTCCCTTCATTCTAACCATCGCACCTTTCTTATTTACCCCCCTTACCGCTCCTACTATCTATTGGGCACAATGGATTTTTATACTTATCAGAGTATGTTATTCCCTCTTTGACCCCAAACCAATGAGAGTAAATTTCATACAATGCTCCTCTCCCTCCCTCCTTTCCCTCTATTATAATGAGTTTTTGTGATTTTTCACATTAGAATCTTAAACTTAACTGATTATGTTGATCCGTCTTTGAACCAGAAGCAATGAGAATAAAGTTCGTATGATGTACATCTCGCTCCCTCCTTCCCCTTTACTATAGTAAGTTTTTATGCCTCTTCATGTGGCATAATTTACCTTTGTCTGCCTCATCCTTTCTTTTTCTCCCATTGCAGTCCCTTTGATCCCCTTATTAAGGTTTTTTATCATCAGATTAGTTAATTTATACCCATGCCCTCTATCTATGTATATCCTTTTTAAAGGTCATGATAATCATATAAATTTCAATATTGACAGGTTAATCAGCTTCTCATATAGGGATATAAACAGTTTACTCTTATTAAATCCCACATGTGTTCATGTGTGCATGTGCGTGTGTGTGTGAGTGTGTGTTTTCCTTCTTCATCAATTGGATATCATATTTTCAATTGAGCTCTGACTTTTTCATCAGGAAAGTCTGGAAGTCCTTTATTTCACTAAATTACCATCTCCTTGCCTGAAAGATAATGCTCAGATTTTCCAGGTAGTTGATCCTTGGTTGCAGTCCTAGATCTTTTGCCTTACAAAATATCAAATTCCAATCCCTCTGATCTTGTAATGTAGAAGCTGCTAGGTCCTGTGTAATGCTGACTGTAGTTCCACAATATTTGAATTGTTTCTTTTTGGCCACTTGCTATTTTCTCCTTGACCTTGTAGCTCTGGAATTTGGCTACTATATTTCTTGAAAATTCAATTTGGGATCTCTTTCAAGAGGAGTCTGGTGAATTCTTTCAATAACTATTTTACCCTCTGACTCTAGGACTTCGGGACAGTTTTCTTTGGCAATCTCTTGGAGGATGTTGTCCAGACTGCTTTTTTCATCATGGCTTTCAGGTAGACCAATAATTTTTAGGTTATCTCTCCTGGATCTGTTCTCCAGGTCAGTTGTTTTTCCAGTGAGATATTTTACACTTTCTTCTGATTTTTCAATCTTTATGTTTTGTTTGACTGACTCTTGATGCATCATAGAGTCCTTCACTTCAATTTGACTTATTCTAATTTTTAGTGAATTATTTTCCTCAGTTAGTTTTTGAAGCTCCTTTTCCATATGTTCAGTTTTCATTTTTAGGGAGGTATTTTCCCCAGTTATATTTTGAACTTCTCATCCCAGTTCACCTATTTTACTTTTTAAGGATGTGTTTTCTTCAGTGAGATTTTTTTCTAATTTGGTCACTGTAGCTTCAAATTTATCTTCTGCCTCTCTAATTTGGTTTTTAAAATCTTTCTTGGGGGCAGCTAGGTGGTGCAGTGAGTAGAGTGCTGGAGCTGGAGTCAGGAGGACCTGAGCTCAATTCAGGCCTCAGACAGTTAACACCCACACAAAAAAAAAACTAGCTGTGTAACTTTGGGGAAGTTACTTAACCCCAATTGCCCTCCAAAATGCAAAAAAAATAATCTTCAGCTCCTCCAAGGATGCCTTCTGGGTTTGAGACCAGTTCATATTTCCTTCTGTGGTATCCAGGGTGAGTACAGAGTCCACGTTGTCCTTTGAATTTGGTTGTCGTTGCTCACTATAAAAGGATCGTATCAATCTAGATTTCACAGATTCTTTCTTACCCATTGTGATTGCCTGTGTCCTGAATTTTTAGAGTGGATATCTGCTTCTAGGGCACAGATATATTGCACTTCTCATGCTGGGAGGTAGGGGTTTGGTTGTTAACTTTATATGCTATAGCCTCTAAGTATCTAGACTGTGGCCGAGGGCAGGACTCTCAGTGTTTCCCCTGAGTTACCTTTGTGTTCACAGAATAATATCTGGGGGAGGGGTGGTCTGGCCACTTTAGGTTCCCACCTCTGTGCCCCTGGGCTACAGCTCAGGCAGGCTCAGCAGCTGGCAGCCTGCAGTCCTGATGTCTGCAGATTCCCCTGGTGGTGCTCATGCACACTTGGGCTTTTGTTGTTAGAGCTTGCTGGCTCTGCGCCGCCCCCCCCCCCCCCCCCACCGGACTTCCAGAGATTTGCTGGTCAGCTTAGGTCAGCTTGTTGGGACCCCTTCCATCCTTTACTTCAGACTCCTTACTGCCTCAGTTATATATACCCTTTCTCAGTGACTCCTAAGCCTGAGGCTATTTCCACTATTTCAGGATTTTACTCTGGGTGGGACATTTATCTCTCAGTTTTCTGGGTCAGGGAGGGGGAGTCAGAGTAACTAGGATTTATTCTTCCATCTTGGCTCCTGGAAAGTCAGGTATGTGATTTTTAAACATCCAGGCTGAGGGCTGGTAGCCTCAGCAGAAGTGGCTGTTGCTGCTGTGGGCCCTGTGCTTTCTCTTACCCAGCTCCAACCAATCTTCTGTCCTGTGGTGAGACAGCTGCAAATCTTCCTTGGGGTGGGTGAGTCCATTGTCTGAGTCTCCTTTCTCACTCCCTTGTAGTCTGCTCTCAGATCCACACTGGTGCCGCCCCTGTATGCTCTGTGCTCCCCCTTCCCAGACCTTCATGGGCACTTTCCTGGGCTGGGAATCTGCCATGCCCCATCTCCCAGTGGATTCTGTTACTTTAAAATCCATTCAGATTCACTTTTTAAAGTTTAGTGACTGGGTTCATGGAGGAACTTAGAAAAGTTACTGCTTCTGTTTTGCCATGTTGGCTCCACTTTCTGACCTTTTAATTTCTCTTTGGCATTTATGGGCTGAGAAGTTTGGAAACCACCATAGCTGCTGGTGATTCACTCTCCTGAAGTCTGCTCTGACTGGTCTGGGCTGCTTGATGAGGCCGCCCTGGGTCTCAGACCACATGGCTCATTCGGCACTGTGTTGGCTTCCAGCTCGGTGCAATAGACCTGTCCTGTCGGCCTGCCAGGCTGCCTTCAGTGGGAGATTTACTTCTCCCTGTCCCTTTGTGCGTTCTGTAGCTCTAACATTTGTTTAGAGTCATGTTTTACAGGTATTGGAGGTGGTTGGTGTGGGAGCTCATGCCAAGTTCCTGCCTCTACTCCACCATCTTGGCTCGGCCCCAACAGACCCACTTATTTCAACCAATCCTTATATGACTCCTTGGGCTATATGGGGGTGATCACTAGCATCCCTAGTGTTAGGGATTGTTAAGCCCTTTTCAGGGCTGTCCATTACCTTTGGCACCCACCAGTCACCCAACTCTCACCCATGGCTCCAAGAAGCTGTAATATATGCAGTAGCCACACCTCGGTAAACCATCTTGGCAGATGGGCTAAACCTGGTTGAGGATAACTGATAGTCCTCAGACCAATTGGTGAATTAGGGGGATATCTACCCCAAACATGTGAAGACTTCCTCCAGCAGAATAGACAGACAAGATCAATTTGTTCTAATGGCCATGAGTATGGCTGAAGCAGATGCTATGGAGAACTTAGAGCTTGGTCAGACAGCAAATCATCAAGGTCATCCACTGCATACTGGGTCATCACCAGCTGTCTTGACTTTTGTCCTGCCATTGGACTTCAATGACTCTCGAAGAGAGAGTGAGGTTGACATTGTGCAACTCTGTCTCACTTAAATCCAACTCACAAGCAAGACATCACCCATTGTGATGTCACTGGTCCTCTTCAAAAACAAAGGTTAAACAACAATAACAATATGGCTCATTGGCACAAGGTTCTCTACTATTCTGGTTACCCTCCACTGGACACTCTCCAGTTGACCAATGTCCTTCCTACAATGAGATAACCAGAATGTAACACATTGGTCCAGACATGGTCCGAAAAGGAGAAGTATAGTGACATCACCTACCTCATTTTAAACACCAGGCCTCTTTTAACAGAGTCCTTGTTAACATCAGTCCTTTGCTTGCCATGATACATGATTTATTCATACCACCAAAGTTTAATACCCACTGAAACAAGCATACACGAGTATGGGGAGATATGCTCCAGAATAGCCACTGCCAAAAAATAATATACCTCTATCCTTTACCCACCCTTGTACATTCTCTGCACATGGATGAATGTATAAGATGGCCCTAGGAACACACAACGGAAGGGAACACAGTAGCTCTCTCTTCTCTGCCACCAACTGCCATATTGTTTACTTTCTTTCCCTCCCCAAATAAATATTCCTTTTATCCAGATGAGCCCCTAGTATCACATACACACACATACACACACACCTCACACATGTACACACTCACATGCACACACACACACACACACACACACACACACACACACACACACACCCTTCTGTAAGGTGATAAGAAGGAGGTTATCAATCTTGTTTTTCGTATGACCATTACTGCTATATATAGATGGAACTGGTATCTGTTAATTCTTAATGAAGAGAAATATTTTATCTGATGTGATTGTTTAGAATTTGCTAGGCAAAAAAACTGACCCTATTATAATCTTTTGCATCTGGAAAATGTACTAAAGCAATATCTCTCCTTTGGAGAAGAAATATATTTGTTCCCTTTTCTATTTACCTAAATTATAATCTAAATGAATGATAATTGTAAATGTGCCAAGAGCTAGGAGTCTGGGATGAGGGAAGTACATTGTTATCTCTTGCTAAATAGTAGTAAATGTAATATAGTTTTGATCATTTTGACTTATGTAAAAGATTAATTTTAAATTGGACAAAAATAGACAGAAACACAGGACTATAACAGGAATATATTCCCAATAAAGATGCTGATGCACTCATATGACTAAGCCCAGTGCCCCAAACAAGACATAGGTTGTATCTTTCAGAAGAAAGGGGGGGTTGTGGGATTGCACTGGAAGGGGGGTGTCCAAAGTGGTAGAAAACTTATTGGCCCTTGTATAATGTGCCTTCAACTGTGTACTTCTCCATAGCATCAAAGTGACTCTGGCTCCTTGAAGTCTGAACTTCAGGTGTGTGTGTGTGTGTGTGTGTGGTGTGTGTGTGTGTGTGGTGTGTGTGTGTGTGTGGTGTGTGTGTGTGGTGTGTGTGTGTGGTGTGTGTGTATGTGTGTGTGTATGTGTGTGTGTATGTGTGTGGTGTGTGTGTGTGTGTGTGCGTGCATTCTCTGCCAGGATCTCCTAAGCTGGAAAGGCTATCTGATGATGGACTACATGCCTATTGGCTGAAGTCCAACCTAACTATGGTCATAGAGTTATGTTGCCAGACTGGACACATAGGAAGAAATTCTTCAGTCACAGCAATTTGTGAAGAAGATCCACTGCATATGAAGCATTTGCAACATGCATCAGTAAAAGAAGTGCCCACATGAATGGCCTCACAGCTATGGAAATGTCAAGCTATTGCAGAGGAAAGCATGGGGAGGGAGGAGCAGACAGGGAGGCACAAGTTCAGACAATAACTTTTACTGAGTCTAAACATGAGAACACTCAGATGTGAGGCAGACTTAAAACAAGAAGGGAGCCCTTCCCAACTGCAGATAATCAGGACTCTCTGCATGGGCTCATGTTTCCAGGACTTTATTCACATGCTAAAGAATCCACCCAGTATTTACTATGAGCATAGCAGCCTGTTTGAGTGCTACGGAAGGGAGGGAGAGCAAGAAGCCAGTGGAGGGAAGCTAGAAGAAGGGAGAGGAGATAGGAGAATGGATTCTGTCTATAAAGCTGGAAGTTGACACTGCAGCAAATGAGCAGCATCTGTAGAATGGAACATAACACCGTTCTATTGAGCAATAATTTGCTTTCAACTTTTCTGACATTACCTTGGGGAACAGGCTCCTGGAAAGGCTAAAGCATCTCTTTGAATTTGATGGGAGAATGAGAGGCGTGGCTCCCTGCTAGCCTGGCTCTGTGCCTTGGCTCCTCCTGCTCACTGAGGCAGCTGAATGCAAGATGAGCCCACAGGGTTAAGGTGGCCAAAAGGCAGAGCTCACTGCCATTATCCATCATAGCCATTCAAGCATCCTGACTCCCCCACGAGCAGGACCATTTGGGCAGCCACATAACATTGTTGTAATTGGCTCCTGATTATAAAGTGTGAATCTGCAAAGGTAGAAGATAATTGGCTCTCTTCTGTGCTCTTTGGTATAACACAGTAGGATGCTTTCAGACACATTCTTAAGTCGTCTTTTTAAATGGCTACAGACAAAATACGATCTATTTTATACCCAACACGTGGGTGCTGGGACATTGATGGACATGCCTGATATATGGCTTGAAGGGAGGAAAGCTGCTCATCTTTTGTACCCATGAGGTGCTCCACATTATCCAGCCAAGAATGGAATTTCCCTTAGCCTTTTAGAGTCCCACATTTCATCAGCACTGGGTCAGATGGTCATTTAGCAATAATTTCCTCCAAAACACAGGGACTGATGGGTATTTATAAATTAAAATCTAGGGCCCCAGTTCCTATTAATGGCACCACCTTTCTCCCAGTAGTTCGAGTGTGGAGTGGCACAAATCAGTGGAGTTGCTGAGTAAGCAAGGCACTTGGCAGACCCCAGCTATGGCCACGATGGCTATCTGTAGAGCTAGTCAGAGTAAAAAAGCTTTACAAAAATGACTGTAAATCAAAGGATCACAGTGGCAAACAAACCATTCATTCCACAGGCATCCTTGTATCTTGACTTTCTCTTTCAGTCTTAAGTCCCTGATTCTAAACTTCAGTTATGAAGACAGCCTTCCTAATCTTCTCAGACCCTTCAACAACAGTTAGCATTTACAGAACACTTTAAGGTTTGCATCGTGCTTTAGAAATATTTTAACCTCACAGAAACCCTAGGAATTAGTATTGTCCTCAATTTACAGAGGAGGAAACTAAGGCAAATAGACATTGAGTGACCTTTACAGGGTCAAACAGTGTCTCAGGAAAGATTGGAATATAAGCCTTCCTATCTCTAGCTTCTGCACTCCCTCCAAAGTACTGTCTACCCACTCCATTTCAACAGCATGGGCATCTCAGTGCCCACCCTGTGCTTGCCACTCTTCTCAACTTATTATCACTCTCCTCCAAATTAAACCATCTCTTTAGTGATATCTTTTATGCCCACTTCTTGCATTCAATTCATGGCTACCACCCTACTTCATCTTCCTCATATACCTCTCCCCATAGCTCTTTGGGTAACCCTTCCTTTGGAGATGATGATTTTTCCATGGTCTAGAGCCACATCCCAGCATGGAAAGAATGTTAGGGTAGAAAGATTTCTTCGTTTCAGAAAGAAGCACTGATTTTCCCCAATTTCCCAAATGCAATTTTCTCCTATTCACTTCTGAACTCAGATTATTATCCACCTACAGGAACTGTCCAAAGTACTTGCACTGATGAACTTGTTTAAGGGATTGGCCTTCCAACTGTGTGTCATGTTAGGGAGAAAAAGGAATTCTTCATTTGTTTGTTCTCATTGTGGATCTCATGGAGGAAATTCTGCAGTGTTCCAGTGTTTGATGTAATCAACACAATGTCACTGCAAATTAGACACCTGTACTATTTCATCATTTATACAAGGAGACCCTCTTTCATTCTGAGTCTACTTGACACCTGCCTTTTCAAGTCGATTCAAGTAAACGCGTCAGCAGGAAGTGCCTGCCATGTGCTAAGCACTAGGGATATATAAAGGAAGGCAAAAACAGTCCCTGCCCTCAGTAAGCTTATATTCTAATAGGGGAAATAATGTGCAGACAATGATGTAGAAACAAAATGTATAAGATAATCACAGAGAGAAGGCATTAACATTAAACACAACTGGAGAGATTGTTTAGTTGATGCCTTAGTTTGTATTAATAATCAAAAGCTCATCAAACAAAGCTATTTCTCTTTTGACATTTTTCATTGAATTTCCACATCAGCTTGATACTTACATGCCTGATACTATGTTGAGGAAAAGCAAAAACACTTGATTTTTTCTTGTTGTTCATTTGCTTTTAGTTGTATCAAACTCTTTGTGGTCCCATTTGGGTTTTTCTTGGCAAAGATTCAGGAGTGGTTTGCCATTTCCTCCCCCTCCCCCCCGACTTTGCAGATATGGAAACTGAGGCAAACAGGAGCTTGCTTGGGGTCACACAGCTTGCAAGTGTTTGAGGCCAGATTGCAAGTCAGAAAGATGAGTCTTTTTGACTCCATGCCCACCATTCTATACATTGTACTACCTATCTGCCCCGGGCTTTGCTCTGCCTAATCAAATGTTTTAGTACAGTCAAGCGTCTAGGGGAGGAAGGCTTCCATGCAGGCTACCAGCCATTGGGACACTTGCATTTCTGGTTACTGAGTTATGGTTTCCATTTTTAGTTATTGCCATCCTGCACTAGGAGGTGGTATACTTATACACCTCCTCTGAGACAGGTAGTAAAGATGGTCAGAGTTAAACCCGCAGCTGGACAGGATGGAGCAGGCAGGCTGGATTACAGTTGATGAATCTTACAGTGCTGTAAACAGTCCCATGCTGCTCTCCAAAAGCAAAAACAACAACCAAAACAAAAACATCTGAAGCCATAAATGCTCTTCTGGTCCTGAAGTGGCATTGTTAAAGATCTTGGAACATTATAACTTCTGAAGAGTCTGAGTCACAAATGGCTAAAAGACCATATTTGGTGCAATGCTTTTTTTTTTTCCAATAGTGACCTATTAGGCAGAAATTGAATGAGATATTATCAAGAAAATCAATGAATAGTAAGGAAGGAGACAGGTCTATAAGGTCAGAAATATTATTCAGGCAGCCTCAATCCTTCAGATTTTTTTTTAACCTTGAGGTAAGACTCTAGCAGATTAGTAAACACAGTCAGTCAAATTTCCCCAGTTTACTATGGTAAGTAGGGATCTCTTAGATTAGAGGCAGCATGCTACCATGGAAGGAAGAGTGATGGCTTTATCCTCAGAGAATATGCATTTCCATCTTTCCTCTCTCTCAGTACTTCTCAGTTTTTCTCTACCTAGATTTCCTCATCTGTAATGTGAACAGGGTAACAAGTAGTTCTCAAGTAAACAAATACAAGTTAAAAATACATAAAAATCGATCAGCAAACATATGATAAGCCCTGACTGCGTCAAGTACTGAGCTAAGTGATGGGAATAACAAAAAGAAAAAAAAGGTTTTGTAGGGTTTTTTAAGTATCTTCATATATTCTGCAAAGTGTAGGAAAAAGTTTTTCATTTTTCATTTTCAAAATATTCCAATTTAAAAAATGAGCCTTCTAATAATGAATAATGATGAAAGTCCCTCTGGTTTTCTACCTAATACCAATGAGATTAGGAAAGATAACAAACTTTTGGAAGAGCTATGGGAGAACAGGTACACTAATGGCCTGTTGGTAGAAATTTGTTTTGGCCTAAACATTTGTAAGGGTTATGGGATTTAAAGATCTTCCATGCCCCATTGGACTTGCTGACGTAGCAGGAAGGGGAGGAGCAAGAGGAAGCAGAAGCCAAACTAGCATTCCTGCGGTGGTGGCGACGGCGGCAGCAGCAGCAGAGGCAGCAGCAGCACAAAGCCCTTTTTGAGTTAGCCAGAATTTCTGCTAAGGACTCCTGCTGAGGACTGCCAGGGGCCAGAGCTGCTGGGAGCGCACTTCCTGGACACTGGGTGGTTGCTGTGAGTGGGGAGAGGAGGACCTTTGCCGGAGGTAGCCTGTTCTGTTTTAAAGGCTTGAAAATGTGGGTGCTTTCTACTTTATCTACCTGTGCCAATGTCATAACTACTCTGATGGCTTTCACTTTCTGGTTTGGGGACTCAGTTTTTGGTATCTTAATAAATTTTCCAGCTTATTCCCCCATATGGCAAGCATTATGTATTTTGTGATGGATAATTATATCAGCATATTTGTAATCTCTATAGGCATTCTGAATATGGCATTGCTGATACAACATTCTGGAAAACAATATGGAAGTATATGCCAAAAGTCAAGCAACAGGGCGTGCCCATTTCCCTCTCAGTACTACTGCTAGGCATAGTAGCAAACAGATCCAAATAGGTCAAAGAAAGAAGGAAAGGACCCATATGTACAAAAATACTTATTGTAGCTCTTTTTTCAGTTGTAGCAAAGAACTAGAAACTAATGGCATGCCATTCAACTGGGGAATTGTTAAAAAACATGTAAGAATATTTGTTGTTGTTCAGTCATTCCAGCCCTATCTGACTCTCCATGGTTTGGGGATTTCTTGGCAAAGACACTGGAGTGGCTTGTTATTCCCTTCTCTGGCTCATTTTACAGGTGAGGAAATTGAGGCAAACAGGTTTACATGACTTGCCCAGTGTCACACAGCTAATAAGTGTCTAAGGATAGATTTGAACTCAGACCTTCTTGACCAATGCTCTAACCAATGTACCAGCTAACTGTCACTGTGTACAAGAAGTGTTGAAAGGGATCATTTCAGAGAACCTTCAAACACATATGAAATCCTTTACAGTTAAGTGAGTAGAAGCATGAAAATTATACACCAAATGAGTACAATATATGTAATCCTTTGACTTGGAGATGGGCAATGTATGGCCCCAACCCTAGTGAATTCTCTTAGCACCATTTCTTTTTCTATAGCACACAAAGAGGTATAGCCCCATGAGGCCCATAGTCTGAGCAACACAATCCCCACTTTACAAACAAGGCTCAGAAAAGGGAAGAACTTTGAGAAGGTGACCCCGCTAGTATATAGTAAAGTGGGACCTAGAACCCAGCTCCATTGCTTTTTCTGCCAAGCCACCATTTAATGTCCAGGTCAACCATTACTGGCTCTCTATTGCATCTCACTGTGTACTAACCATTCTTTTTTATCCTACTTTCTTCTATTTTCTCAAAAATGTAATTACTGAAAAATCACAGTAAATTCTTCTTCCTCTTCCTTCTCTTCTTTTCCCTGCCTATACTTTCTATCAGAAGTGAAATAGTGATGGAGGCTGGTGTCCTCTGATCTGAACCCTAAGCAAAATCAGAGACTTTGCCATATCACTCAATCTCAAAACAGTAAAGAGCCTCAGACTTTCAATGCTGACAATCTTAAGAGAGAGAAATGATTATAATATGCTACAAAAGATGAGGCTTCTGCTAACACTGTGGCATGGATTCATCACATTTTCTGGTGGTGCAGTGGTGCCAGACTTGGAAGCAATTTTGTTAACATGGCCACCATCACTCAAGACTTAGACAGGGAACCCACAGGAAACATAGATTGCTGGGTTCCCTTTCTGGAGGCTTGGCATCCCTGAAAATAAATGTAGTTCTTCTTTAAAATTTCGGTGGATTTGTGATTACATCAGTGTCGATGGATCACAGTTCTTCCCCTAAGGCAAAAATACACTCTTTCAACAACATTCTCATTCTCTTCAGCATCATCAAGGAAGTATTTTGACTACATGTGAATGGTATGGCTATGAGCTGAATGTTGCAGTACCAAATAGATGCTGGATACATCAGGAAGGGAGTAAGCTAGGTTATCTTTTTGATAGGAGTAGCTGGCTGATCTGTATTCTCCAAGAAGTAGGCATAAGACAGGACGTGGTCTCTGTCCTTCCCAAAACTCTCCTGCTTTGAACAAAGATAGTGCTGACCATGGTGCTAACCATTGTTACACCAGCCATCAGCATTGACAAATGAAAGAAACGTTGCCAGGAAGATTCATTTCATGTTCCAATTAAAGGCTGACATCCTAGTTTCAATGAAGTTCAGACTCATAATGAACCCCTGAACCCCTTCATTCATTTCCACTTCTCAACAGGCAAAGTTTAAATTGTCCCCAGAAGAGGAAAGTTAACTGGGACCTGACTGGCCAAAGTGAAGAAGCCTCACTCGTCTTGAAGCTATCTCTCCTAATTGAGAGATCTGATTAAAGTTTCACTTCCCAGGACATGTTTGGCTTGAAAATCAATTAATCTAAATGGGCATAACCATTTGAAAAAAGTTGGCCTTCAGCTGGCTTCCTGAGTCAACTGCTTTGGGGGAACTGCTAGTGGTGCAAGCCTTGTACTTTGACATAAAGAGGCTGTAATTAATCCTCTTGAGGAATCTGGCCTTTCTCTGTTTCCAATTCTGGGAACTCTTTGATTTCCTTATGTGTTTCCCTGTGGGGATTTTATTTATAACAACAATGCTTTAAGGATACAAGGTAACACATTCAGGTTAACTCTTAGAAAAGTCTTCTAGGTATAGAGGAATGCTTGTTTTCAGGCCAATTGTCCTGGAAAAGCACCCAAAATAGAATCACAAAAGATCACACCAGGAAGGAACATCATAAAAACCTAGTCCGGTGCTTCTTCCCCTCCACCCACTGTTGCCAGTGATGAAATTTGGGGCCCACTGGTAGCCAAGAAGCATAGTGGGACTGGAGTCAGGAACTTCTGAGTTCAAATCCAGCTTCAGAAACGAGTTGCGTCTCTTGGCAGGTCATTGAAGCACTCTGACTCAGTTTTCCAAACTGTAAAATAGGGATCCTAATAGCACCCACCTCCCAGGTAGGTTTCTTGTTGGGGTTCTGGTAGTGAGGATCAAATTAGATCTGTATAAAGTACTTAGCACAATACCAGCTCATAGTCAGTCCTAAGGAATGTTTTTACCTTTGCTCTCTTCCAGTGAAAGGTGTTCTTTTCATGGTGATGCAGGGAGGATGGACTAGAGGTGACATTTGAGCTTGATTCCTTTGCTCAAAATTCTGTGGGTTTTTCCCCATTTCGCCTTCTTGCCTCTAGTCAGATATCAAAAGGATTACAGTGAAGTAAATGGCCTGGGGTCTGGTTCAGTCAGGGATTCAACTTAACTCCCTTCAACAAGAATTGATTAGATGCTTACTATATTCCAGGCCCTGTCCTAGGTCCTAAGGACATAGAGATGACAAGGAAACAGGTCCTGGGCTCCCTTGTTAATCCCTTCATCTCATACTTTTTCCAGTGAAGCCAATAAACATTTTTTTCAGCACCTACTATGTACTCAATGCCATGGATGTAAAAACAAAAATAGACCTTGACTTCAGAGTTCTCATGTAGTACAGGCCTCTAATCTTACCATAATGATTTACCACTTGGAATAAAAATGAGATGTGCCATGTTCCCTGGGATGTACCAGATTAGATCAGCTCCTGCTCTGGCATAAAGCCTATACCAGGTTATGTGAGTCCATAAGAAACCGGTCATTTTCATACCCTGTACCCCACTCTGATTTATGTAATCTAGTCTAGCATTGACCCCATCAAACGTGGGGCCATCATATGGTTTAATATCTTTCCAGTTCACTGATATTTCTTGGGCCCACACAGAAGAAGCTAGCTCTAATTGGAAGAGGGTGGTATCCCATAGTTCTGGCAAGTGGACCTGATGTCAGGCAATACCTACCCCCCTGCCTAGGTGCTTGTGAATCACTGAATTATTATTAGTGTGAACAAAGATAGACCTGCACCACACACACACATACACACCTATCACTACTGTTTTGGCTACCAGATAATGAAAAGTCACATTTCTGTGAAACTTTAAGACATTTAAACTCAAAACAATGTGAGAGAGGTGTGGGTAATAGAAATAGTATTTCCATTTTAGATATTAGGAAACTGAAGTTCATTGAGGTTAAATCAAGCCATTGGCACACAGTCCCAGGACTAGAGAGGCCAGGTCTCAAAGCCAAGTGTTCTGGGCACTGCCAAGCCCAGGGCTCTGTCATAGTCCACTTTCTCCAGGTGTGGCCTCTTATTATTTTGCTCATCCCTCAATCGCTTGAATTGTCTATTTTCTGCTATAAGCTTTACACATTGGGGAGGAAAGACAAAGTTAATGAATACTTTGAAAGGTAAAATTATTTTTAGAGCTAGTGTTATGTAAAAACCAGGGGCAGAGTGAATGAGTTTGGTGATTTGAGATGATTTTTTCCTATACTCAGCTAAGGGGAGTATCTTGTCTATGACACTCCACATGCTACAAAATTCAAAAGTTATCTTCCTAGCTATTTCTAGACAAAGTGAAGATTGTATCTTTGCCAATATTCCCTAATACCTGACAGCTCATTTTAGCTCACAAAAGCCAGCAGCCCTCACTGCCTCTATTCACTTCTGCTGTAGACAAGTCACAGGAATAATAGCCTTCATGACGGATGCTTCTTTAGCCCACATTGGCCAGGAATCATTTCCTTTTCGATAAGGTTAGCAGATCTTTATTATCAATCTCCTTCCAGATATTACACAAACATTTCTTAAGTAGGATGAAGTGAGAAACCCACAGGAAGCAGAAGAGATTTTCATCCATCATTGAGATGATCTTGGGATTCTCTCACCTACTCTCAGTGGTTTGTGGGTGGCCTTCAGGGCTGTTTTTTATTATCTTCATACTTCTTCACCCTATATTTTACTTTTTTTCTAAATAATATGTAATCAGACTTCCAAAGAGCTCAAGTATTCATATGTAATAAGGGTCTCTCAATAACCCCATCCTTTGATTGTTTAAATATAGGATGAAGTCTTTATGAAATGTGCTATAAAATGAACACCTATCTCAATGCAGTTATATCATTCTTAAACTATTATATGTATATTCAAACTGATATTACAATAATCATAGATGGCAGTGAGGCTCAGTATGGGTCCTCCCAATGCTACCTTGGGCTGAATTAAAGAGAAGCTTTATGTCTAGAATCAAAGAGCAGATATGCCTCTGGATTCTGACCACATCAATATGGTGTACCTTTCTGGGTTCCATATTTTTAAAGAGACATCAATAAATGGGAGAGCACATACAAGAGGCTACTGAGGATGGCAATGAACCTCATGTTCATATGAGGCATGTCACATATGACTGGCACATGCCACACTTAGGAATCTGCCAAGGGAATGGCAGTTGCTTGAGGGGATGGGTTTTTTCCATTTTTATCTCTGACTGCTTCAGTGCCTGACATGGAGTGGGTACTTAATAAATTCTCACTGGATTGGATGAAAGCATGATCATTTAAAGGAATTTGGGGTGTCAGTCTGGATTAGAGGAGCTTCCAGGAAGATTGAAGAGCTTCTTGTGTTAAAAAGAGATCAGGCTTGTTCTGTATGACCCCAGAAACCAGAACTGAGAACAATAGTTAAAAGTTGCAAAGAGTCAGCTTTAGGCAAACATAAATAAAAATCATAAAACTGAGAGGTGCCCAAAAGAAGAATGGGTTGTCTAGAGAGGGAGCGAGCTTCCCCTCCCTGGAAGTCTCCAAACAAAAGATGATGACCATCTAGTACATTGGAAAGTAGAAAATACAGATAGGACTGGATAACCTTTGAGGTACCTTCCAACTCTGGGACTCTATAACTCAGCCTGCTTAGTGTAGAGCTTTCTGAGGCTATGGAGGTAGGGGTGGGAATGAGATTTCTACAATTGTCCTAAGTCATCACTCTTTGGAGGTAAATATGCCAATAGGAGATCCAGGCCCAGATAGAAACTGCCCTTGGAATTTACCAAAGTGAATCCCAGAATATGGTTAGTGGAGGAGCCCACAATTCACACCCACTCAAGCTAAGCAGAATTTCAAAGGTCACATTCTCACATCTAATCAAACAAAGCTTGGAAACACGAACAGACCAAAGTCTGCTCTTGGCATATAGAAGGAGATGGTTCCAGAGAAGAGCTCTAGAAAAAGACATTTCTCTGTCTTATAATTCCTCCTTTCCCAAAAAGTTATTAAGTAAGTCAGACAGCGTTTGTGAAGAAACCTCTCTCACTGGGGAAACTGAGTGTTAAGACGCTAGATTCAAATAAAGCTCCTGGCTATGGTGGAGACGAGGCAGCTGTTATCCAATCCTGGCATGTCAGAGCCAAAAAGGGCCTCTAAGATCACCTAGTCCAATCCCCTAGACCCTAAAGAGTACAGTGACTTATCCAGGGCTACACCTTGAATAACTAATAGTTAAATCCTTGGACTTTAAGCTCACCCTAAAGAATATCAACTCAAAATGTTATTTTAGAGTGGAATAAATAGTTCCACAGAAGTAAGATGATTTGACTAATTAGTGACAAGCAAGGTCTTGTCTCCAAGCCTAATGCAGCTCCATTAGAGGGGTCTGAATTTCATGGAGAGGGAGTTATGTCTTTAGCAAATTGGGTGCTGGCTAAACCAAACTGGGGCTGGGACTAGGATTGAGGCTGGGGCTAGGGCCAGGTTTGGATGCCCAAGTGAAGAACCTGGGCTCTATAAGGAGTCCTACTGGCTTCAATGATTATATGTTTTCTAATTTACCTTTAGTTTTCTAGCAAAAGGTCTGGGGGGGGAGGGAGAATTCAAGGTCATCTCAGTTAACCTGGTCGGGGGGTGTTAGGATATGCAAGGGCATAACCAAGGGTATAATGGAAACTGCCCCAAAGGCCAGGAATGGTGGGAGCTAAGGCATCATGGCCTGGTGCTCTCCTGGGGAAAGTCTGTGGAGCTGGTGCAGATTGGGGAAGGGAGTAGGGAAAGTTCAAGAGGGAGAGAGAACAGGGGTGCTCTGACTGCTAGCCATCTCATCTGGGACAGGTGCCAACTAAATACTCTCAACCAGACATCATTCCTTACATTTCCTTTCTTCAGACTTTCTTCACAACAATCCTAAGTACAAAGATTAGTAGTCCCATTCTACAGGTAAAATAATGGATTTCAGAATGGCTCAAAGTTTCACAGCTAGTGTGGAAGGCAAGGTCAGCTAATGGGTTTGTTGATACCAAGACAGTAAGGCAACACGTTGCATCCATCATATAAGTCCCTAGATGGCAGTTGAAGCTTCATGCATGTCTGTGTCTCCCTAGCCTCAAGCACAAAGCCTGGCCCATAGTCATTTAACAAATGCTTGTGGATTCACATGCAGCCCATTCCTATGCAAACTGCCAAAAGCTAAAACAAACTTTATAAGACAGCTCAGAATTCACCCAGGAAAGAGCTCTGGGCCCCTGCCAGATCACTTTCCTCTTTCCTGACAGAATGAGCCTGCTGTACACCCTGACCACCTCTTTGGTCTCTCTGGTAATTAGGTAATCAGGCTTGTCTGGGAACTGTCCAAGGTCCTAAAAGTGAGGGCCACATTGGAAGGAAGGCTTTCCAGACTGAGTCAATGCACAGAAGCCCCAAGTGAATGAGAATTCGACTCCATTTTCTCATCTGTCTACTGGGATTTCCATTTCAAACGACCCTTAGAGAGCATATAAAAACTAAGCTTGCCCATTTGGCATCATTTGTATAGCAAGAATCATACATAAGAATTTAAGTTCATATCTATCAAGCTATTGGAAAAAATAATAAAGGAACTGGTTAGTTCAGGGTCTTGATTACATTTATTTTTTTTTCTTTTTAACCTAGTAAATCTTCAATTGCTCCTTTTAAGGTAAGCCATTGGAGATCTTTCCTTTGATCTGGTAATGATGGATTGTTAACAATAAAGATTTTTGGTTTATGTTTTGAACCAACACATGATTCTGCAGAGGTAGACAGCACATTGTGATAAAATAACACCAGGAAATAACTTTTTTTTCATTTACAAAACTTTAGGTCAGTCTAATTGCAAATTCCATTCTGTATCTCTTCCAACCCGCCTCGGTGGCAGGCGCAGGTGCAGCAGTGGCAGCATGTTCCACAGGAAGTTCTCGGCTCCCAGGCATGGGTCTCTGGGCTTCCTGCCTCGAAAGAGAAGCAGCAGGCAGCGGGGAAAGGTGAAGAGCTTCCCCAAAGATGACCCCACCAAGCCCATCCACCTGACAGCCTTCCTGGGCTATAAGGCCAGCATGACCCACATGGTGCAGGAGGTGGACAGGCCTGGCTCGAAGGTCAACAAGAAGGAAGTTGTGGAGGCTGTCACCATCATGGAGACGCCCCCACCCCATGGTCATTGTAGACATCGTGGGCTACGTGCAGACCCCCCGGGGCCTGCACAGCTTCAAAACCATCTTTGCTGAGCACATCAGTGATGAGTGTAAGAGGCGATTCTATAAGAACTGGCATAAGTCCAAGAAGAAGGCCTTCACCAAGTACTGCAAGAAGTGGCAGGACGATGATGGCAAAAAGCAGCTGGAGAAAGACTTCAACAGCATGAAGAAGTACTGCCAGGTGATCCGCGTCATTGCCCACACCCAGATGCGCCTGCTGCCTCTGAGGCAGAAGAAGTCCCACCTGATGGAGATCCAGGTGAATGGTGGCAGTGTGGCTGAGAAGCTGGACTGGGCCCAGGAGAAGCTGGAACAGCAGGTGCCCGTGTTCACTGTGTTTGGGCAGGATGAGATGATTGATGTCATTGGAGTGACCAAGGGGAAGGGCTACAAAGGTGTCACCAGCCACTGGCACACAAAGAAACTGCCCCGAAAAACCCACCAAGGCCTGCGTAAGGTGGCGTGCATTGGAGCTAGGCATCCTGTCCGCGTGGCCTTCTCTGTGGCTTGAGCTGGTCAGAAGGGCTACCATCATCACACCGAGATCAACAAGAAGATCTACAAGATTGGCCAGGGCTATCAGATCGAGGATGGCAAACTGATCAAAAACAGCGCGTCCACTGATTATGATCTGTCTGAGAAGAGTATCAACCCTCTGGGAGGCTTCGTCCACTACGGTGAAGTGACCAATGACTTTGTCGTGCTGAAAGGTTGTGTCATTGGGACCAAGAAGCATGCCCTCACCCTGTGGAAGTCTCTGCTGGTACAGACTAAAGGTCGTACCCTGGAGAAGATCGACCTGAAGTTCATCGACACCACCTCCAAATTTGGTCACGGTCGGTTCCAGACCGTGGAGGAGAAGAAAGCTTTCATGGGACCACTCAAAAAAAGACTGTGTCGCGAAAGAAGAAGCTGCCTAGTTTTTGCAGATCAATGTGGAGCTGGTGGATTTGCAATAAATTTTTCAAAATTCAAAAAAAAAAGTCCATTCTGTAGCAGCTCATGAACTCCACTGCATTTACCTAATGTTAAAAGAAATGTGATGAACTTCAGGCAAGAATTCCACAGACTGGGCAACCCAGGGTTGCAATCTACATCATTGGAGGAAATAACCCCATAGAACTTTGAATTATTTGAGCTGGATACTTTCTGAAAGCATTTGCTTCTATAATCTCACTTGTGTTTCATGGAGATAAAGCTGTATGCATCAGAGTAAGCCAATTGTGAGCGTACTGGTTCTATGAAAATGGACTGGGAGAGCAAGGTAGGGAGTGGGGCAACTCAGCTGCAAAATAGAGGATCAAAAGTATTTTGTGGGGGCGGCTAAGTGGTGCAGTGAATAGAGCACTGGTCCTGGAGTCAGAAGGATCTGAGTTCAAATCTGGCCTCAGACACTTGACACACTAGCCAAGTGACTTTGGGCAAGTCACTTAACCCCAATTGCCCTCCAAAAAAGCAAAAAAAAAAAGTATTTTGTAGCAATTTAATTTCCTTGTTCTTATCCAGAAAATACTGAAAAGTGTTCAGTCATTCCACTTAATAGACAGAAGAGTGATATAGAGAAAAGATTGTTGGGCAATGAGTTACTGTAGGACACCTAGGTTCTAATCCTGACCCTCCCATTAACTAGATGTGCAATTTGGGATGATTGGCTTCCCCTCTCTCTGTTTCTATTGCCCCTTAAGGAAAATAGAAGATGTGGATTAGATAGTTGCTGGGTGGGGAGATAAGCCAGGCACAGTCACTGCTGCTATCCCTCTGCCCACATGCTTGAAAAGCCCCAAAGAAGACAGCAAAAGATTGTCCACACAAAGTCTGGCTCAGGCTTTGCTGAGGCTTCAGTCATTCTGATTTCTCCAAACCAGAAAAATTTTCATCATTACATACATGCTCATGAATCTGTAGTCATGCATGACCAGGAACAGGTTCCCCAAAATTCTGTGTGTTTTAGTGGGTGTAGATAATTGCACATGCTCTGTATAACTCTCCAGAAAGAACAAATTTCCGTGCACCAAGGACTAAGCACAAATTGCAGTCCCTTCCCAATACATTTATAATATGAATAATTCCACATTTTTCCATTAATCACTGCCTTTTCTTCTGGCCATTTAAAAAGTTCTAAATCTCCACTTAATTTTATTATTATCTGTTCCATACCACTTCATCTTGTCCAACAATAAATTAACAAGAATGTGTTAAGTGCCTACTATGTGCCATGCACTATATTAATTGTGGGGATAAAAAAGACAAAAAAGAAACACATCCTGCTTTCAGGGAGTTTCCATTCAAAGAGGTGAGACCACCTTCACGTAATTTTATGCAAATATATAAGAAATGAACGTGAGGTGATTTCAGGAGGAGTCAGCAGCAGCAGCTGAGGGTATGGGGAAAGGCATCAAGAGGAAACAGTACTTGAGATAACCCTTGAAGTCAACAATGATTCTAAGAGACATAGGTTAAGAAGGATGGCATCCCAGAATGAGGCACAGCCAATGCAAGGACTCAGGTGTGGGAGATGGAATGGTATAGATGAAGAAGAGCTATGTTTGGCAGTTTGTCTATGATATCAAGCCCAGGGAGGGGAGTAATGTGCAACATGGAGCTAGGCAAAGGATAGCATTAGAAACCTGGTCAAATGCCTATGGAAATCTGGACACACAATGTCAATGACATTTGCCACCTTTTCCACAATAGTAACTGTGCCCAAAAAGGAGATAAAAATAATCTGAAAGTGTTTGTTCTTAATAAAGCTATGCCTGCTCAAGGTGGTCACTCCCCTTTTCTCCTTAAGTAAAGTATAATAGCATCATGATTTAAATCCAAAGCAAACTCAGTGATCACAATTTGTAAATGGCATCATCTTTGCTTTTTTGAAAATACCAACATTTGCCTGTCTTCCACTTCTCTTCCCTCCCAATCTACAAAGTCTCTCAAAGATCACAGACAGGAGGGGTTCAGGACTCCTATTCACAGTATTTACAGTCTCTGGAATGTAGTTTGTCCAAGCATGATCACTTCAATCCTATGAGGACAGCTAGGTGAATGCAGCATCTCCCTCTTGCCATCAAAATTGCTTAAAAGGCCCTTTTGGCTGTCCTTAGCATTCAGTCCCAGGCTCACATCATTTTGGGCTTTAGCACTCCCGACACTGTTTTTCCAGGACTGCATACAGTGCCTCTTTTGCATTCATGCTCAGTCTCTCTTGCCTTTGCTTCCATCTTCTGTGTATGCCTTTTTAAAATTAAAGTTGGTTGGTGAGTTCTTTGTTTATCTTCATCAATCTCTTTAGACGGGTGCCCCTTCTCTACCTCATGAGAAACATTTGTGGTTGGGTTTTCAGGTTTTAACAATTAAGAACTTCCTACACCCACCCTCTCAGCTCTGGGTAAACTTTCTTTACTGGATTGTAGACCCCTATTACCTATGTATCCTTTCTCTGATTTTTTTAATCTACTGTTCCTTACTCTGTGTGTGTGAGAGACAGACAGACAGACAGAGGGTTAGTTAGAAAGCTAGAGTTGCTCTTCCTCTCCTAAGATGGCTTGGTCACCACTGCCAAAAGTCCCCATCATTTCTACTTCACTAATCTGTTCTCCCTGGTCAGAGTAAAGTCCAACTGAGAAATTCTCTTCATGTATTTTCCCTTTTGAGGAATGAAGTTATCATTAAAGCAAGTCAAGAAATTTATCACTGCAAGTTTACAATGGACAATGACAGAGAATGACAGAGATAAAAAGTGCCCAGCCCTAGATCCATGTCTCCCAATCCATCCCAGCTCTTGACCTTATACTTGGAGACATCATTACCCATGTGTCTCCTCAAACACCCTGGCCTCCCAGTCCTTCAATTTCATCACCTCGTATGACCTAAATCTTTATTCCACTTCAATGGCACATGAGAATAGTCAGACCCTTGATACCATCATATCACACACATTTTCCATTTCCATGACTGGCAACTTTAAGATCTCTCTCTCTCTCTCTCTCTCTCTCTCTCTCTTTTCCCTCCCTTCCTTTTCCTTCTCTCTTTCTCCTCCCTCCCCCTCCCTCCTTTTCTCCTTTTCCTTTTCCTCTTCTTTTCCTCCTTTTCTCTTCCTCCCCCTCCTCACCCCCCCCCCTCTAAACAACTTATACCCCCC
>NW_027186352.1:4970769-4973984 GCF_028583685.1 Petaurus breviceps papuanus
TCTCTCTCTCTCTCTCTCTCTCTCTCTCTCTCTCTCTCTCTCTCTCAATCAGATGTTCTTCTCTCTGTGACTCTCTCTTCCTAATCTATTTTCATCCTCAGCCCCACCTCCACTGATTGTGCCTCTCCTCTCCCTCTCCCTCTTTTACCTCCCAGCCTCATTCCCCTTCCTTCCCAACATGAATTATCTTGCTAACTAATTCCATTATACATTATCCCCAACAGTGGAATTTCTCAAAACCATGTCCTTTGGCTGCTAGTTCCTGGTGAAACCCCAACCCAAAATTTCCACACCATTGGTCTTCTTTGAAACTATTGGACTTTGGGGGAAGTCACACAATAAGTCAGTCAATAAATATTTAGCACCTATTATGTGCCAGACACTGAACCAAGGGATGGGCATAGAAGGGAAAAAAAAAAGAAATGCAGTTTCTAACCTTCAAGGAACTTCTAAGGAGAGAAGGAAACACACAAAAGGAAGATGGGAGGAGTAAAGAATTATACCTGGCTCAAGGGTACAAAGGAGCTATCCAAAGGAGTGCAGTGAAGTGGGAAATGAAGAGATGGCTGGCCTTAGCACTCTTGGTAAATGGAGGATCTGAGAATAGGTCTTCACTCCCCACTCCAATCAGAGGGCTCTGGGGCAAAGGCTAATGACAAGCCATGGGTACCAGTGTGGATGGGAATTTGCAGGATAGTGAGGTCCCTGGGAGGATAATGAATCCAAAGGGATGAAGCCAGGTGGGAAGTGAGGCAAATGAATGGACTACAAGTGTCAGTCAGAAAATCTGCTCTGGGCTCTCACTCCCTTCTGCTCTGCACTGCCCTTGCTACTCTTGCCAAATTCCCTCTCTATTATAACTTCCATAATAGTTTTTCCAAACCTTCTCTTCTTTCCTCAAGGCACCTGCCCAGCCTGCTTCCTCCCTGCCCCTCAGCAGATGACCTTGACTCCAGATTTACTACAAACAGGAGCAGTCCTTCGGAGCAGCTAAAGCATCACTTTCTGCAAGAATCCTTTGCAGATTCCCCTCCCCAACACTGCTAGCACCCTCCCTTCCAAACTACCTTGTATTTAATTATCTTGTGTTGACTTGGTGTTCATTCTCTTTATGCTCATTCTCTGTGTGTTTACATATGTTGGTTCCTTCCCCATTAAAATGTAAGCTCTTTGCAAGTAGAGATATTTCATTCTTTGTTGTTATTTTAATCCCCACAGCCAGGATAAGATAAAAGGTCTGTAAATATTTGATTAATTGATGGGTTCTGTCTTTGTCCCTATTAGAATCAGGCAACTGGTGAGGTGGACTGAAAACTTGAGTTCATATTAAGCCTCAGACACAAACTAGGTATATGGACCTGATCAAGTCGCTTAATCTCTTACCTGCCTCAGTTTTTTTAATCTGAAAAATGGGTAACACCCAGGGTTGTTGTGGGAACCAAATGGGATAATATTTGTAAAGTGCTTTGCAAATCTTAAAGCTCTATACTGTGTAAATGATATTGATTATTCTCTACCTCTCGATCTCTCTAATATTTCTAATATTCCTAATGAAAATACAACCCTTTTCTTCACTAAAACCAATCCCCTATCCCTCTCTTTGTGTCCTTCACCCCATTCACTTCCATCCTCCCATCTCCTCCTGAAGCTCTGCTCAACAACTCCAACTTTAAATCATTCTCTATCCACTGGCCCCTCTCACTTCCCACTTACCTCCATGCCTACAAACATGCTTTGATCCCCCCCATTAAAAACAATTTCACTTGAACCTGCTGCTCCCCAAACTTCATCCTCCATCATTCCTCCTTTTCACAGCTAAACTCCTATTCCTTAAGGAATAACCCCCACTTCAGCCTCCTTCCTCCATACTCACAGTACCTCTCAACTTCCCTCCATGCACTTGGCCTCTCCAGGCTGCCCTTGCCAAGTTCTCCAACAAACCCAATGAGTAGATCCCTGGTCTCTTGTCAGTTTTCCTATCTGTCTCCTCAAGCAGAAGACAAGGTCTTCATGAGCACTGACTGTTCCCTTTTGGGTCTCGTATTGCCAGTGCCAAGCATAATGATCACCACATAGTAGGCTCTTTATTAATAGTCACTGAATTGGTTTGTTGTTTATTCTGCAGCTCTTCTCACTATTAATCATTCCATCCTCCTACAGACTCTCTCTTCCCTGGATTCACGACATTGCTCCCACCTGCTTCTCCTTTCCAGCTGCTCCTCAGACTTCTTTGTTAGAAAAAGTATTAGAAGTTCTAAATATATGATCCTAGAAGTGAATACTAAGGACTTACAAAAGGGCCTTTTAAGCAATTTTGATGGCAAGAGGGAGATGCTGCATTCACCTAGCTGCCCTCTAAGGATTGAAGTGATCACACTTGGACAAACTACAGTCCAGAGACTGGAAATACCTGGTGAATGGGAATGCTGAGACCCTCCTGTCTGTGAACCTTGAGAGGCTTTGTGGAAAGAGAGGAGAAAATGCTCCAGACCTGTCTCTGCCTCACCAACTCCATCCTCAGCATGGCTACTTCCCTTGAAGTGCCCAGGATCAGGGGCTTGATCCTTTTTCCAAGAGACTGGCTTTAGAAGATAGAGGAGACCTCTACCCTTCTCTCTGGAAAGCTAGGTCTCAGATCTCTCTCCTTCACATCATCTCTGAGACTGAGGTGGTTAATCAGACTTCCCCACTCCCACTGACAGGGCTCCAAATCTACTCTCTGGTCACTGATTGTGCTTCAGTCTCTCCCTTACTTGTCTCTTTTCCCTTTAACAGGTACAAGTCCCTGGATATATATGGATATATATATATATATATATATATATATATATATAGCCATATCCATATATATAGCCATATACATGTGTGTATATATGATGATAGCAGCCCTATCCAATCAGACTGCTGGAATCCCTTGACTTTCATTTTAATGAATAACAATCATTATTCTCAATGAGGTGCAAGTGGATCCACAAGTACCCAGATTAATGACATTTCCCACACCCAAGCAAGGTGATTTGGTCCCACCAACTGCTTTCTACCAGGATGTTCAAGGATCAGAGATTTGTAGTCAAACTACAAACTAAAGATCAAGTTCTTAACCTGGTGACATTGCTTAAACTTGGGGTCATTCCCTCTAGAAGGGAATACATACACACCATATACATACACACACAATACATACACACCATATACATATACACACCATATACATA
>NW_027186352.1:4974084-4982319 GCF_028583685.1 Petaurus breviceps papuanus
CACCATATACATATACACACAATACATACACACCATATACATATACACACAATACATACACACCATATACATATACACACAATATATACACACCATATACATATGCACACAATACACACACACCACACAGGCCCTGGGGTGATGGGAAGCACTCAATAGTTCAGGCAAAGGATTTGGATGCTTTGTCATCCTCTTCCAATTCCTAGGTTGGCAATGTGGGGGATCCCTGTTGGTGAAAGCCATAGCAAGGATACGGTCACCAGTACAGGGCCTGCTATGTCTGGACATCTACCCAACATCACAGGCCTTGATTCCTTGGGAACTGGATCCAGTACTAAATTTAAACTAACTATAACCAAAACCTTAGGTAAGCCTCCATGATATGTGTAATGATGCTCCTCCGGCCTTTATTTGATCTCTGTAATTAACACAGGGCTTTTCTGGGGTCTCTTGGGCATCCAGTCATTCACTGGATCTCAGACTGCTTCTGTGTGTGTGCATATGTCAGTAGCCATATGATCATTAAGCTTCTTTTATATTCATTCTGGCTCTCCTGACTTCTTTCTTTGATGTTAAACTCACCCCACTGTTCTGAGGAGTTACAGAGTTCCCTAGCCAGGGGGATTCCTGACCTTATAGAATACTTGGTTTGCCTACCTGGAGAGAGGCTGCTGATTGAGGTAAACAGCAAAATTTCTTATGCATGGCAGAAAGTCATATGAAAGAAGTAGGAGCATAGATGGAAAACAATGGATGAAAATGATAATTTTTGCTTGCAGATTGACTTTGATGTGGTACAGGCTCTGAGCACCCCCTTGAACTCTGATTGAATCTTCCCTTTTGATGAGGCATTTGCATGAGGCCATAAGCCTTTCATTGTAGCTCTGCCCAAACCTTTGTTACCAGCTTGGCCCTCCATTATCCCACTAGCCCCTACTCTTGATCCTCAACTGTGACACCCTTGAACTGGCCTAGTCCACCATTGTCTGTCCATCTCCAGGTAGCCTCCAGCAGCTTCACGCATTTACTGGAGTCCGACCTCATTAACTCCTCCTGAAGACCCTCCCCAAACTCATGACTGGAGTCTGACCTCATCTGACCCTTCTTGAAGACCCTCCCCAAATTCCTCCTCTAGATCACCCCTAGATTCCTCCCACAACCTTTCTGTATATAAGACCCCATCTTACCTCCATGTGGTGTGAAAGCACCATGCTATTTTGTAGCACAGACTTTCTCCATGTCCAATACAAGCCTACTTGCCCAATGCAAGCATCACAGATACCTAGGCTCCTTAAGAGTCTACCCAATGTGGCAAACTTTTACTAAATTTTGTTTTTCTTTGGCTGAGAGAAGGCTTGAGTCAAATTCATTTGGAAAGACTAGGTGTGTTGGTGTTTTGGGTTCTTGAGCATCCCTAACCCTATACCACATCATTTTATGGTGACCCTCCCCTTCATTTTTATGATTCCCTTACCAGGAAACACTGCTAATCTCAAGCTCTTCGCCAGCCGGGACTGGAAGGTCTCTCTCTCTCCCTCCCTATTCTCTTGCTCTCCAAGGTGCTTTGTTTTTTTTTGGGGGGGGGGGATCCAGTTTGGTTATGTTGGAGGACATGGACTTGGACACAGCTTTGGAAGAATGGAGGACAAGGACAGATACCCTATCCAGAAGTGTAAGCCAGATTCTTTTAAATCTCTCAGTGCTAGTGATGGGGTGCTTGGGATCTATGTCTGTAATATCAGTTTGTAAAATCAATTTGCAAAGCCAGTCAGTAAAATCACACTTCCCCCCCACCCCAGCATCAGAGCATTAACTTTGCCCCTTCCCCCTGCCAGCACTCTGCCCAGCAACAACTCCTGAATTGTTTATTTCTGCTTGGAACAATAACAAGCTACACCTATGAATCCTTCACTAAACCAACTAAGCCATTTTAGCTTAGGCAAATGTTATCTCCTCCTAGTATAGTGGCCACCTGCACCCATGAATCCTTCAATGCCCAATCTATAGGTTACCTCCTTAGCCAATTATACACATACTGAGTCTCCATTAGCCTTGGTTCCCAACATCCATCTTGTAGAACATGACACTGATGGGTGGCAGACTAGGCACTTCTCAGTCAGCCCTTGACCGCTAGCTGACTTACTGACACTTCAGGCCTAAAACCACACCTCCAGATAGGCCCCCCTTAGGCTATTTCCCAGTGAATTATGGGCAATACACCTGCACAGCTGATGTTAAATGTGCATGTTCCTTTAAGTACTGAACACTCCTTAACTCCCCTCTAATCCCACCCTTCCTCACCTAGTTAGCATAATTGACATCTGATTAATTGCCTAGACTCCTTAAAAACTATGCCTATGTCTTCTTTAAGTTTGCAGCTTCCCTAAGAACTCTTGCCCACTGGACAGCATAAAAATAAACTTGCAGGTCCCCTAAGGACCCTTGCCTGCTGCAAAGCATACAATAGACTTTTACAGTTCTGACTCCAAGTCTTCTTGGGCCTACTGAATTCTTTTCCAGACTGAATTGAAGGCATTCTGGTCTTTGATAAAGATCAGAGTTTCTGTATAACCTATTGCCATCCCCCAACACTAGGGAACTGGGAAGACTTCAGGTACTTTTTAGTGGGTTTTTTGTCTTGTTTTGTTTTGTTTGTTTTTTGAGGCTTACTCCCAAACCTTCCTTTATGGAGGAAGGGACTTCCAGGTCCTACACCTGTAGCTCCCAAAAGTTCACCTGGAGGTTGTCTTTTATAACATTGGGAAAAATTTAGTTTCTCTAGAGAACAAAAAGGAAAAGTTAGTGTCTTTTGCAACACTCTTTGGCCTTGATATTACCTAGAGGACCAGGAATCATGGCCTGTTTGGGGGATTTAAAAGATAATACTCTCTTGCAGTTAGAATTGTACTGTGGCAGAGAAGGAAGGTGGATAGAAGTTGCCTACTTTAATGGCCTTTGTTGAACTTTCTCAGCCCAGGAAAGAATGTGAGATGCTTGAAGCTAGAGCCCCTCCACAAAGGGGTAATAGGAGCCAAATATATTACCCCCTTCTTATGGCCCCCAGAGCTTTGGCCCAGATGACCCTCTTCACATTTCATATCTAAAGAGCTTAGCTGGCTCCAAGTCTAAAGCCCCTATGCAGACCCAAATGCTCATTAATCATGAGGGCATTTCCTAACTATGGCTAGGAGATAATCACATGACATCAAAGATACAAAGTCACTCAAGTAGAAAAGACATACTTACTGAACTGAATACCAAAGTTCATGCTTAGAAAAGTATATTTTAAGTTACTCCAAAATAATGCCTAGAATTATTTCAAAACCTGAGAAAAATAATTAATATTAATGGTGCAAAGAGAAGTATCACCCAACATAGGTAAAAGACAAATACTGATAAAAAAAAAATAGCTTAAATGAAGAAGTCAATGAAACAATAATTGAACCAAATAAAAATAGTTCAGGATAATATATAAATACATAGAAAGAGAGTTTAAGAACACTACAAGCCAAGAAAAAAGGAAGAGAGTATGTGTGTATACTGACTATCAGGACCTATGATTTCACTGTAATGACCTTCCACTGCTCCCAGTATGTGAACTCCCTCTACCAACGAAGATCCAACACTTCATCTCCTTCCTATAGTCTTGGAGAGGAGCCTGGAGCCATTTACACTGCTAGAATGTGACAAAGATGGAACTGAAATCTAGGCCAACACTCTGTCCCTACTGCCAGTCTCTCTCAATGAGGATTACATTAGGATTGATATTGACCTTGGGAAAAAACTTGAAAATAAACCATGATATTTCAAATAACAAATCATTAAACAAGAGTGGAAACGGTACCTAATGAGGGCAAAAGTATAAATGGTCTATTAGCGTAAAGCTGTTTAACAATTAAGACTCCTATTATCCCATTGGAATTTTAATGGGCCAGAATACAATAAACTAGGCAGGACCACAATAAAGACCATGCTTGATCGATTTGCTTATACACAATCACATATTTGGAGCTGGAAGGAACTACAGAGATTATCAACTCTAATTCCCTCATTTTGTAGAGGAGGAATTGATGTCCAGAAGGGGAAAGGGATATTCCAAGGTCACACAAATAACAAGTAACAAAGCAACAAATGCACAGAGGCAAGATAGCGTATAGCTGGTCTAGAGTTAGCAGATATGGTATTAACTCCCACCTCAACAAATTACTACTTGTGTGATCTGGAAAGTTCATTTGGCTACCCTGAGCCTCAGTTTCCTCATCTGTAAAATGAAAGGTTGCACTAGATGGTCTCTGAAGTCCCTTTAAGCTTTGTATTTATGACCCTGTGATCTTAATGAATCCAAATCCACCAACTCCAATTCCAGAAATCTTTCTCGGAAACCACACTGACTCCTGGTTTGATGAGGGATTCAATTCTATTCAATGAAATCATAGAAAAAGTACAACTCTCAGAAGGAAAACTTTAAAAGTCCATAGAACAACTCATCCTCCCAACCTCCATTTTTATACGATCTTTACAGAAGTAATGTTGAATATAGACAAGAGCGTTTAACTTTCAATTAATTATGAGATCACTCAAGGACTCAAGCTTGCCGATAGTAAGTCACTCAGTGACAGGAAATCAGGTTTCAGAGAATGATACCCAAGACCAAAAGCAGTTAAACATAGTCAGCCGCAAGGATGGATGGAGATAATGAGATACTTACCAAAATGGTTCATCTGCTGCCTAGGGGAGATTCAGAAACTTTGAGTGGAAATTAAAGGGCATTGAGATAATGGAAACCAGGGAGGGGCCCCTCATATTTGCCGATTACCTCATTCCTGAAGGAGCTAAATCACTCAAAGCAGTGATGTGAAACCTCTATCCCAACATGGGTCAGGAGAAGAGCCGAGTCTTAATTGCAAGAAAACTGGAATTGGAATGTGCCCAAGTAGGGTCCTGTGGATGAAATACCACCAACAAATTCCAAAGGATTTTACCATTGCATTTAATGCCTTGGATGTCATCAAAAAGAGAAATATACCAGCTCACCCATGATGACATAGCAGTATTTAAGTTGAGGACATTTCTTAAAAAAAATTTCAATTAAAAAGTTACTTGGAGCTAAAAGACAAGAGGGGGAAAAACTCCGGAGAAGATTAGCTCTTCAAGGTTATAAAAGGAGGAAGATCTTGAAAACTTTCTATTTAATTTTATCTATTTTAACAAGACCAACAGTTGGGGAAAAGAAAATGACAATATCCCAGACTCTGGCAATTGGAATGGGCCTGGCACCAAATGGTTGCCGAACCCTTCATCTCACCAAAGACTAGGGAGAGTGAGTGGATGGTGATTAGGGTCCTGATGATTTGTGGGGATGTAGAGACAGAGACACAGAAAGGAGACTAGTTGGCATTTCTAGGGTACTTTGGAGTCAACAAAGCAACTCTTTAAATGTATTGTCTGATGAGGTATAAAAGAGTGGAGCAAACAGGACTTGAGATAGGAGATAAGACCAGGATGTGACCAGCCAGAAAAGTAATCAAAACTATGACCTTCACCCCTTTTCTGAAAGATTTCTCCTAGTGCTTGAATGGGGAAATGATTCAGATACAAACAGTGCCCTAAGGGTTAAAAATAATATTAAGGTTGCTTTTCTAACACTTTGTGAAGCCACTAGTTTATTCTGAAACATGAGGGCATCCTAAAGTCTCTTCCCCTTATCTTGAAATACCATAAAGCTTCCCCCTTATCCTGGACCATAAAATTCCTTGTCTTCCCCCCTCCTGGGTCTTCCCCTTTTCTGTCTCCCTTGTTTTGTGTCTCCTATCCTGTCATCCATCTTCTTTATCCTGTCCCTAATCTTCAACCCCAATAAAACTTCTAATACTACATCATCATTCTGAAACCTCTATATAAGCTTAAGTCCCCCAAATATCAGTTTCCCTTAGCTTTCTTGTTAAGGAGGCCTGTGATGCTTCTTCATGTAAAATAAAAAGTTCCCATTGGCTAAAAGAGAAGGTCTAAGTGAATTCTTTCACACCTGAACCAGCTCTCCCAACTCTAAACCTCCTCATTGCCTAATTTGATTCTTATACCTCCATAAAATAAGCCTGGCAGCTTGTATTAGCCTGATTTTATAAATCACAGAATTACCACATTTCAGAGTTGGAAGGTCCTTCAGAAGCCTCCATTCCAAACCTTATCCAAAAGGACTCTCCCTTCTAACTTACCCACCAAAGGATCATCCAGTGCTTAGTTTATCCAGGCCTTCATACCTGGGTTTAAAGTTGGACAATACTGCTATCTCCTCCAATCTCAATGACCAAGCAGTTTCTGGGTCCTGGAGAGAAAGAGAACAAAAGAACATCATTATTGTATCGCCATCTATGACAAGTCCTTAGAAAACAGAAAGAAGAAAATGGGCTGGTTGGTTCAGAAAGAGTTGCTCCCATATTGCCTAGAAAGGGCGTAGGGGGAATAGAAGATGCCCAGAAAATGAAAATGGAGAGAGAGAAGCAAAGAAAATAAAATTGCTACTTTATTTAAGGCTCCCAGGAAAAAAAAAAGATAAGGGGGCGGAAGGTAGACTAAGTTAATACAAGGAATAAGAATTCGAGGTCCAGAAATCACATTAGGTGGAAAGCTTGCAAGTAGCTAATGAGAAGTGTGCTATTTTTGATTCCAAAAATGTCTAGTTTCTTGAATCTGACATGTCCATTTTTTAAATTAAAAAAAGGACAAGCCTTTAAGATTCCAACATCCTCCAAATACTTACCAAGTGCACTATGACTTAACAAAACCCTGAAGATCCTGGGTGATAGGCACCTTGTTTGTGCAAGCACAGCCTGGCATGGAACTCCTATGGACACTTTCCCTGAGCCCCCCCCCATACCTCAGCTGTTTCTTCCATCCCTGCTGTCTCCTCTGTAGCAGAATGTAAGCTTTGAGAGAGCAGTCGGGGTTTGTTGACCTTCCTTATCCCAGGTAGCACAGTGCCTAGCACTCAATAGATACTTAATAAACGTCTTCAGTTGAAAGTGAAGCATTGCCATTTTAAGGGGTACATTCTAATCTTTAAAAATAAATTGTTAAAAGCCACCATCTGGCCCTGGCTTCAATAAGAGATACTTCTCAGTAAGTCACTGCCATTGAGTATGGACTCAGAAGGATCCGCTCACCCTTTGGGCATCAATTTACTGCTCAAATCCAAACAATGGTGTATGAACTGACAACTTTTCAAAAGCTTCTTCCAAAGGCAGCATGAGGTCTTCAAGACCATACTGCTGAGAGATGCTCCCCCTTCCTATCCTAGAGTACAAAAGCTTGGAAGATTAATGAGTACTCTGGTTCCAGTCTTCTACTGCCATTCCCTCCTGCTGAGTCACCTTAGGGCCTGAGCTTCTGGAGTCTCAGCCTGTGGGTGCTAAGCTCTGACGCTTGCTGAAAAGGCTGCTAGCTTGGTCCAGACCTGGCATTGTGCTGGGAAACCGCCTCCCTAACTGTTGGGAACCTCACCCCAAGTTCAGCCTCCAGATGATTACTTTTCCCAGCCAGACCATGCACTGACTCCTATAGAAGTTGTGATACATGCTGCTGGAAACCAAGGGAGGAAGCACAGAAGCCTGTAGCATCTCATTAAATCTTACTTGCAAAATGAGTCGAAATTGTCTGAGATAACAACAGAAAGAAGAACAAGGTCCATTGATAAGGAATCCAGTAGCAGAAGAGCATTGCCCAGAGAGCTGCAAAATGAATATTAGCTCTGCTCTTTATCTCTGAAAGCATTTTGGAAAATAAAGAGTTCATCAATGAATTTACCAGAGGCTGCCAAACTGGAGTGTACTGTAAAATGCCAATGAAGATTAAGGGATAATAAAAGGGAAACAGGAGGAGTTATTCCATTTCCCAGAGGGGAAAAGATACCACTGGAGAGATGAAAACTGTTATCTGGGCTGGCATCATCTAAAATAGATTCAATGGAAACAAGAAACTTGAAACCATTTGACAGACAAGAAGGTGGGGCGATAGATGAGAGAAGAAAGTGTGATGGGGAATGGCAGTCCAGGCAGCCCAATATCCTCAGGACTAAAGGCAAAGGAGGCAGGGATTAAGGACACTTTCTAACTCAGGCAAGTGGAGAGAATGCATCTGACTTCCCAGCTCAAGAAAACATGACCTAAGCGATGCCTTCAATCTTCCAAAATCACTAAGATGTTTCTCTATGGTCATTGATTTCTTTTGATTCTTCTT
>NW_027186352.1:5017319-5017615 GCF_028583685.1 Petaurus breviceps papuanus
AGAAAATTTGTAACTCAAAATCTTGTGGAAATGAATGTTAAAAACAATAAATAAATAATTTTTAAAAAAATAAGCTTTCTCTCCCACATCCCACTCCACTAAAAAAAAAAAAGAGGAATTAAAAACAAATCCCTTGTAACAAATACGTATAGTCAAGAAAATCAAATTCCCTCACTGATCATATACAAAAACATATATGTATGTCTCATACTGCCTCCTAAACCTCTCAGCTCTCTACTAGGAAGTAAACAGTGTATCTCCTCCTTAATGGCTGGAATGAGGGATTTATTATTTAT
>NW_027186352.1:5017715-5031429 GCF_028583685.1 Petaurus breviceps papuanus
TATAATAAATAAATATTTATATATTTATTATAATAAATATAAGTGATATTTATTAATATTATTATATTTAAAAATCTTACCACATTTGAAGTTCTTGGTCTTTACAGCATTTTTGTTACTGTGTTATTTTTTCTTCTTGCTCTTCTCATTTCATTCTTCAACACTTTATAAAAATCTTCAGAGCATTTTCCCTAATATTAATGCTACAGTGTGAATCATTCTTCTGGTCCTGCTGACTTCACTCTACATTAGTTCATACAAATCTTCTATGTCTTTCTTTTGCCATCCATGTTGTCATTTCTTACAGTGTGATACAAGTCCATCGTGTTCTTATACAACTTCTTCAGTCACTCCTCAGTTGAGAAGCATCCCCTTTCTGCAATCACAAAAAAAGTGCTAAAAAATATTCTTGTCCCTAGGGAACTTCTGTGTTTTTTTTTTTGGTTTCTTTTGGATATATGCTTAACCATAGCACAGCTGAGTCAAAGTCCATGCATTGTTATGTAATTTTTTGTAAATAATTCCAAATTGCTTTCCAGAATGATTGTATCCATTCAAAAGTTCACCTGTGTGCCTATTTTCCCACAGCCCCTCCACAATTTGTCATTTATGTTGTTGGTTATCTTTGCCACTCTGAAAGGTATGAGGTAGAAATTCAAAAATTACTTTAATTTGCATTTTTCTAATTAAAAGTGATTTGGAGAGTCTTTTTTTAAATTTTCACATGGCTATAGGTTGCCTCTGTTTCTTCCCTTAAAAACTGCCGATTCATATCCTAAAACTCTCAATCTAGGAATGGTTTTTATTCTTATAAATTTGAATAAGTTCCTTTTGTATCTTAGAAATTGTAATTGTGTTGCACAAGTAGAATTCTATACAAACATGGAAGGAGTAGGAGAAGCAGAGGTCACCTGAAGTTCACTTTCATCTAAACTGGCAAAAAGAGAGCAGAACAAAGAGAGAGAGACAGAGACACAAAGAGACAGAGGGACAGACAGAGATAAAGAGAGACAGAAATAGAGAGACAAAGGAGACAGAGACAGAGAATTGAGAGTAGGAACCAAAGTGGAGAGAACTGATGTATGACATTTTGTTCACAAATGATGGTGCACTCAATGAAGCGTCTGATACTGAGATGCAACAAAGCATGGGATCTATTCTCTGCCACCTGTGCTAATTACAAAGGTCCTCCACCAGCCAGCACCATACCATTCATATGTGAAACCTCTAGTCACAGTAAATGGAGAAATTTCGAGTAGTGAATAAGTTCACTTCCTTTGGTGGCACTTTCCAGGGGTATCCACATAGATGATGAGGTTGGTGCATGCATTGCCTGAACCAGCTCATTGTTAGGGAGTCTCTGAAAGAAAGTGTGGAAGAGAAAAGGCATTAGGTTGCCTACCAAACTGAAGGTCCACAGAGCCATCGTTCTGAACTCACTATATTGTATGCCTATTAAACGCAGACCAAATACCAGTGCCATGCCAGAAACTTGACCTGCTTCCATTGAATTGTCTTAGAAAGATTCAGAAGATCACCTGGCAGGATAAGGTAGTGGACAGGGACATCCTTTCTTGAGCTGAATTGCCAAGCATTCAAACCCTACTGCAGAAATCACAGCTCCAATGGGCTGGCCACATAGCCTGAATGCCAAATGCATGCTTACCTATTTTATGGCGAATTTATGCAAAGCAAGTGCTTACATGTGATAAGAAGAAGCAATAACGGACACTCCCAACATTTCTCTGAAGAACTTTAGTATTGATTGTGAGACATGCGAGATGCTGGCACAGGAATACCCAGTATGGCCTGGCAACCCAAATGTTTTAACAAACTACTTGTGGCTGACTTGTGGTAGAGCCTTCCAAACTTGTATTGGGCTAATCAGTCAGAGCTAAACACCTCATCCAATGACCCCAACATCGTGAGGTCATGGGTCCTCTTCGAAAATGAAGGCTGTACAACAATGTTCAATAAAACAGAGATACAAATAGGAACAAGAAGAGGGGAAAAGAGAATGTGAGAAAGAGGTTAGGCTCTGGAGGGATTCATCTCTAAGCCAAACAAATCTTCATTTGGAAAGGGAAAAGTGAACAAAAGATTAAAAGATAGGATGAAAGGAGAGTGTAGCAACTTAAAATGAATAAGGAGTGGGTGGTACAGAGAAGGGAAAACATAAAAGATTGGATAGAGGGAAGTAAACAATTAGTTATATTTGTGGATGTAAGTAAAATAGACTCAGACATAAAATGGAAGAGGCTAGAAGAAGAGATTAGAGCGAAAAATTCAATATGTTTACAAGAAACACTGGACAAACCAATGCTCAACATCCCTGGAAGCTGAGATTTGATGATGTACCTCTCAAAAATTGGTCAGGCTCAGCCTCAGAGTGTGGGCACACACGCACGCACACACACAGGCACACACAGACACACATGCACACGTGTGCACGCACACACATACATACACATACACACACTCAAGAATATAAGCACCAAATCTGTCCCCGGGAGTGCACTGAAGCCTTTTGAGTGTGATACAACTTGCCAGAATTTGCTTTCCCAGTATCCCATGCGATTCAACATCATGTCTATGTAGTAAGTTTCCTCTATCTGCCGAACACTGTGATGGGTACAGGGTCTCCAGAGACAGGAGATGAAACAGTCCCTTCCCTCCAAGATCAGGGCTCTGCAGGGGGACAAGCCACATACACAGATAGTTAAGTGCAACATGCACAGCGTTTTGGAGGCAGCTTGTGGCACAGGAGCCGGGAGCTGGGCCTAAAGGCAGGAAGGCCTGGCCTCTGATGCTTGCTATATGTGTGATCCTGGACAATCACTCCACCGTCTGTGTGCCTCAGTTTCCTCAACAGTAAAATGTAAATGATGACAGCACTTACCTTCCAGGGTTATGGTGAGGATTGAAAGAGATGACATTAAGCTCAGGGCAGGGGCTTGTTCCCAGCCCTTCCCCTTCCTGGAAAGCACATTGAAATGAGCACTAATGCCCAGGGAGGTCAAGAAAGGCCTCCTGTGAAGACGGCAACTGAGCAGAACTTTGCTTGGAGCTGAGGTTTCAAAGAACAGGGGCATCTGAGGTAAGTAACAGCCGGCTATGGCACGGAGACTGGCAAATAGCCTTTGGGAGCCCAGGCCCCCTCCCCGCTGCAATGAGCCATTGTCAAAGGCCTCTAGAATGATGTGAATCCTCCTTTCTCTTTTCTACCTTATGGAAATGTTGGATAAATGCAATCAACAAGTGAAAATACTGAAGCTCCTCCGAGGTAATGTTGTAATGATCTGAATGACTATTGAAGGAGAGAATGTCTTCTGATGGCTAAGAAAGCCCTGCAGGCAGAGGCGGGAGCTCTTGGAAATGATTCTACCCCCACTTCCTAGACCTATGCAGACTTCCTTGGTGAGGTCTCTCTGAGTGGAACTGCTTTATCTCACAGCAGCCACATCCCCAGACAGAATAAAGTTCCGAGCCTTTTCAAAGGAAGCCAGGCCTGATCTGTTACCTAGAAAAGTTTTGCCCAGTGGGTCTGGAAATACTCGTTCCTCTTTGCTTCCATCACTGAAAGCTAAGGGGTGGCCTTCCTCTAAAGCCAGGCCTGCACAGTGCTGGGGAAACAATAGGAACAGAATGCCCAACCCTGAGATTCCAACAAGTGCCACCCCCAACAAATCTGACTTACTGGCCCTCAGTTTTGAGGGCTCTGACATGGAGAAAGTACAAAGTGAAGGGCTGGGGAGACTGTGGACAGGAGGCCAGAGCTCCCTGACTTTCTCCACTCCTCTGCCTCAGGCATGTGCCCTTCAAGGAATATGCATGAGTGGGAGCTAGAGATAAAGGTAATTTGGGAACCCCAAAGGCATTGATCGGTGTAATGAAGAGAAGGGCATGAACCTGGAGTCAGTGAACTTGAAAACAATGTCATTTTGGGTCACTGCCATTCCACAGAACTGTGTTCTTTTGCAATCCTGTGTGTTTTGTTTTGTGCATTTTAAGACATGATTCTGAGAATAGGTCCATAGGCTTCCTCAGACTGAGGCTCAAGGGGCACACCCAAAAAGAGTTAAGAACCCTCGTTCCAATCCAACTCCTTTATTGTACGTGTGGGAAAATTAAGGGCCAGAGGGCTAAATGATTCAGCCAAGTCTGCCAGATTCTAAGTGTCAGAGTTGCGGCTCTAGCTGTATTCATTGAAAACCAAAGAAATAGGTCCATTTAGTCCAATCTGTAGTCCAACCCACCAGTAAACAGGCAGTATTTTTCTAGACCCACCCTGGGGGTCCTACCAGAAAGGGCAAAAAGCTGGTTATGCAGAAAGAGTAAAAGAAAAGAGCTCAGTGATTGTCCACTTGCTACAATGACACCTTAAAAGGCTCCAAATACAGGGAGGCCAATCTCTAGTGTGTTGGCTGCCTCTGCTAAAGATGATTAATTGAAGACATGGAGAAGAATCACATGGAATGAGAAAATGTTTTGGAGTGACATTCTCTAAGTAATTGCCTCCTTCCACTCCTTCTCTCTATATAACTATAGGAGCTGTCCAGCAGGAAGGAGGGGACACATGTAGTGAATCATTAAGGATGTGTCATAGTAAGGGATGCAGTTTCAGGAGAGAGAGACCACAGGAGCAAAGTTTGAAGGTTCAAGGAAAGCAAGAGTATCATGGATGCACCATTCCTTGCCAGTGCTGGCTTCTGGCATCATTCACACTGCTTCAATATGAGGGAACCACAGCAAGTATTGGGAGGAAGCTCCTGGCAGGAACAAAATAGCTGAGGACGGGCAATAAAACCAATGACCTCCAAGAGATCCAGTTTACACCAGTTACTTTGTTCCATGGCCCATGCCAAGAGAGCCCCTGAGTCACTAGTTTCTGAATTTCCAGCTGAAAAAATAGGCCAACTGAATGTGTGACTAGAACCCTAGTGGGAATTGTATGCTATTGTCCACACTCCATCTGTTCACAGGGAAACAGAAGGAGAAGTGAAGAAACTCAAAATAAACTTTCCTCAAATTCCTGAGTCCAAAGGTGCTGAGATACACCCAGTGTATGGGCTGAAGTCAGAAAGTAGGTTCTCCATGATGGCTGGTTTCCCATCTTTAGTGACTCTTTGCCGAGAGTAAAAGGGCTGTCCGTGATGTGCAAGCAGATCTGGTTCGTTTCTGTGGAGAGCTACCCCAGCCATGCCAAGATCCTTGAATATGGCAAGGACAAGGGAGGGGAGCCATCTGTCAGAGGTGGAGGCTCTTGAGGCTTGATCCTGATAGGTAAACCCACATCCCCTAGACATTCATTGGAACTGCCATACAGAGACATCTGACTTGTTTGATGTTTCTCCCTCCTTCTATCTTGAGCCCAGTGCTCTCCATCATGTTTCTTCCATCCGGTTTCTGGATTACCTACCATGAGTGTATCTTCTCAGTCCATGACATAACCCCTCTAACTTATTGTCGACCCTGTTTCTTTGGCATGTGCTAAACCCCTCTTAGCTAAGGGTCTCATCTGACCAAGTGTCAGTGACACCAAGGGCATCCAGCTTGTTTCATCTCACTTATGATTTCTGGTTTAGGTTCTCCATTCAGTCTTGTCCAGTTCTATGTAGAATTTCTCAACCTGTTCTTTATGGACAGCAGAGACAGTAATTGTATTGAAGGTGGCATTTTCTCATCCCAAGCAGGGCCAGGCAAGATGAACAAGTTACCAATGAAATAATATTCTTGTTGCCTTTGTATAAAGGATGAAAGCAATGCCACCAATTTCTTTCTTTTTCCTGGTCAAAGGGAAACCTTTAGGTTTCCCTTCATTTTCACTATGGCTTCCAAATTTTTGCTTCATTCAATGTTAATGCACTTCCCTTTTTGTGATGAGACCAATTCATGAGTCTATTGGACAAAGCTCTTACATTTAGGATGCCTACACTTGGGCTAATGATTAGATATGGTGTAATAACTGTGATTCTAAACATCCTCTCCCCCTTTTATTCCACTCTCCCTGGGTCACTGTGACTTAGGGTCATTAAGTTTTAGAAAAAAATTCTCTTTGGTTCATGAGTTGGCACAAGGAAAGAATTCATCACCTCATGGCCACATAAAGATAAGGTTTCAGAGAGCAGACTCCATCTTTTAGGAAGGTCAGAATCAAAGTCCTTCCAAAACAATATTTTTAAATGAGTCATTTGCTAAAATGTACATAGATACTTTATTCAGCATATCAAGCAGTTGAAAATTACTAAGATGTCCAATAATTTGGAAATGGTTGAACAAATTGTGGCATATTAACATTACAGAGTATTATGGTGTCATAAGACATGATGAAAAGGAAGAACAGAAATAATCTTAAAACATTTATTTGCTATGATATGAAAGAAATACAATAAAAAGAATAAGAAATCAATTACAATTATAAATAATAACAAAGGTTAGATACTGAAGACAATTTAAGAAGACAGAATTAATTTTGTGTAGGTTTTGAAGTTAATTTGCATATGTTTGTTCAATTTTAAAAGATGGGAGTTTATGATTCCAGGAATTATTTTTGCTTTTGTTTCTTTAATATTTGTGCTTATGATTTCTTAAGTTTTAGAACAAAAAAAATAAAGGTGAATTATCATTATTCTTTCTTGATTGAGTTTGTACCCAAGCTGTGTTTTTTCTCTGAAGTATTACCTGGCAATGCTTTGCAGTCATTCTGTTCTGTGTTTGAATCTGAGCACCCCTCTCACCACATAGGCTCGTTATCATAGGGTTCTGCCAGTGGACTTCTGGACCTCAGGGCTGATATTAAAGCTGGATTCTGCCACATGGATGGAAGGAAAGTCAAGACTGGTGCTGTTGCTTCTTTCTTGAGGAATAGTTGGTGTTATTCTAGGATCTCCAGGATAATCTGAGAACCTGTAAGCTCCAGGTGACCTCAGAGCAGTCTTATCTAGGACAAAGCTTGGTCGCTGCCTCTCTGGTGTGAGCTCTACAAGCTCCTGCTCCAGATTTGGTCAGAGTAACAGGAGATACTGCTGGCCTTAGCAGCCCCCAACAGCCAATTGGAAAGCTCAGTTAGTTCACAGAACTACAGGTTCCCCATTTGTTTCCATTCTGCCCCTGGTTATTTTTCTGGGGTATGAGTTACACTGCAGCTATGCAGATCCTCCTTGTGAGTACTCCCTAGGTCTGTGACTCAAAATGAGGGAGTGGGTGACCAAGCTGCCCCCGTTCCAGTAACCCAGAATAGATTTATGGGTACCCTAGTAACAGTCTGGGACCTCATTTTGCCCCGGTACACAGAATTTTCCCTGAGGGCTTGTAGCAGCAAGCACCCCAAGCGTCCTCAGGGTTGCTGCCACCATAGGTTCTTGGATCTGCTTTGATAAAGGAAAGCAACTCAAAATGGGTTAACAAGCTTACTTTAATCAGTCAAATATGTATCATTTACCTAGTTCAGGGGGAAAAGGTCAGCACCCTGAACTTCAAAGTATACAGGCAGAATTATCAAGACAGAAACTGATCAAGTAGACAGCTTTCCAAACTGTCCAACCATTACATCCATACCCAATCAACATCTGGGTTTTTTCAAAGCCGGGGGGCTCAGGACAACGGCTTCCCAGAATCCACATCAAATCACAGAACACTTCTCAAAGTGAGCCCCCAAAACAAAGCTACACATCAGGGCTTATATAGCCTTCTCCTGGCTCAGAGAATGTAACAACCTTTTGGACCCACTGGCCAATCAAAAAGTATCAACTGAAAAACAAGCCTTCCACCCCAGGCTCCAGGTGCACTTTAGCCTGGGGCAGGGAAGATCTTTAAATTTGCATTTCCATTACAGGGCTGAAGTGTTCCACATGGTATGCTCTTTCCCCAACCCAGTTCCCAGTATCAGCAGACCTTTCTGTCTGTCTCCCTATGCTAACCTGGGCTGGACAAAGTACTCTCTGTGACTTTTTTTCTGAATTTCTCTATTCAAGATTCAGTAGGAACAGTACCCAGGAGCTCCACCATACTGCTTCCTGCCCCTCCACCATTTTGACTCCAACCCCCTCTCACTACATCTTTAGAACTATTCTGGAGCATAGAGTCATACTCTGTGTAGCTGGAAGGGACTTTAGAGGTAATACTCCAATTCTTGTACATTACAGAAAAGAAAACTGAGGCCCAGGGAGGTTAAGTAATTGCCCAAGATCACATGGATAAATGAATAAATGCAGGATTTAAAGCCAGATTCAGTACTCTTTTTCCTGTATCCCATTGCTTCACCTGCCCTGAAGTAATGACAAATATTACTCCTTGATCAGAGGTCAGGGAATTCTGGGCATGAAAATGCATTCATGTGAATTCCGTTGTTACTGCCAAGATTTGACTTTCCAAGAGTAGCACTCAGAAAGTTGCCATTTCTTCTTACATACCTTGCCCAAAATAAGGTTATGTGGCCTCCAGGGGAAAGGCAGAATCTTATTTTCCCAAAGAGTGGGGCTTGGGATGGCTAGTTGTCACAGTGAATAGAGCACCAGCCCTGGAGTCAGGATGACCTGAGTGCAGATCCAGCCTTAGACACGTAACACAAAAAGTAGCTGTGTGACCTTGGGCAAGTCACTTAACCCCAATTGCCCTCCAAAAAGAAAAAAAAAAGAGTGGGGCTTTCCAGAGTCATCTCCTAATTATCCTCCTAATGGAGGAGGAGACATGCCATGGTCTTCTATTTCATCATGGATTTGATAAAATTAAAATTCTTAACCAATGTTAATAACCATATTTATTATGATAATATACAAAATGAGCAGGTGGAGGGAGCACCTGATTGGTCAACCTCACTTTCATCTGAACTGAGTAAAAGAAAGAACACACTCAAATACATGCACAGAGTTGCCTACAGATGCATATATTTCATTCAATGGGAAATAGAAGGGAAAAAGGAGAGTGTGGAGGGAAAATGAGAGGGAGGTTTGATTAAGAGAAGGATACAAAAATATTTTTAGTCTTTTTGAGGTGGCAAAGAATGGTTATCTGAGGGAGCATGACCATGAATTAGGGAATGGATGAACAGGTTATGGAATATAAATGTGATGGAATCCTATTGTGTTGAAAGAAATTACAAACGGAAGACTTTCAAAGACACCTGGGAAGACTTGTCAGATCTGATGCCAAGAGAACAATTATACAAAGACAACACTATGGTAAAGGCAAACAACTTTGAAAAAATAGAAACTCATTATTATTAATATTATCTATTAGCAATGGAATATACAATTCCAAAAGACTAATGTTGAAACCTGTTCCATCCACTTCCTGATGGAGAGGACTGATAGGATGGTATGAACCAGATCCCAAAGCATGTGAAGACATTGACCAGTCATGAGCTGCACTGCAAGAGGGGCACCAGTTGAGATCACAGATCTGACTACATGTTGGAGGAACCTGCCCTTAGGCATTCAAAGCCTAAGGGCTTTTTTCAAATAAGACAAATAATGTGAGATCAAAGCTTAATTTCAATGATCAGAGTGCATTAAAGCACCAGGAATATGATTTTGTTTCCAAACTGATAAATGGCATTAATAATGCATCAACAACAGATCAAGGAAGAGGTGAAAGTTCCATGTGGGAAAATTCTCCCTCTTCCCCTCAAGTCCCCAAAATCATTCAAAGAGCTATTCCAGAAACTCCTTAATTAAACTTAATTAGCTCTACCAGCTAAGCATGCTCTGCACCTAGGAATCCTGTTTTTGCCTAAGGGCTGGAAAAAATCGCTATTTTTGAATTATAGAGCCTTTCCCCAGCAGTGAAAGAGAGAAAGGGAGGGAGGGAGGGTGGGAGAGAGATTTCAAGCTTTGAAAGACAGAAGCTAAGTATACCATCAGTAAATCAAGATGAAACACAAAATGCTGACTTCAGCAATGAAGGCTGGCATGTGGGTATGCCTCTGATCTCCTCTCAGACTTACTTGGCCAAGCAATTTAACCTTCTTTGGTCCAGCCGAAGCATAAGACAAACAATATATACTTAGTTGCAGAAAAGTCTGACATTTTCCAGTTGAAGGAAACATAGTAAAACTTGAGTCACGTCATTGTCAGGCAATTAAATTCAGTTCAGTTTCATTTCCATTGTTATGATCATGTGACTATAGTGGTGTGGAGGCCAGATTTTCTAAGTTAATTGAATTAGATACTGTCCTATCTTCATTTGAGAGGCAGCAGGGCAGGGTAGATGGAGTGTTGGCATCACAGCCAGAGACACCTGGTTCAAATCCCTCTTCTGACACACACTGGCTGTTTGATCCTGAGCAAATCAACCTCTCTGTGCCCTAGGCAACTGTCTAAGACTAGACATTGTAGACCTGTATCTGCGGAGCTTCCTCATCTGCATATTCCCCACACTACTCAAAGTCATCGTGATCTATTTCATTGAGAATATTCTCATTCAAATTTGCTCTTTGTAACATAAGTCATTTCCATCTTTGACAAATCCCTCCTATAGTGTCACACCATGGTGTGCAGCTGGCACCCAGAGGACCACAGGCTCTAGTGGCTTCTGCAACATTGACCACAGAGTTCCTGCAATAGCAGGGGACTGATGTTCCTTTTCTGACCCAGTTTGGTACATAGAGCACTAAGTACAATGGGAGAGCTTCTGGGGGATGAGTTCTTTGACCACTGCAATCCATCAAATAAAGAAAAATATAATATAAAAAGATATAAAATGACCCCCCCATTCATTTCCACAATTATGGTGATAGAAGAGGAGACAGAAGGTACTAAATTCTCTGGGGCTTTTGAACTTTCACTTGCCTCTTAGGATGGTAAATGTGAGATCCAAGTCAAATAGTAAAAAAGTGAACTTGCCCCTGGAGTCTCTTTATCTCCTTGATCTGGACATTCTTGCTATAGGCAAAACTAGAAATAGAAGGAAATGACAGCAAAACGGAAAGCTGGTCCCCAGATTCTGCTCACAAGAGAGAAGCAAGGAGTGAGTGCAGTCTCTTTGGTTGCATTTACAAATGCAATGCAAGACACAACTCCATGAGACATTTGGTAGCCTATTGTTGGACCCATGATAAGCATTTACAAAAATGCCACCCTGGAAATAATTTCAACTTAAGCACTCATGGCTGTTGCAAAGGATAGAGGTAGAGAAATTCCATAACGAGCTCATTAGATACTTCAAATTACATCAGCATAGAGCGCAATACTTGGTGACTTCAGTACTCACAGAGAATGAATGAGGCTAGACAAAAAAGTTGGATTCTACAATGGTTCTACAGAAAGGAATGAGAGAGAACAATATGTTGATGGCACAGAAGTCTCCCACCATCTCATGAATATTTCTCTGAAAGAAGTCAGAAGGTTCTAGACATGGCAGTACTGGATACCATCATGAAACCTGAAATCAATGATGAGGCATTTCTGCCAGAACACATCATATGTTCTCTGAAAAAGCAATTGTGGGGTGTAAAAATCAAGCAATAAGAATCACAGGGCTTATGGGGAAGATTGGGTTGGGGGTTCAATCCTCAAGAACTTCATCAGGGACCCATAAGAATAGAAGGAACATAGTGAAAATGGTAGCATAGTTTTATACACATTAAACAATCCAAGGAAGACATAAATGCTACAATAAACAGTAGAACCATCTCTGCCTTGAGTGGCTACTCAGCGTGAGAGGGAAGCCTCAGAGAGTCAAAACTCTATACTCATCCCTAGCCAATGTGGGGGAGGGGCTTGGACAGGATTGCCTTTGAAAAATTACAAAGTGTTTTTTGCTTTTTTTTTGCTTTTATTTGGAGGACAATTGGGGTTAAGTGACTTGCCCAAAGACACATGACTAGCAAAGTGTTTTTTTCTTAATCCTAAACTTCTCCTGTTATAAAGACCTTTCTTTTAATACCAATTTTTTTTAGTGTTGTCATAAGGCTACAAACCATGAATCACTGCAATCTCTGAAGATTAAAATTCTTATAACATCTGAAAGGGAATGGAGAGGCACATGATGGGTGTATTCGGAATGTAACATATAACCAACATGGCATCTTATGGGAACAATTTTAGAAAGTTTTTCATCAAAGAGGTGTTTGAGTGGATAATGGGCAGCTCCTGTGGTGGAGAAAGGGATATAGATATATATATTTTCATGATATCGATAAGAAGCAAGGAAGGTCCTTGCAAATTGGGTAGATTTGTCAGACGTATGGGAAGATATGGACAGGAGCCACATGGGATGAGATTTGAGCCCTTGAAATGGATACCCACATAAATGAGAACATGGAGCCATTCAAATATTTGATTAAGTAATTTTTAAGATCTCAATATCTCTCTCTTAAATATCCAAGAGACTGATGCTCTAAGGGAACGACCCTTCTCTGAGGCATAAGCCTTTTTCTGAGAATACCAATCACAGAGTTAAGTGTGCCTTGACAGTCCACCTGTCTGGGCCACAAGACTGCTTAAAGTTCTAAGAGAAGCAGTTACTGCCCCTTAGTCCAAGTTCTGTCTAGGTGTGAGGCAGAGTTCTGAGAAAGCAGTTGCTCATTTGAATGGCAATCAATCAACAAGCATGCATTAGTCAGTCAGCCAGCCAGTCACACTACACATGAGGCACACGCTAATCATTGGGAATACAAAGAAAGGAAAAGGCACATCCTTGCCTTTGAGTAGTTCTCATTCTAGTAGGTGAGAAATTCTATACTGTGTACAAAACACACTGTAAATAAAGGCTCATCTCAATGCTAAGCCATAAGCAGAGAGGGGAGGGAGACTGGCAAGGCCACTTCAAGAAAGTGGGTTTGACTTGAGCCATGAAGGAGCCATGGAAGTCAGAAGGCAGAGAGGAGGGGGAAGGGGGTCTTCCAGGCATAAGGTGAAAAGGCATGGAATCATGAGATGGAGTATCGTGGGTGAGGAACAGCAAGGAGTCCAGCGTAGCTGGGCTAGGAGATGCACAGAGGAAAGCACAGTGTATGGAGGCTGGAAAGTTAGCATGGAGGAGCTTTAAATAGCCAATGATTTTCTGTTTGATCCCGGAAGGGAGAGGGAGCCCCTGGCGTTTGCTGAATGGGAAGGGAACATGGTCAGATGCAGACTTCAGAAGGTGATTTCAGCAGCTGGGTGGAAGACAGTGGAGTGAGGGGGTGACTGCTTGTGCTCCAGGCCAGGCCCGAGGCAATAAGGGCCTGCCCAGCGCAGTAGCAATGTGAGAGGAGAGGATTTATATGGAGGTAGGACAACAGACCGGGAATGTGGGCTGAGTTTGAGTGAGCAATCAAAGATGAAAACCTTGGTGATTAGGACGATGGCTGAACTCTCAACAGTAACAGGCAAGCTGGAATGAAGGAAGGTTTGGGGGAAAGAGGAGTTCGCCTTCTGACACGTTGAGATTGAGATGTCTGTGGGCTTTCCAATTTGCTAATGAGAGACTGGAGCTCAGGAAAGAGATGGGCAGATGTGGGATTCACCTGCATGAGATAAGTTGGCACATGGAGTGAAAGAGCTCATCCAAGGAGATCCAGAGAGAGGAGAGGGCCCAGGACAAAACCGTGAAGGAAAGTCACAGATTGTGGTAAAGATTCAGCAAAAAAGGAGACTGAGAAAGAGGCGTCTGGAAGGTAAGAGAAGAACCAGTAGCAAATAGTGTCATGAAAACCTAGGAGAATGTCCAGGAGGAGAGAGTGGACAACAGTGAGAGAGAGAGAGAGAGAGAGAGAGAGAGAGAGAGAGAGAGA
>NW_027186352.1:5036429-5043880 GCF_028583685.1 Petaurus breviceps papuanus
ACGGAGAGACAGAGAGACAAGAGAGAGACAGAGACAGAGAGAGTGACCTGGGCCCCATTAGTCACATGGTAAAGGTCCATGATAGAGGCAAACTATATCAAGTGATACATATAGAATGTTAAATACTAAACTAGTGAATATATTAATCATTAGTCATTCTATTGAATTTTAAGACATTAATTCCGGTCCTTCATAAGAACTCATTTAACCTCATAGAGCCTTTGTTTGAGGCATCACTTATATGGTAAGGGTGTTCCTTTTGCAACAGAAGTAGTTGTTTAGTGCTAAAGGAGCCTTCTCTAAAATCTCAGGCCCAGGCTGCCAGGCTCTCTTGGGATTTTTGTTCTTAAGGCCATCTGATTTTGTAAATTATTGTGTACTGGATTATTTCAGGGAAGAACAGGCAGCATAAAGAGCTGGTGATGTTCTGGTGGCACTCACAGAACCTCCTCAAGTCATAGGCTCAGAAGGAATCTCACCATTCTACTGATCCTCCTCTGGGAATTCTCCAGGTTATGAATAAAACTAAGATACGGAGCCCAGAATGGAGCCCCACAACCCTCGTGGGTTCTGACCAGGGCAAGGGACGGGGGACTGGTCCCTCCCTGCTGTCCAGGGACATTCCCCCATTTGGAATTTGTGAAATTGATTTTTGAGCCAAAGTGCACAGTTTTAGGGGCAGGGGAAGGGGAAGGAGGGCAAAGACTTCAGTGACAGAGCAGACTCTCAGGGCAGAAATTTCCTTCACCAATTGCAATTAGCAACTGGAATCTCTCAGTGTTAGAGAGCAGCACACCAGAAGGCTGTGTGATGGGCCTACTGCTCTGGAGCCAGAGCATGTCAGAGGCCAGACAAGGACTGGAGCTCCCCTGGCTCCCAGGGAATTCCTCCATCGCCTGTACCGTGCTCCTTCTCAGCCCTTCAGGGGCCCTGGAAAGAGTCAGAGGGGCCTGGGAGATGGCCCAGTACAGTCCCTTCATCCTACAGAAGTCCAGAGAAGGCAATGCTGTGACTCCAAGGCTCCCCAGCGTCACTCACGGCCTGCCACCTATCTCACCAAAACAAGATGTGAAAAGCTCCATTGCTTCCTGTAGAACTGCCCTCATGGTAACGTGCAGACCCACAGGATCGAAAGAAGCAGTGCTTGTAGAGCGCTTGGCACAGTGCCTGGCACACAGCAGGTGCTTACTAAATGCCCGCCACCCCCATGCCCATGCTCCCACCTGTGGAGATCCTTTGGATCTTGGCCATCGTCTGGGGACTCACTTCCAACTGGAGGCCATCTGCAAATCTGATGACCTCATCTATGCTTTTGTTCATTCCTAGAAACATTAATCAGCACAAGGCCAAACACAGGGGGACCTTTAGAGGGCGAGGTCCCTGATGGTAAAGACTGTCTTTTGCCTTTGTCTGTATCTCAAGAACACAGCACTGCCCTAGGCACATAGATAAGTCATAAACACTTGTTGACTTGATTTGACTCAGGCCCCTCCAGTAGAGCCCAGCTTATAGCACTGCCAGTAAAGGGAGGGAGGCCATCCAAGGGCCAGAGCTGGAAGGGAACTCCAGCCCCAAATCACATGGGAAAGAAGAGATTCGGGCTACTCCTGACCCCACATCAGCCTGGGCCCCACACCCTCTGCTCCCTTCATCACAAACTTTAAAATACAAACGTCAGTTAGTGTTACCATCCAGCCAAGTTAAGATCCACCAAGGCTCCCCACATCTATCCGCACAGTGGGCAATTTCCAGTCCTGAGAAATGGTCCAAGATGTGTCCATGAGAATGGCCGTCAGGACTGAGAAGAGCAAAGTTGAAAACTGCCCTGTGAGGATAGTTCTGGCCTTTGGCTAAACCCAGACCTGGAGCCATTTCCCCATCCTGGAACCTTGATCTTTTTCTGCTTCTTAACTCGGACAGGAAGCAAGAGCTGGGCAAAAATAAGCTTCTGCTTAAGGTGCGGCTCAGCAGCCACGGGCCCAGGGTGAGCTGAGAATTCTCCAAAGGGCCCTGGAGCCGGGTGGATCAGGTCATGTTGGCTGTTGGCTGTTTCTTTCCTCCCAAGTTGGAGCCACAGCCTGATTTCAGGAGTTGGGGCATTCTCTGACTCCCTGAACTTCCTCTCCTTCCTAGCGGGTCTATCCATGAGAGCAGCCACCTCTTAGCTGATGCCCACCTTCGAATCAGCTTCTTTACAACCACTAGCTTTGGCCCAGCCCTCCTGCAGACATGGCAGGAACGTTTGCTCTATAATGAGTTACTTTGGAGACTTTTCTTCTCACGTGGGGCCGCTGGCTAGTCCCAAATTGAGTCAGGGAATGACAAACGTGTGAACTCTCCCATCTTCACTGTTACATGACCCAGAATGGCCCACGACTTGCAGCTCTTCCCTTGGCCCGGGTGGAATGGGCTGTGTGTGTGTTTGCAGTTGTGATACAGACTTCCATTAGCGGCTGCGTAGGGAGCTGCAGGGGAGCTCAGAACTCAGCCGGTCTCCCCGATGGCCTGTTTGGAAAGAAACAGCTCATTGCTTTAGAACATGCCTGGGCCCAGCAAGTGCAATAGCTTTTATTTACTTGAAAAACTAAACAGCTCATCATATCTATACCAGGATTTGACAGACAGAGAGAGCGCTCTGTTCCCACTGCAGGTGCAAGTGTCCAGATACTCGGAGCATCCATCTTCATCACTACAGGCAGACCTGATGAGATGATGTTCTAGGCTGTGCTGCACCCCCCCCACGCAATGGAGGGTACCTGGGGATTGGGACGGTGACTGACAAGTGGTGCATGATTAGAGACAAATCTGGATTCTGATGCCTTTTCTTTCTTTTTTGTTTTTGTTTTTGGAGGCAATCAGGGTTAAGTGACTTGCCCAAGGCCACACAGCTAGTAGGTATCTGAGGCTGAATCTGAATTCAGACCCTCATGACTCCAGGACCGGTATTCTATCCACGATGCCATTTAGCTGCCTTCTCATACCCTTTCAAATTGGCATAGACTTATGTTTTCTTTGCTGTGAGCAACCTGCAGCGTAGAAAACCTCTCCTTCAATGTCAGTCAGCAGCCTGTCTGTGACTTTCAGCGTTAGAGGATTTCCCTTGCCCCTGAAGAGGGGAGTGCTTTGGTCATGGTCCCATTGCTGTCGTGTCCCAGGAGGACTTCGAGGGTGCCATGCTCTGTGTTACACATGCCACCTCTCATCCCCTCGGACCATCACGTAAAATCCCCAAATGTTAGAGCCACGTGAAACCTTAGAAACAGCCTAATCCAAACACATTTTAAAAGGAAGAAACTGAGGCCCAGAGAGAACAGGGTACATGTCCGGGAGCACACAGGAGCAGAGCTTAACATGAATCCAAAGTGCCGTGTGGTGCGGAGCCAAGATGGGGAGGGGGGGGGAGGTAAAGCAGGAGCTGGCCCGAGCTCCTCCCCAAACCCTCCAGTCAGTGAAATCCACCTCCCTCTGAAGGCAGCCTGGCAGGCTGGCAGGAAAGGTGGACTCAAAATCTTGTGAAAATGAATGTTGAAAACTAGGGGGCTCACCAGCCCTGGAGTCCGGAGGACCTGAGTTCAAATCCAACCTCAGACACTTAACACTTACTAGTCACATGACCTTGGGCAAGTCACTTAACCCTAATTGCCCTGCCTTCCCCCTTGCAAAAAAAAAAAAAAATGGCGTACCAGAACTAAACTCTTTGCTCCGGTGGCCAGTTCCTCCTGCAAGACTTGTGCCTTTCCATCTCTGCAGCTGCCTCTTCTTTCTACTTGACCTTGACCCCTCAGTTTAAAGAAATTCCATCCTTCCACTGAGAGCCAGCAAAAATGTCAACAACCTCTCCATGTTGTTCTGTCCTTCATTCTCTCAGGGAGGCAAGGCCATGACATGCAGATGAACTGGATTTAAGTGAGGCGGGGCTGTGCAAGGGTGACAGCCTCACTGTCTCCTCTGGAGCCATCTGTGGCCAGTGGCGGGATATCGATCAGGAAGCCTAGAGATGGCCAGATGCAGTGGGAGGCCTGGGCCTTCTTAAGGTCTTTAGTCTTTAGCTAAGGTCTTTAGTAGGTCTTGTTTTGACTGAGGCAATGCCTCAGTCAATGATTAACCTAGGTAAGAAATAAGGCAAAGAATGGCCTCTTTTACCTAGGCAAAAACGAAAAATCAGTCTGGAAGGGGAAGACCCTCAGGCTTTCCGGCTGTTTACACTCTCTCTGAGCCATCAGAGCCCAAACAATGACCAAGTGAGCCTTGGGTTGGAAAATATTGTTGGCCAATCAATGAGAGCCAGAGTGATTTGGGTAAGCTGTGGTCCTTAACAAAAATATCTAGCCCTCAAACTCCAAGATATCTTGGGAGGTTTCCGTGATCAAAACTTGAATTCCTTTGGGCACAGCACCCTCAGGTAAGGGCGTGTGGACAGAGGAGAAGGGAGAAGGGGAGGGGGAGGGGAGGAGAGGGGAGTCTCCCCTCCCCTCCCAGATGTCACGGACCTTTCTGAGAATGAAGGACAGACAGCAGCAACAACATGGAGAAGTTGTGGACATTTTTGCTGACTCTCAGTGGAAGGATAGAATTTCTTTAAGCTGAGGAGTCGAGGTCAAGCAGAAAAAAAAAAGGTGGCTGCAGATATGGGAAAGTGTGAGGAATTCCTTCATCCTGGTGTGAGTCTAGGGGTCTTGAGGCAACAATCACTTCCACATGTTGTTGTCTTCTTGAAGAATGAAGGGCAGACAGCAACAATCTGATGAACTCAAAGACTCCCGTTAAGGGGATCAGAACTCGCCATCGACCAAAACCGCTAAGAAGATGGGGCAACAGGATCCGGGTAAAGTGAGATGAAGAGACAGCACCTCACACTTTGTAACAAGATAAGCTCCAAATAGTGACATGGCCAGGACATAAAAGGTCACATCACAAACAAATGAGCGAAACCTGGAGGAGGATTACCTAAATGGATATGTCTACGCGTAGAAGAAAAGCACTTAGCAAAGTGCTCAGGGCCTGGAACATTGTAGGTCCCACAGAAGTGCTTGGTGCCTTGTCTTACTTTTGCAGGATCACACAGCAAATGTCAGAGATGGGACTGGAACCCGATCATCCTCCATCCAAATTAAGCAGTCTATCCACAATGCCTATTTCCTCTTTAGTGTAAGAGTACGGATAGAAGTTAGAACTCTTGCTAGAGGAAAAATCACTTGCTTCTGGGACTTTGGTGTGAACAGGACACAGCTGTGAATTTCAGGGTAGCTGCCCCAAAGGCCCTCTGTGAGCAAGTGTCCTCGCCCTGTGCCCTGCATACAGGGAGCCCTGGGAAAACCAGTCTGAGAAGCCCTGTTTTTGTTATCTATCATCAAGGACCCTACAGTATTTTCAGGGGCTACCTGAAAAGTAAATCATCGTTTTCACTCTAACATTGGTCCTCTGCAGATGGACACAATCCAAAGTGTTCTGTGTTCTTCCTGATGCCGGCCAAGTGGGGAAGGTGCCTTCCCAGAGACTGGAACCATTTGCCAACTAAATGCACATTGATTAAAAGTCCCTGTCTTCCTTGGAGGCAAGGAAAGCAGACTGTACCTCTTCCTTTCAATTTGCTGTGTTTCCATGAAGTTCTCATAGAGGAAGAAAGGACATCACTCAGAACTTCCAGGGAGAGAAGCAAAGCTGATTTTCCCCTACACTGTGCTAGTTGGATTTAACAAATATAGAACACTGGGGCCCTTCACCCATGGGGGACCTCAAGGTTCTCTCTGGGTCTACTTTCAGTCAGAAGTATTGCTCATAACCCCCCACCAATATAATTACTTTTACTAGTCAGCCAGATGATGCAATTAGTCTAAAGCAAAGGTATATCACCATAGGAAAAGTAGAAATTAAGCACTACCCACAATAACCTTGACCACACACACTTCCCCAGAAATAGACACATCATCACTGGGAGGAGGCAAACATCAGAATCTTATGTAGAAGGCAACATGTGAAAAGCTTATGTGGCCACTGTAAGAGTGCGGAAAGGCAATCATGCCTTTGATGCTTGTTGCAGAGACACCAACAGCCTTCATGATGCCAAGGCTCTCCTCTCTCCTGGTCCTGCCCCCTGATGGGCACCACATGAAGGCCTCCGCTCCTGTCATTCCTGGCTTTCTCTGTTGTTGCCCCCATATATTGGGACACAGTTATAACCTTCAGCTGAAGGGCCACATCTCTCTGATAAAAAGAGGAATTGCTTTTTACCATCTTCATTTTTAGGTTTTAGCCTAGAGATGAAGTTAATGCACTGTCATTGAGAAAGCAGGCCTTCACACAGCCAGGACACAGGCTGGGGAAAATCTGCAGCTGAGCTGCGGAGAGGTTTGTCAGATGTCCCACCCGGCTCCCGGGGCTAAGCTCTTCTGGAATCCAAACCAATCAGCCATCTACTTAGCGCCCGCAGGCATGGAAACTGGGGGGCTCTCGGTTTGCCTGGATTGTTTTCTTCAACTCACTTTCTGTTTCTAGCAGGATCCAAGTCTATCCCCAGCCTCGGCCTGCTTTAGGAAATAACCAAGTCCTCCTTAGCTCTAGTCACTCCTGCTGGTCCTACAAAGGTCCCCTCCAAGCATCTCAGAAGTTTGTTCCAACACCACACAAAGGGCTGGGTGGATCTGGCACACTGGGATCTCCCTGTGCCCCCAGGAGTATTCACTGGACCTACCCAGGAGTGGAGACTCAGCATCTCTAGCACTTGGCATAGAGAGGTTAAAACTACTGCTATACCTCACAAGAATAGTGCCTTCTGGTTTGGTTGCTGTTGTTGTTTTGGAGGGGGGAGGCAAGGCAATTGGAGTTAAGTGACTTGCCCAAAGTCACACAGCTAGTAAGTGTAAGCTAGTAAGTCTGCGGTCAGATTTGAGCTCAGCTCTTCCTGAGTCCAGGACCAGTGCTCTAGTCACTGAAGCACCAAGTTGTCCCGATGCCTTCTGATGATAAGCTACTTGGGGCTCTTCAGATCTCCTGTTATAGCTGCTGGTCCTCAAAACAGCCTTCTGAGTTAAGCAGGCAGAGGTAGTAGGGTCATTCCCATGTCACAGATAAGAAAATCAGGGAGAAAGAGAAAGGTTCTGTGACTTGAACAGCACATTGGGGGAAGGCAAGACAAGGGCTCTGGTGTCCTGCCACCTCACCCGGTGCTCTCCCCCCACCCACCCAAGTCAGCCTTCCCTGTTAAACTAGGAGGCCAGCTACAATGGCAGCAGGTGGCACCCGTGGGGGTGAGAAGGCTACATTGCCCATCTCCTGGCTTCTGGCCAGAGGGGCTGGTGGAGAGGAGGAGGAGGAGGAAGAGGAGAAGGAGGAGCGGGAGAGGGAAGGAGGAGGAGGAAGAGGAGGAGGAGGAGGAAGAGGAAGAAGTGGAGGAGAGGGGGAGAGAAGGAAGAAGAAGAGGAGGAGGGGAGGGGAAAGGAGGGAGGAGGAGG
>NW_027186352.1:5043890-5059936 GCF_028583685.1 Petaurus breviceps papuanus
GGGAAGGAGGAGGAAGAAGAGGAGGAGGAGGAAGAGGAGGAGGAGGAAGAGGAAGAGGAGAAAACTGTGCTCACCTCCCATTCCACTCCCCCAGGTCCCCCATAGCCCAGCTTTAAGGCCCATCCCATCCCAGCTCCCTACCAGAAACTAGAGAACCAGGTCTTCTGAAGGGGTCCACCCGTAAGTCCCTGGGGCTCTTTGAGTCCCTCTTCAAATGGGAGCCTTGTTTTCTTTCTTAATTAGATCTTTTGCATTTCAGTGTTTTCTTTGTAAATATACTCTCCATTTGTTTATTTCTCTCTCTTTGGAGATCATGGCACTGAATAAAAATAGGTTTCTTCTTAAATTAAGAGGTTCTGGATCTTACTCCGCTTTCATCGGCCTGGGGGGGGGGGGTTTAGGCTTTGGGTTTGTTTGTTTGTTTGTTTGTTTGTTTGTTTTTGGCTTGTGCTGTCCATTGTTTTCCAATTAATTACCGACTTCAGGAAGAGGAACAGGGAAAATTCCCTGGTGGCAATTCCTAGAGAAGGGAACCCAGCATTCAGAGAGGGGAGACCTGTACACTGACCCTGGTCCATCAGCAACCACAAGACTTTGAGCCAGTTGGCTCCCAGGCTCTCTGGGCCTCAGTTTCCTCCTCTGTGAGGGCTTGAACCTGAGCTCTCAGTCCTTGGGCTGAGGCTCCAGCAAAAATCCCCCTATTCTGACAGGTCTCTGGATAGCACCTTCCCAGCCTCCTGCCTCCTTTTTTTCTGTCACTCAATTTCTGGATCTCTCTTTCTTTTGGGTGAAAACACACACATACACACCCACACAAAGACACACACAAAGGCACAACACACACACGTATAACAGAAGGGATTGAGGGCAAATATTTATCCTCAATTCCCAACTGTTCCCTCATTTCTTCTGTGCCTAATTTTAAACATGGTGTGTTTTCTCCTTTCTTTTCTTCAGGAAGGAAGCCAAAATCGAATCCAGAGCCATCCTCAGGAGTTCTGCGTTATCAGCATTGTTCCTGGCTCCTAGCGGAGAAGATAACTCCCACCAGCCTCCAGGGAACTTCAGAAGAGATAGGGTTGGGAGACTGTCTAACAAACTTGAAGATGCCACAGAAATGGCTGAGCCTGACTGTTCACTCATCCCCTACAGGAGGGGCAATGATCATGGAAGTATTGGGCACTGATCAAGGTGTGTGTGCTGTTGCCCTTGGTAGGGCAGGGAGGGTTTCATCCTTGCCGCTGCATCCCCAACACCAAGCACAGAAGCCTACATAGAAGGTACCTAATACATGGGGGGAGTGGGGCCACGCATCAAGATGGCACAGTGGATAGAATGCCAGGCATGGAGTCAGGAAGAACAATCTTCCTGAGTTCAAATCTGGCCTTTAATACTAGTTGTAGGACCTGGGCAAAGCCACCCTGTTTCCCTCAGTTTTCTCATTGGTAAAATGAGCTGGAGAAAGAAATGGCAAACCACTCTGGTATCTGCGCCAAGAAAACGCTGAATGGGGTCACAAAGAGTCAGACACACCTGAAAGGACTGAACAAAAACAAACACGTTCATTGAATTGAATTAAACTGGCATTCAAGCCCCAGTCCTTTCTCTCCACATGCAGCCTTTCTATCAAGCTTCATCAGTGTCCCTCCAAATCCTCTCCTCTGAACTTCCCTGTCTGTTTCTAGCACCCTCATTCTCTCCACCCCCTAGCTGCCAGGTCTTGGATTCTTTTCTGATGCCTTTCCCCCTCTTGCATCCGTCCTCCCCTCCCGATCCCAGAATTGTCCTGCTTGCCACACCTCCGATCCACGCCCTTCACCCCATGGCTTCTTTGACTTTGTGCCATGGCTGCTCCATGAATGTCTCTCCCTCCCCCTTTCTCCTTGCCATGGAATCAGAGTTACAGAACATGAGGGGGCCCGGGAGGTCCTCAGTTCAGTCAGTATGCCAGGAATGTCCCTCCTGGGGACTAAAACTGGAGACAATCTGAGGCTGGACAGAGGAATGAAGAAAGGCATTATTCAGTTATTCGCCAAAATCAGCACCTTCCCTTCTGAACTGGCTGTTTCTGGGGAGATGAGCCAATTGTGAGACTGATTCATCGGGAGCCGCAGGAGAGGCTTTTGTCTCAGAATTTCCTTTCCAGAGGTTAAAATACGATAATTAATCAAAGTATGGATTAATGCCTCATCCTTAAAGTGCCCTGTGTAAATCTGAATCCACTAAATTGTAAACATTTCAAGTCAATTCAACAAACATTATTGAAGTGCCCCTAGCCCAGCCAGTCCCTGTGCCAGATACCAAGGACACAAAGCCCATCCTCTGGGCCCGCAGTCTGCCCGGTGGAGACACACAGATCGAGTGCCCAGAGAACACTAACAGCTGGGAAAGGCTTTGGGGAAAGGTGGCAATTGAGCTGAGACCAGCAGAAAGAGGAGGCTTCCCTGGCACGGAAGGCATCTCATGCAAGCATATGAAGGCATCTGTTTCTGATGCATCCATGGGGTGGCCAGGCTGTGAGGGCCAGCGGAGAACTGATGACTCACGACTGAAGGATTGTGAGCTCCTTGAGGGCAGACTCTGTCTTTGCCTTATTATTTTCCCAGCTCTTAGTAAAATGCCTGGCCCACAGTAGGTGCTTAATAAATGTTTATTGACTGGCTGACTAGAAGTCAAAAGAGTTAGAGCTGCATTTTTAACAGAATTTGGAGTCATCTCTCTAGATATGATAATTGAATCCATGCAAGTGGAGGAGATCACCAAGGGAGAGAGGGAAGAACCAGGAAGGAAGAAGACTTAGAACCCATCCATGGGGAAATTCCCATCAGTCAAACACTTTATTCAGTATAGTACAAGAATGAGTAGAAGAAAGGAATCATAAATACTAGACGAAGAGTTAACACTAAGGTAAGAGTTGGGAAATTTGGTTGTGCCTCTAACTTGTCCTTATTAAGGTAGAGATAAGATACTTGGATGAGTCAATTCCATTTCTTTGGCCTCAGTTTCTCCAACTGTTAAATTAGGGAATTAACCTAGATTAGGGGCTTTGTTTAAAAGTTTCTTAACTTTTGCTCCCTGGACTCTGTTGGCGGTATGGTGTTAGCCAATCCATCCCCTCTCACAATGTTTTTAAATGAATAAAATAAAATACGTAGAATTACACAGGAAACCAATGAAGTTGAAATACAGTTATCAAAATATTAAAAAAAAAAGTTGCCCAACCACAGGTGAAGAGGAGCTGCCCTAAATCCTCATTAACGCCCCCTTCTTCCGTCTCTGACATTCTCCGACTATCTCAAGGAAGGCAACAGTTTGAACGTTAACTGCAGGAATGAGGGAGGAAGGCCACTTAGTCACACCCCATCACTTCCATTCTTTCTAATTAAAGCTCCAGAATATTCTGACTGGCCATAATTCTTGAAGTCATAATACGATAAAAGTTAAAAGAAATTTACATACACCAATCTAAATATTAGGAAAACCTGGGAGAATTGCCACTGAGTGGCCAACAGTCAGCTTTGTTTTGTTTTTAAAGGAGGCTATTTGACCTATATGTGCAGCTAGGTGGCACAGTGGATAGAACACTGGGCTTCAAGTCACGAAGACTCCTCTTCCTGCATTTAAATCTAGCTTCAGACACTTACTAGTTGTATGACCCTGGGCAAGCCACTTAACCCTGTTTGCCTCAGTTTCCTCATCTGTAAGATGAGCTAGAGAAGGAAATGGCCAACCACTCCAGTATCTTTGCCAAGAAAACCCCAAATGGGGTCATGAAGAGTTTGACACAACTGGAAAAGGACTAAACAACAACCAAAATTTGACCTACAAGACACTATCTGTGCTGGCTACGTACGACGGTGGGTCTGGCTCAGAAAAAGAGGTGCAAGAGCCCTCAAGTAGCTATAAGCTACCTGACAAAAGAGGTAAGTCTTCTCCCAGGTGGGAAGGCTTGTAGCAGATGCAATTCAGCTGAGAAACATCGGAGGCTAACTCCATGAAGCAAGAAGAATGGCAGGAACCATATGCAGATAAGCAAGGAAGCAACAAGAAGCAGCCTTTGGGCTGTTTGGGCACAGGAGAGACACAACCCTAACAGCATGTGTGGTGGGGGCTGCGCATGTTCACTCCTTTCTGCATCTGCTGCCCTGCCACGTTTCAGTTCTATGGAGGAATACGCCCCTCCCAGGTGAAGCTCATCACCATGCTGCTCACTCAAGCCTCAGCCTCTACTCCCTCTGTTTGGAAGGCCAGAAGGTAGCACCCCAAGCTCTTACCAATGCATTCTTTTACAGAAGGCAGAACCTGGACTTTGGGGCTCATTCCACGCTGCATCCACTGCCTTACCTGGTGCCCCCTCATACTCCCTTCTTCTTCCCTCTCCCTTGGCTTCCTGACTCCTTTTCTGCATTATCTTCTACCATTAGACTGCAAGTTCCTTGAGAGCAGGGACTATTTCCTTTCTATGAATTGTAATCCCTAGCACAGTGCCTGGCCCATAGTAGGTGCTTAACAAATGTTCATTGAATGGGATTGGATTTTCCCTCTGCCCCTGAATGCATGGGGCTTTGAGAGGCTGTACCCATGGTAATAGGTGGAATGAGGGCCGATCTTTATTTTTGTTCTTACCATTTGTTTAAATTAAATTCATTTGCTTTGTGTTAATGTTGTTCCATTGGTCTGATAGAAAGTCAGTATCAAACGGCACTAGTTGAACTGTGCTTTTAAGTAGATATTGACCCCAAAAGTGCCTTTTGCCAGGACCTTGCAAAGAGAGGGAAAGGGTCATAGTAGAAAGAGCTGGTGAAGAAAATCAGAGAGCTAACCTTGATAGACCAGACTCCTCTCAGCAATGCAAAGTTAGAAGACAGCTCCAAAGGACTCCTGATGGAAAGGTATATCCACATCCAGAGAAAGAGCTACAGAGCCTGAATGCAGACGGAAGCTAACTACCTGCTCTCTCTCTCTTTTGTGTTTTGTTTCTTCTTTCTCATTGTTCACTCCGTCGGTCATAATCCTTCTTTACAACTTGACTAATGTTCAGTGTGAAGGTATTTGTAGATCCTATATTTGACCGCATTCTGCCATGGGGTTGGGGGGGGAGAGAAGGAGGGGAAGAAAATTTGAAACTCAAGATAATGGGGAACTGAATGTCGTAAACTGAAATAAAATAAACAAATTCATTAATAAAAAAAAATCAGAGTCTGTAATCTAAATAAGGGGGGAAGCAGCTGAAGTCTGTCTTTAGCCTTCCCACAAAACACACAGTGCCCTTCAGGCCATTCCCTGACTTCCTGGTGCCCCCCAATTGAGTATCTTGCCTCAACATTATAAAGGAGGGAACCATATTCCTCAGTAAGGGCTGACAACCCATGTTTCTTTGAAAAAATGTCACCCACTGCAGAAGAGGGGAAAGCAAACGGAGTCTGTTATGGTGCAGACAATGGTATACAGTTGGAGAAGCAGCCCCAGAAAACAAAGTATTAAAGAATCAAATGGGAGGAGAGAGGAGGGGGAGGAAGGAGGGGGGAGGGAGGTGGCTAGGTGGTGCAGTGAATAGAGCACCAGCCCTGGAGTCAGGAGGACCTGAGTTCAAATCCAGTCTCACACACTTAACACAAAACTAGCCTTGTGACCTTGGGCAAGTCACTTAACACCAATTGCCCTGCCTTCCCCCTCCAAAAAGCAAAAACAAACAAACAAAAACAATCAATCCAGGGGAGGGAAGAACCGTGGGGGTAAACAAATCCACTCCTTTTTCAAACATGGAAGACTAAAGATGGAAAAGTTAGGGAACTTGCCCTGAACACACAACTATTGTCAAGGGCCTTTCCCCTAACTCCTAGCTGGTCAGTCACTTTTTCAACTGCATCATTCGGAGTCCATCAGGACATATGGGTGTGTTGTTCACACATACACACAAGATAGGTTCTTCAGATGGTCAACAAGGCAATGATGGATCCACCAATCTCTGCCTTCATCATACCTTACCTGTATTGTTATAGTCAGTTCTAGAGAAAGACACACATAAGTTGACAAGTGTCCTGAGGAGGCAGCTGGCTTGGTGCAGGGCCTTAAGATCATATTGTATGAGGATCAGATGAATGAACTGGGGCTGTTCAGCCTGGAGAAGAAAGACTGCAGAGTATCATAACAGCTGTCTTCAAACATCCGAAGGCCTTTCCTTGTGGAGCAAGGATTAAACTTGTTTGGCCACAGGGAGTATTGGGATGGCAGTGGGGCCAAAGGAGGCTTGAGATCATGAAAACCTTCCTGATGTTAGAGCTGTCCCAGACTGGCCTGAGCTGCCTTGAATGAGAGTGGCCTCCCCTTCTCGGAGGTCTTCCCACAGGTGTTGGAGGGCCACTCATCAGGTAAGTTATAATGGCTAGGAAAAGAATGAGAGAAAACCCTACAGAACCACAGGGGTCTCCCCACTGAGGATCACAGGAGGAAAAGGCATGGAAGGTCACAGTCATCACTGAGGAGGATAATGGCCACACTGCTGGTACCACAAATCCACTGAAATTGCTAAGAAGACAGATGTAAGTTGTAACCTAAGTAAAGAGGCCTTTCTCTACAGATCTGTCCTTGGTCTTTGGATGGAACAGAGGGTTTTGCATCACTCCAGTATAAGATCTAAAAACCCAAGTTTCTTTCAATATATTTAAATCACAGACTCAAACAAAACTCCTAAAAAAAACTAAGGTACCCTGGCTCTGGAAATGACGCAGCCTTAAATTGTCTCATGATTGACGAAGAGAGCTGGATGTCATCAGTTTTCAGCAAAGCCAGGGCTCCCCCTAGCGGGAACAGAAGGTACAAGGGTGTGAAATCTATCCAGGAGAGATGGGGGAAAGCCAACTGATCATCCTTGGAAGCAAAACAGGCATTGTGCCTGACCCACACTGGCCTTTGGTACTGAGCTAATCCATCATTCCTCACTCTGAGAAAATAAAAGAAATGGCGCCATTCTCCTGGCTTTAATTATTTGGGGATGGGCAGCTGGGTTGTTTTCTGGATAGTTCCCCATCATCGTAAAGTTCCTAAGGCTCTTCACATGACATATTTCATGTGAGCCTCCCAACAAAGAGTAGATACTATTATTATGTCCATTTTACAGGCAAGAAAATGCAGATGATTTGCCCAGGCCCATATAGATGATGTCTGTGGCAGAATTCAAACCCAAGGCTCCTTGAGTACAGGTCTCTCTCTTGCCTGTGCCAGGCTTCCCCTCAGGAAAAAAAGTTCTCCTGCCCAGCCTAGAACAATTGATCTTGGACTGGAAATACAGTATAACAGACAGAGGACTGGAAAGGAAACAAAGAAACCTGAGTTCTGGTCTTCTCCCCATTGCAGACTCACTGTGGGACCCTGTACAAGTCACTTCTCTCTGGTGGCACATTTATGAATTATAAGATGAGAGGACTTACCAAGATCAGCTGTGAGGTCCAACTGCCCCTGAGATGCTATGACTATGTTTGTCCTTGCCTGGTCCCAGCCTCTACAAATGAAAGAAAGAGCTGAGTTCCCTGGCCTCTGAATTTCCTTCTGCCTCTGATATCTGTGGACATTCTTTAGCATCAAGGCCTCATCTATAGGACTAACGAGGACCAACCATATGAAGGAATGCTGACCCAACATCACTAATCATAGTTGACAAGAGCAGAGAAACCAGGTTCTGCCCACAAAGGTATGGTCAAATCCTGACCTGCTCAGCTCGCCCACAGTCTACATTCCCCGGCTCAAGCAAGCCAGGGAGAACAGAAGGAGACTTTGTTTTCTTCTCTCCAAATCTCTGACACACCTTTGGGAGGGGGGGGAAGGAAGCCAGTGATTTGATTGGTGTACTAAATTCCAAGAGAGAAAACTGTCTCTACCAATGCAAGTCCAAACCTGTTCTGCCACTCAGAATTTCTGAGAGCTGCCTTAGACACTGAGGGGTGGTTAGATAATAAACATTCATTAAGTGCCTACTGTGTGCCAGGATAAGCACTGGGGATGATACCCAGAAAGACAATCTAATGCAAGAGACAGCACACAAACAGCTATGAAGGAACAAGCAGTGTACAGGACAGACAGGAGTGAATCCACAGAGGGAAGACATTCCAATGAAGAGGGGCTGGGAAGTCTTCTGGGGATTTGAGATGAGTCTTGAAGGAAGCCAGGGGAGGGAAGGATGGAACAAGGGGTGGCATTGCAGGTTTGGGGGAAAGCCAGAGTTGGGAGATGGGTGGTTCAGGGACTGACCCAGGGTTGAACAGATAGGATGTGTCCAAGTCAGGGCTTGAACCCAGATTCTCTTGACAATCCTCTCTCATTCTGCCCTGTTGCCTATATCTCTGACACATTGTACGCCTTGTGAACTCTATGGTGTCTAGCAAATGCCAAATTCATGGTTTGGCTTTAATCTTGATAAAAACAGCAAAAAGAACCCCTAGCTGGATCCAATCCAATAAGCATTTACTAAATGCCTACAATGTGCTAAGTGTTGGGGATACAATTAATAGAAAGGCAGTCCCTGCCCTCAACAAGCTTGTAATCAAAAGGGGGAGAGAACACACAAGAGGAGGCAGGAAAGTGGGGGGGGCAGGCAGGGCAGTAGTTATGAGATGGAAGGAGCTGAAAGGTCCATTTCTGCCCTCTATATAGGAAGGCATTGGGAGGAGTTTGGTAGTCAGACCTCCAATCAGAGGGGAGAAAAGGCGGAGGTAGGTGGAGTCAGTCAACCTCCAGTGAGTCTTATGAGAAGGTGCCCCATGTTGACGTAATGATCCCTGAGAGGATTTTGCCTCTCCAGGTCCTAAGGGATGAGACAAGGAAGGAAGCCTCAGTGGAGGGCACAACCAGAAACTTTAAGGGTTGGGTATTGTACGGGGGCAGGGGAAGGAGTAGGGAGGGAGCATGGTGTCGGTGTGGGCATATCTACCTGCTCCTGGCACCACCACTGCCTCAAGAGATGGACCAAGAGGAGGCACAGGGGCCAAGCTGTTCTCACCCGATGTTACCACCATGTTTCCTCATTCAAGGTCACTGCCACCGCCACTAGGCCACAGGAACCAGGAGAAAAGGTGGAGACACATAGGGTGCCTGCCAGACACTGGAGTGGGTGCTGGGTCCTGGTAAGCAGAGGAACGAGAAACCAAGACCAGAAGAAAGCCACAGAGAGCTGTTGCAATGGAATCGGGACAGAGGTGCTACAGTAATGAGACCAGCATGGGATCCCAGGACCAACTGAAGCCAAATGGAGAACTTGCCCAAAGGGCAGGTTCAAGACACTGACTCTATCCCTCCTCCCCCCTTTCACCATTCCATTGCCTTCCCTCAGCATGTACTTATCTCAGTGCTTAGCTCGATATTTAAGGAAATGAATTTTTCATTTCGCCTTTTTTAGTCTCTGGAAGCTGTTAAAAGATGCAAAACTAGAATAACTTTTGCATCCTGATCTGTATGAATTCCATTCGTTCAAAGGCAGCTTAGAACTGAGAAGAGACAAACACAGAGTTTTCGAGACACAGACAAATGGAGTATGAGCAGAGGAAAGACAGAGACAGAGAGATGAAGGGACAGACAGAGGAAGAGAGCGAGATCCAGTGCGTGCTATCCAACTTAGCAGTCCTCACTAAAATGGAAGTATTTCCCATCTTACTCTTAGGAACATGCCCTTTCTTGGAGTCGACATTCATAGGTGTTAACCAGTGGAGTCAGCTCAGCCTGAGGTTTATTCCAGTTAGATTCAACACATTACTTTTGTCTACTCTGGCAAGACACAATAATATTAACTAATATTAGTTTGTGTGACTCCAAGCCTGTATAATCATATTATGTGTAGAGTCACGCACCCGTGATACAACGTGTCATTTATTTGCTCCTGTATCTTCTTTGTCCAATATTGATTCTACCAAAAGTCACCTCACATTGTAATGAATTCCTCGCCTCCTTCATTCATGAGTCCTGGAGGGTTTATTCTTTAATGTAGTATCTGTTGGCTGCTGTTTGAAATTTTCCCCATTATAAATGACAAAATGTCACTATTGGTGTCATTATCATTGTTCCCAATACACAGTTAGCAGCTATGGCCAGTCAGTCTCTGCTAAAACCTGCTTAAAAACAAACAAACAAAAGTCTCCATGGCCAGGGGTCGTAACTAGTGCAGGGCACAACCTTGAACAGGTCCTACCAATCTGGGAAGGCTTCAGGTATAGGCTGATGATCCAATGGGCAATGGAGATTCCTGCTGTTTGCCTAAGTAGGTTTTGACATTTCACCATCTCTGGTGCCTAAGAAGGAGCAGAAAAGAAAAATCACCTCCAGAAAATGTGTTAATGGAGTAAGAGATGGGCTGGTTAAAGAGACCTCCCAAGTGGATAGCCTAAAGGCTTCCCTGTTACCCATGGAAAGCTAAAAGGCAGGATGGATTCTCTGTAATGAATGAAATCCAGCAAGAGCCCCCTAGCCCCACAGTCTCTTGGACCCTGGGTCACTTCTGGAGCGCCCTGTGCTTTGACTGAGACATGAAGGTCATGTGCTTTGGGATAACACAATTCCCTGATTGGTCCCATGGTCTCTGATCCAAGATCGAGCTTCTGTGGCAAAGAGGGCTGACCACCAGGAAAGAGCAGCTGACAAAAAAGGAGACTTTTAGAGGAGGGACAACCTTGGCTCTGGCTCTCTTCTAGATATGCAAGCTCGGGACCCCAGCAGCTCTCTGGCATTTCCCATGAGGCTTGAGTGTGGGAGGAAGGATTTTCTACATCCCCCCCATCAGCCATGGTGGCCTTGCTACCTTCCCTTCATTGCCACGTGTAAGGAACCGCCACAGAGGCCCAGAGTAGGAGTTTGGGGAGGTAGCATCAGCCCCCCAAACTTATTTGATGGCCATTTATCTGGGGACAGGCCATCTGCTTCCAATAGTTAGCTCCTCGAGATGAGGTGGGGATGCATTCATTTTTTACCTCATTCTCAGTGATTAGTACAATCCTGAAGCATATCAGCACCTTATAAATGTTTGCTGAATTAAATTTAATTAAATGGAATCAAATTGAATTGACAGCCTGGGTTGCTGGCATAAACCAAGTGAAAGCCTCTTGGCCAGCTGAGGGTTACTTGGCCTGCCCTGAGGCCATTGGTCAGAGGTTGAGATTATTTATTTTTCAAAGACTTTTTTTTACGTTCCTTCTTTATGGTGTAATGTCTGTTCCCCAGCACCAAGAAGCAGGAAAAATGCTCGGTCTGTGGCACCAGAGCAGAAGCAAAGGCAAAGCCCCATGATTCAGAGCTGCCATTCCTCTGGCCACCTCTCAGTCTGGGAGTCAGGGGAAGGAGCCCCCAATGATCACATGACTCAGGTAGTGAGGTGATACAATGGAGAGAGCTTTGGACGTGGAGGCAGGAAGCCCTGAATTTGAATCTGGCCTCAGGACATGACTAGTCAGGTGCTCTGGGCACATCACTGAACCTCTCTCAGACTCAGTTTCCTCATCTGTAAAATGGGGCCAAAAATAGCACCACCCTTCAGGCTGAGTCAAATGAACCAGCATAGGAAGTCCTTTGCCAGCCTCTAAATGCCACCCTCCTCCAGCGTTTCTCCAAAGTCTTTTCTCTGCACATTTGCCATCATTATAATAACATTGGCACCAGTGGCATAGTCCTGCCCAAGTCCAAGCTTGGCGCCTTAACTCTTCTCCTGCTGTGCTTGGGCATCAGGGTCTCAGTTCTCCTTCTGCTTGCCACTGACTGGTCTCCATAGTTCAACATTCCAATGACCTTCTGAGGAATGGCCTCGTTCCTGCTAATGTCTGATGAATCCAGGCTTTGCCTCTGTTTCAAGGACTTCTTTGCACCTCTAGTCCTTGAGATAAAATGTTTGCAAAAATAATGAGACTAGAGATCTTTGTAGATAAACTGAGGCAGGATTGTCCAGAGGCCCATCTGAATACTACAGTAATGCTCAAGGCCCTTGTCCTACTCTATTGGGACTCCAGCTCTTAGTGAGGCACCTATTTTGTTTTAACCTTTGGCTAGTATTAAAAAAACAGAGAGATCATGCGGGTTTACACCCTCGTTTTATAACTGAGGAAACCAAGGCTCTTCAGGATGAAGGAACTTTTCGTCAGGTCACACAGTTGGGAAGCAGCAGCACTGGGGACCAACCTTAGCCCTCTGGCTCCAATGTCAAGCACTGTGGGCTAACCGTGGAGTGTGACTCAGTTGGACTCCTCATATACTGTACGAGGGTGTGGGGCCCTGTTCTGACAGAGCCAGGATCCTGCTGACTCCACCACTAGAACCCTGAGCAGATGAGGGCAGCTGAGAGGCCAAGGGCCTCCAGCAGAACTTAAGTGAGACTTGGCCTGGACTGCTGTGACCTCCTCTCAGTAGGACACAGAGCAGATGAATAGCAGTCCATACCAGGACAAAGGGAAAAGGCTGTTTGACCAGAGTGAGTCAGGGGCCAGGCCAAGTTGCAGGGGGAATGTCATTGGGCTCCATTGAGGAGAAGTCCAAGGATACTGAATCAAAGAGCTTCAAGGGGGGGCCCTGATTTAGGTTCCATTTATAATAAGAAGGTGGGCTGGGAGTTTTCATCACCACAGTCACTTTAGGCTATTTTAAGGAAATGAAACTAGAGGCTGACTAACCATCCCAGCAGGCCTTCTTCCTTTGCTCCCAGCTTCCAAAAGGAGGTGGTCAAGCCTTTTTGATTCCTCTTGTAAAAGTGTGCCTGAGGGGTGCAGATAAGAACCCTCCCTGGACTGTGGGACCAGAGGACATTCTGGCTGAATATGGCTATGGAATATGGCTGGTGGTAAAAGTGAAGGCACTGCTTCTTCCTGGGTTTAGGAGCAGGCCAAACTGGGACTGGGGCTGGAAAACAAGCAATTCCAAGACCAAGCTCTGCTTGCAACCCTCGCCTCAGTGTGAGTGATGCCACCCAGATTTGGCCCTATCTCTCAGGAGAGGTTGAAGCAAAGAGAAAAACTGGGACAAAGGCCAGAAACAAGATGAGTGAGGCTCAGGAGCAGGCTCACCAGGGAAGAAAGGCAAGAGCAGATACAGGTGAATTAAGACAAAATCTACCTAACACTCAACAGAGAGCCATCTCAAAGCAGAAAACTGGGAAAGCATTTCTACGACCAGTGTTTCTGATAAAGGCCTCATTTCTAAAATATATAGAAAGTTTAGTCATATTTATAAGAATACAAGTCATTCCCCAATTGATAAATGGTTAAAGGACATGAACAGGCAATTTTCAGAGGAAGAAGTTAAAGCTATCTATAAGCACATGAAGACATGCTCTAACTCACTATTGATTAGAGAGATGCAAATCAAAACAACATGAGGTACCACATCACACCTATCAAACTGGCTAACATGGCAAAACAGGAAAATGACAAATGTGGGCGAGGATGTGGGAATGATGGAACACTAATTCATTGTTGGTGGAGCTGTGAACTGATCCAACCATTCTGGAGAGTGATGTGGAACTATGCCCAAAGGGCTATAAAAATGTGCATACCCTTTGACCCAGCAATACAACTTCTAGGGCTGCATCCCAAAGAGATCATAAAAATGGGAATAGGACACACATGTACAAAAATATTTATAGCAGCTCTTTTTGTGGTGGCCAAGAAATGCACACTAAGGAGATGCCCATCAATTGGGGAATGACTAAACAAGTTGTGGTATATGAATGTAATGGAATACTATTGTGCTGTGAGAAATGATGAGCAGGTGGACTTCAGAGAAAACTGGGAAGACTTATATGAACTAATACTGAGTGAGGGACGCAGAACCAGGAGAACACTGCACACAGTAACAGCCACAGTGTTTGAGGACTCACTTTGACAGACTTAGCCCTTCTCAGCAATGCAAGGACCTAAAACAATTCCACAGGACACATGATGGAAAATGCGAGCTTGATCTGGAGGAAGAACTGTGGAGTCAGAATGCTGAATGAAGCAGACTATTTTCTTTTTTTCTATCTTGTGGTTTTTCCCATTCATTATAATTCTTCTGTGCAACATGACTAATGTGAAAATGTGTTTAATAGAAATGTATGTGTAGAGCTCATATCAGATTACAAGCTGTCTTGGAGACAGAAGGAGAGAAGATTTAAAACTTTTGGAAGTGAATGTTGAAAACTAAAAATAAATAATTTCATTTTTGAAAAACCAAGGAGCCCTCTTGTGCCAGCTTTTCCAGTGGGAAATGCCCATTTCTACAAGGCACTTTGGAATTTGTTCAAATGAAGGAGGCTTCCTAGTAAAAAAAAAAAGTATCATGGAATTTGGGCTATGGGACATGGGGGCTAGCTGTTCTCCAAGTTCAAAAGGTCAATGCAGAGTTGGCCCTTGATCCCTGGCTCTCAGAAGGATGGAGGCCAAGTAGCCCTTGCAGCATCCTGCTTGAGGCCATGAGCTTGAGGGGGAAATTGCATAAATATAGATTTTGTTCCCTTTGAAGCGACATTTGAGTTTTTGTACATTAAGATACAAATGACTGAAATGACATTCTGAGCAAAGCCAATTCTGCCTATGCGAGATGTATGTGAGTGGGACTTTTCTGTCTTAATAAGCAGATTTTCTCCATATAATACTTATCCTCTTGAGAATGACTTTGGCAAAGTGGCCAGCAAAGATCTGTTTCAATAAGTGTTCTTCTCTGCCTCCCCTCCCCACCCTTACCCTGCCTTCTTAACAGTGAGAAATCATCAATCATTCCCCCCACCCCATTTATCTCAACACCTGCTTTTATCAGCGTTCATACGTGGTGTCACATTGCCAACACCATCTCCCTTCAGGAGGGCCTTTGTTGGAACACTGCTGCAGTGCCCCCAAGGAAGGAAGGAGGAAACAGGCATGGCCTTCGAGCATGCACACCTGTGTGTCTTGCATGGCTGGGTACTGTAATTCACATGATCATGGGCCCATGGATCCTGAGCCTGGGGGACTAGTCATCAGCTAGATAGAGCGGGAGCCCTTGGAGAGGGCCTGTGGTGCTTCTGTCTTCACGTCTCCAGCTCCTAGCACAGCACCTGGTACAGAGTAGACATTTTTTAAAAGCAATTGGGGTTAAGTAACTTGCTCAAGGTTACATGGCCAGTTATTTCTGGGTGGGTGCTAAGTATCAGAGCCTGGATTCGATCCCAGGTCATCCTGACTCTGGGCCCAGTGCTCTTACTCACAGCACCACCTGGCCACCCCTAAGCAATTAGGGTTAAGTAACTTGCTCAAGGTTACACGGCCAGGTGTTTTTGGGTCGGTGCTCAGTGTCTGAGCTCAGATTCGTTCCCAGGTCATCTCGACTCTGGGGCTGGTGCTCTTACTTGCTGTGCTACCTGGCTGCCCCCAGAGCAGACATTTTAACTGAATTAGGTACAGTACAAGCCCTTACTTGACAGAGTAAACAGAAAACCCATCCTCCATTTCCTGGCTTCCAAACTCTCCCTTTCACCTGTGAATCCTGACATTTCCAAGTATCAAGACCCACTTTGGGAAAAAAAATGTTTATTCATCTTTTGGTTCTAAGCACACCACCATTTTCCACTGTATCTATTCCACTTTATCTCCAAAGAGAAATCCATAAGAAAATAGTCAATTTAGTCAAACTAACCAAGACATTGGGAAAAGTCTAACATTGTGGATATTGTTCCCTACCTTGAAAAGATACAGGAAGGTGCAGGGAAGCCTGCAAAGTCTCTAACACCAAAAGATTTCAGGGACTGTGCCCACACACACCAGCAGGGCCCTCTTGGTGACCCAGGTGGAGCAAGTACCAGATGCCCAAAGCTCACAAGCTTTAGCTGCTCTGGACAATGAGTGTGGACATCTTAATCACATCACTGACTTGGCTGAAGCACAGCCAGCTCAACTCTGTGCGAGTCCAATGGCTCCTCAGGGCTGCAGAACGGTCATCAGCTCACTGATTTGTACTGGTGCAATGTTTGCTGCCTCCAGAGACAGGCCCATAGAAGAAAGGCTGCTGAGGAAAACTAGGAACGGAAGGAAGGAAGGAAGGAAGGAAGGAAGGAAGGAAGGAAGGAAGGA
>NW_027186352.1:5060036-5151624 GCF_028583685.1 Petaurus breviceps papuanus
AAGAAGAGGGAGGGGGGAGGGAAGGAAGGAAGAGGGAGGGGGAGGAAGGGGGGAGGGGGGGAAGGAAGGAAGGGGGGGGGGGGGGGGGGAGGGGAGGGAGGGAGGGAAAAAAGAAAAGAAGAGAAAAAAACCTTTTAAAGAGAAGTCTTGCTTGATCGAAAAAAAAGGTTAGCAAGTGATGAGAGTTTCCAGTTTAAATGTGGTTCCACAAACAGCTTATTTCAGTGTTTGGGGTTTAGTACAAGAAGATTTCAATGAAAAATCTCCCCTTTCCTGTTGTGGATGAAAGCTCTGGGCTCTTCTCATCTGTGGCAGACAGATCTGGACACATAAAACAAATGCAAATCCTGAGCAGAGAAGCCTGAGGTGTCCTGTTGGAAGAGGCAATTTAAAGGAGTGAGTTTGAGTCCCCACCGATATAATCTACCTTTACCCCTCCCCCAGGTACCTCTCTGGGTTACATAGGTTGGGCATGACTTTAATGGATGAAACTCACCTTACTTAGAGGCCATTCATGATTTCTCCTGTTTTCCAATACCAGGCTAGATTCTGCTTTCTTGCCAGGAGTTTCTGCCTCCTTCACCCATCCTGGTGCACTTTACGTCCCCCTCCCCTGACCCTGCTTGGGAGTTCCTGGATGAAAAGAAGGCCCAACACTTGAAAGGATCTGTGTTGTCCCTCACTGATGTCACTGTTCCCCCCAAATTGTCAGACATCCCAGATTTCTCATCTCATGAAAGTTAGGGGCTACCTCTATGTATCTTTGCCTATTGAAAGCTCTGGGGAATTACTCAGGCTGCCCATAAATCAAGCTATATAACTAGCCCACCTGCCTTTCTGATCAAATTCCCTGATGATGTCCATAATTCCATGTCTCCATGAAGCCCTTCAGTGATGCCTCATAGCCAACCTAGTGAGACATAAAGTGGCTCCCACCAGCAGCCTGCTCACTAGGGATGAATTTCCTGACCATGGACCCTAAGGAAACAAAGGATGTGACTGCTTGTTTTGGGTGCGTTAACACAGGCTTCTTCTCATTTGTCCCCAGTGTCCCTTAATCACATTTCAAGGGTCAGTCGCCCCATCCTAATGTTTGGGAATAGATCCCCCCTCTCCTAATCTCTCTTCCATAATTCTGTGGATGGTGAGAACATCTCCCTCCAGTGAATAGTGGTAGAGGTCCCACTGGGCAGACCTGAACAGGCTTTTCTCTAAGACCAGAAGAGATTTCACACATGGCTGTTTTGGAGTCTTTGAAAAGTTTTTCAGCAACTTCAGGACGCATACATTCCATCACAGTTCTCTTTGTTTCTATTCACTGAAATTCTGAAGCCAGTTTTATGTATATTAATGTCATGATAATGACCATGTCTGGCCCAAGGTCAGGAATAATGGAATTCCAGTCTGTCAGAGGAAAGTTGCTCTGTCACAGCTTTGTCTCAATGAAAATAAATAGAATATCTTTGATGGACCTAAGAATGATCCCCATAATGAACAGCCGTGAGGCCAGAGGAACAGCAACAAAGAATGCTGCCCACCTCCTGGCAGACTGGAGATGCACCAACTGTGCCGAATGAGGCGCATCTGCGACGTGGCCAACGTGGGCGTTTATTTTGGCTTCACTGTGCATATGGTAAACTTACAGACTATTCAAGTCCACATGGAGTCAACTTGTACTTCACACATTTACACAGCAGATACATGCAATCTCTCCTCATACTTTCCTTTAGTACCCATGGAATAATAAAGTTGTTCGGCCATTTTTCAGTCCTATCCAACTCTTTTTGACCCCATAGGGGGTTTTCTTAGCAGAGATACCAGAGTGGTTTGCCATTGCCTTCTCCAGCTCATTTTACAAATGAGGAACTGAAGCAAACATGGTTAAATGACTTGCCCTGGGTCACACAGCTAATAACTATCTGAGACCAGATTTGAACTCAAGATGAGTCTTCCTAATTTGAAGTCCAGTGTTCTATCCACTGTGCCACCTAGCTGCCAGCAGCAAATTTGGGTTTAGGTGGCCCAGTAGATAGAGTACCAGGCCTGAAGTAAGTAAGGAAGACCTCAGTTCAAATCCAGCCTCCAGACACTAGCTGTGTGACCCTGGGCAAGACATTTAACCCTATTTGCCTCAGTTTCCTCATCTGTAACATGAGCTAGAAAAGAAAATGGCAAACTACTCCAGTATCTCTGTCAAGAAATCCCCACATGGGGGGGGGGGGGAGAGGGCAGGGGGTGGAGCCAAGATGGCAGCATAGAAGCAGGAAAACCCCATATGCTCCCTCCATAACCACCTCAAATACCTATAAAAATGACTCTAAATAAACTTTAGGGCTACAGAACCCACAAAGTGACAGAGAGAAACAAGCCTCCTGCTGAAGGGAGCCTGGCAGGCAGACAGGAAGGGTCCATTGCAGCACACTGGGAGCAGAGGCCAGCCCTCCCTGAGCCCATGGTTTTAGCCTCATGGCAGCCCCTGATCAGCCACCAGCTGGAGTGGATCACCAGCAGCTGTGGAAGTTTCCAGAATTATCAACCCATAAATGCCAAAGACAAAGTTAGAAGTCAGTGTGGACTTTGTGGGAACAAAGAAACTGGGAGTGCAGTCCAGCCTCTCCCCCCAGAGGGAGAAGCGGCTGAGGCATGGCGTCTATGCAGTTGCTGCCGCATGGCTGCATCAGAGCTCCTGGAGTGCAGATTGTAGGGGATCAAGCAACCATTATGAGGGGTAATTGCTGTTGCTTTAACCTGCTTGGATCTGGATTGCTGTCTAGGGTGGAGGTCCTGGGGTGCATGACCAGGTGCCAGAGCTGGTAGAGGCTTCAGAGAGCACAGCCAACTAATAGCTCCTGCAGTTGAGAAAGCCCCATAGATTTGGGATAAAGCTCTCCTCTCTGGAAGCAGAGATCTACTGTGGCAAAAAGCTCAAAAGTCAAGTAATTGAATGGCAACATGAGCAAGCAAAGGAAGCAAAGCAAGCACAGTGATCTGACTTTGGATTCCTTTTTGGGGGACAAAAAGGATCAAGGCATGGAACAGGAGGAAGAAAACAAAGTCAGAACTCCTGCACCAAAAGCTTCCAAGAAAAATATGAATTGGTTACAGGTCATAGAAGAGCTTAAGAAGGAATTTGAGAACCAAATAAGAGAAGTGGAGGAAAAATGGGAAGAGAAATGAGAATGATGCAAGAAAATCATGAAAAGTGAGTCAACAACCTGACTGAAAAAAATAATACCTTAAAAAATAAAATAACTCAAATGGCAAAAGAGGTTTAAAAAGCCAATGAGGAGAAGAATGACTTAAAAAGCTGAATTTGCCAGATGGAAAAAGAATCTCAAAAGCTCACTGAAGAGAATCATTCCTACAGAATTAGATTGGAGCAAATGGAAGCTAGTGACTTTATAAGAAATCAAGATAACATTAAACAGATCCAAACAAATGAAAAAAAATAGAAGGCAATGTGAAATATATCATTGGAAAAACCACTGACCTGGAAAATAGATCCAGGAGAGATAATTTAAAAATTATTGGACTACCTGAAAGCCATTATCAAAAAAAGAACCTAGAAATCATTCTTCAAGAAATTCTCAAGGAAAATTGCCCTGATGTTTTGGAATCAGATGGCAAAATTGAGGTTGAAAAAATTCACCTATTATCTCTTGAAAAAGATCCCAAAAAGAAAACTCCTAGGAATATTATAGCCAGGTTCCAGAATTCCCAGATCAAGGAGAAAATGTTACAAGCAGCCAAGAAGAAGCAATTTGAATATTGTGGAAAAACAATCAGGATAACACAGATTCTGACAGCTTCTACATTGAGGGATCGAAGGGCTTGGAATGTGATATTCTGGAGGTCAAAGGAACTAGGACTAAAACCAAGAATAACCTACCCAGCAAAACTGAGTATCATGTTTCAGGGAAAAATATGGTCATTCAGTGGAATAGAGGACTTTCAAGCATTCTTGCTGAACAAACCAGAGTTGAATAGAAAATTTGACATTCAGATACAAGAAGCAAGAGAAGCATGAGAAGGTAAACAGGGAAAAGAAATCATAAGGAATTTATCAAAGTTGAACTATTAACATTCCTACATGGAAAAACAATAATTGTAACTGATGAAACTTTCCTCAGTATAAGAATAGTTGAAGGGAATATAAATGTGTGTATGTATATATATATATATATATATATATATATATATATACACATATATGCATCTATATAGGAGGGTATATGGTCATATGAATACATATGTGAGTGTGTGTATATATGTTTACAGGTATACATAGACAGAGGGCACAGGACCAATTGAATAGGAAGGGATGATACTTAAAAGGTGAAATTGAGAGGTGAGATAGGAATATAATGAGAGGAAATGGGGAGAGACAGAATGGGGTAAATTATCCCACATAGAAGAGGCAAGGGAAAACTGTTACAATGGAGGGGAAGAACAGGAAGGCAAAAGGGAATGGGTCAACCTTACTTTCATTGAATTTGGCTTAGGGAGGGAATGACATATACACGAAATAGGGTATCTCATCCTACAGGAGAGTAGGGAAGAAGGGAATGAGAGGGGGGATGATGGAGGGAAAGGCAGGTTGGGGGTAGAGGGAAGTTGGAAGCACCCACTTTTGAAAAGGGACAGGGCCAAAGTAGACAATAGAACAAGTGGGGGTGGGACAGGAGGGAGGGAAAGGTAGTCAATCTTTCACAATATATCCACTATGGAAATGTTTTATATAGCTACATGTGGACAACCTATATTGAATTGTTTATCTTCCCAGTAAGGGTGGGCGATGAGGGAGAAAGGGAAAGAATCTGAAATTCAAAGTTTTAAAATCAAATGTTTACAAATATATATATATAATTTTTTTACATGCAACTGGGAAATAAGATATACAGGCACAGGGCTATAGAGATCCATCTTGCCCTACTGGAAAGTTGGAGAGAGCATTGGGGAGGATATAGGAGAGAGCAGATTGGGGGAGGGGATATACCATGGGATTGCTGTTTTGGGGTGGTGGTTAGGGGAAAGACGGGGAGAGAAATTGTAACTCAAAATCTTGTGGAAATGAATAATGTAATCTAAAAATAAACATAAAATTTTATTTAAAAAAAAAGAAAACCCACATGGGATCACGAAGAGTTACTACAAGAATTTTCTTTTTTTTATCCCAGTGGGAGGAAAGGACGAAAGTGGAAGTGAAAAAAGTAAATGCTCATTAATTAAATAAAATGAAATTTTATTTAAAAAATTATAAAATGACAATAAATTATCTTTCTTTGTACCACTCTTCTGGATTCAGGCCTCAATAGTGAGACCCTACACCAAAATAGCATATAAATATTGTAGTAGTGAACTCCACTACGAAAGGTCAACAAGCTCTTTCACTCCATTGGCTTAAAGCAGTGGGGAGTGGGGGAGGAGAGTTTGACTCCACCCCACCCCCACCCCCAAAGGCCAGGTCCCCCTCCTCCTTAGGATATTTCAGCCAATAGCTATAACACACTTATCTTCTAGGAATATTGTACAGTTACCAAGCTCTGTCTAATCTACCCTCCATATGCTGCTCAGAGGACATTGTCTTGCTCAGTAGTAGGAGCCCCCCCTTAGATGCATGGAGACCAAAGCCATTGCCTGAGAAAACCCAGCTTGTATGTGGCAGGGCTAGGACTCACAAACAGGTCTTCCAAGGGCAAATCCAGTGCAATTGCCTCCACCCCAAGAATCCATATTCCCCACTGAAGGCTGGACCTCAACATTCCTTACTTACTCCACTGGAAAATTTGTATGAACTAGGGGAAGAAAGATAAAGCTGTTTATTCTCTCAATCCTCTGGGGTATGGGCCAGAAGATATTAAAGGAACTAGGCATGCTCAATTTGGAAAACAGAAGGCTGAGTGGGGCTGGAGGGAGGGATGACAGCCCTCAGCCATATTTGAAGAATTGTCTTTGAGATGAGGGATTGGACTTGGCTTGCTCAACCCCAGGGGTAGAATGAAGAACAATGGGGGAAGTTGCAGGTGAAGGTTTCAACTCAGTGTTAGAAACATTGTTAAGCTCTTAGGTGAGGCAAACTAGCTGCCTGGAACACCAAGACACCCTGAAGGAGAGGCAAGAGACAGCAGTGTGTGCCAGGCATAGCAGACCACCACCACCACCTCAACCAGAAGCTCTGCCCAGACCCCTGAACCCAAGAACCTTGAGAAGAAGCTTTGTAGCCATCACTGGGGAATTAACCATGTGTAAGAGAGGCCAGACAGCTTAGCTGAAGTATCGAGCATCCTGAGAGAGGAGGAGGAGGACATAGCAATGTGTGCCAAGCAAAAGTCAAAACACCACCACCACATTGGCCACCATTTCCCCTCAAACCCCAGTGGAAGAAGCCCAGAGCCCTGAACCCAAGAGCCTTAGGAATATCCAAGTTTCCAGCCAGGGCCCTCAGCATCATCATGGGAAGCAGCTCCTGTGGAAATGTAGTCTGAGAATTGACTGTTCCTGCAGGTGTCATAACCACAGCTACTAAAGACCCTCAAAAGAAAGTCATCTCCACCACAGTCCTTGCACTTGCAAATGGTTCAAAATCAGAAAGTAATTTTTATCAGAAACAAGATGTTATTTGTAGAAATAACATGAAGGGGGGAGACCAGGTGGCACAGTGAGTAAGAGTGCTGGCCCCAGAGTTGGGAGACCTGGGATCGATTCTGGCCTCAGATACTCAGCACCCACACAAAAATAATAACTGGCCGTGTAACCTTGAGCAAGTTACTTAACCCAGATTACTTAAAAAAATAAAGAAAGAACATGAAGGAAAAGGCATGACCATCTGCTTTACTGCCACATCCTAAGGACCCTGGGACCTTCCCTTCTGACTTGTAGCTGAAACCTTCCCTATGTATTTTCTCCCATGTAGAATGTGATCTTCTGGAGAACAGGGCTTGGATTACTTTTCTATTAGTGTGTTCAACACTTAGGACAGCACTCTGTACATTTTAAACTCTTACTAAATAAATTATTCATTCATCTATTCAGTGTAAGAGGGAAAAATCCTTAATAATTAATGATGTCCAAAAGTTGGTTGTGCTGCCCTCAAGAGGTAGTCAATTCCCTCTTTAGAGTGATCTCGGGGCCTTCGACTGAAGACAGTCGGCTGAGCCGTGAGGGAGTTCTGTTCCAGGACAGCTTATGTTATATGGAGCCTTTGGGATTCTGAGCTTCTGGGATTCCATCTTAGAATCTTTCTCCAATTATAGATTCAGGCACATGGTGCATGTGTTAGAAGAGGAGCAGATGCAACATCCTCCCTGTCTCCTTCCCCAGCTACTTCTACAGGAGGTGCAGGGCTGCATGTACCTTGTCCCAGATGCAAAATCAGAGGCTTCTTGGGAAAGATGGCACTGTCCATGGCCCACAATGCACCAAGGACTCACTACCTGCTGAGGAAGGCACAAAAATGGAGCCCTGAAGGTCGACAAATGTCAATTCGTGTCAATTACCTCCACCTGGAACAAGAAATAAGTGCTGAAAAATACAGTTTGGGATTGCGTATGGAGCCTTGTGTCAATATGGCCCAGGACAACTCAGTCAACATCCTTTTTTAGGTCACTGAGTCACAGGGTTACCGATCTGGAGTTGGAAGGACCTTAGACATCCCTAGTCCAGTCTTTTGTTTTACAGATGAGGAAACTGAGGATGGAGGGTTGTAGGGTGATTTTAGCTAGGTCCTACAGATGTCGGTGTCAGAAGTGGGATTTGACCCCAGATTTCCCCTTACTACCAGCCAGGCATCCTAAGGACCAACAAATAAGCCTTGGCATCGCCCTCTTCCCCATTGCCATATATGAGCACTTCCCAAATCTTGTCAGTTGCACCCCTGTCACAATGTCTCTCCTTGTTTTCCTTCTCTTGACTCACAATTATTCACATATCACGTGCCTAGTAGAATGCCAACCCCCTGAGGGTAGGATATGTTTTACCTCTGCCTTCCCTTGCCACTGTATACATCTCTCACTCCCCCACTATTTGCCTTGTACAAAGTGATGATTAATAAAATATACAGGAAATTGATTGCACAGAATCTCCTCCTGGCCTAAAAGTGGCCTTGTGTCAACTCCTGGATCACCAGGCCTAATAAAATGATCTCCATTCTGGTTCAAAATCCTCATAAAATGCACCCACAATACTAGTAAAATTATCAAATGTGTTGCCAGGCAAAATATTATGATATTACAGAATTGCTCATGTTGAACAAATGTGTGTGCTTTTGAAATATAAGCTATAATAAAATATAATAAGATTTATTCTTAATATTTAAAAGTGGATGCAGCAGAAAAGTTGTATTCCCATGGAACATCCTATTTTCCCTTTTATTAACAATAAAAAAGCAATTGGTGAGTGTGTTTGCACATACCTGCCTAGCCAAACCCAAGCCCAGAGCCAGACGCGGACTGGTGTGCTCTGACAGTAGCCATTCATCGGGGCACCCAATCCCCAGAATCTTCCCCCCTACAGGAGACATCATAGTCTCCTTGACTCTGTGTCTTCAATCATCACTTCTAGACTGCACTTGGAGAATTATGACCCACCAAAAACCATCAGGGAAATAGGCCAATAAACAATGATAACTGAATCACACAACAATATCGCTGTGACCATCGAGACAAAGCCAGGTATTAAAATTAACAGGTGCAGCTAGAGCAGCCTGGTGGCTCGTCCCTAGAAAAGAGAAGGGACATTATTGCTGTGGCTGCCCCCTCTTCAGATCATAGGAAATAAAAGTGAAGAATGATCCACAGCAGCAGCAGAAGTAGGCAGCCAACTGGAAAGAAATAAAAGGCATATTGAGCACCAGAGATTTGAATTAGGGAAGATTAGCAAAAATTAATTCTGCCTCTCTGTCCTAGGAATAGAAAGCTTTTGGATGTGGGCAGGGGGAGAGATTTAAGAAATATAAAAGTCATCAGTGGAATGTCAGGGCTAGAGAAGGCCTTGGAGATCATGGAGGCCAGCCCTTTTGTTCTACAGATGATGCAGTCAAAGCCCAGAGGGGGGAAGGGGCTGAACCAAGGTCACAGAACTAGGGCAGGGCTGGGTCCAGAACCACAGCATCTAAGTTCTGCCCTATCAGCTTTTTCCCGTAAGTTGCTGGCCTCCCTGAAAACTACATTCGAGGGAAGAAACCACAGCAGTAGCCTGAAACAACATGAAGTTCACAAAGGGGGTGTAAGTGATGATTCTACTAATGATAGCAAAGAGCAGGAGATGCAGGCTAGTGGGAGAAGACTTGGTGACAAAGCCCCACAATATGCCCAGCTCCAGTCCTGACCAGTCCACTTTGCTTCTCCCACAGTGACTGCCAGCCTGCCATCTTGCAAATTCAGACTCTGGCCCTGTGAGAACCAGGAAAGCAGCTGGGGACGAATCTCTTCATATCCATCACCATTGCCAGAGAGACAGATCAGCTAGACAGAAACCTTTTTGACATCTGTACATAGTGGACCATAGAGAACACTGTGGGGAAAGTGAGAGTCTGGGAAGGCCAAGACCAAAGGCACCAAGGCCACACAGAGAATCTCCCCACCAGCCCAGAGATTCTAGGACCAAGTGATTCTGACCCTCTAGAGGAAATTCTGCATTCAAATGCCTTTTTGTTGACTACCAAGAAATATAATTAGCAAATTAATAACAAAACACAAGATACTTTTCCGGGTTCCCAGCACCACCACCCCCTTTTCAGAGCTCCCACATCCCAATCCCCAAGAGCCTCCTAGCACCGAGGGGCCCAGTGCAATGTCTATCTGTCATGCACAGCAGGAAGCTCTTGGGGACCAGATTTCAGTTTTCTCTCATTCCACTGAAGCCACAAATCTGGGTTTTGTTTCAGCGAATGGAAGAAGTTTTCACAGTCACAGCCTTCAACTGCCCTGAAGTGGAGCTTCCCAACACAAGCACTTCTTTATTCTTTAGTATCCAGACTATTCCCATGTGCAATTTCTCTTTGTCCAATTTGGGAAGGAACAGGACATTGAACAGAAGCTCTCAAAGAGTATCTTCCCCCCTCGATTTACTGGGGCTGATCACGGAAGATGTGTGGGCATGGTTATCCGGCCCTGGATTGCTGCTGCTTCCTAGCTCTAATTTTGGGTAAGCCGCTTAAGCCCCTCAGGCCTCAGTGCCATCAGCTGTAAAATGCACAGAAGGAGCTGGACTCGTTCTGTGCATCAGTTTTACAGACATAGATAATCTGGAAAGCATCCAAAGGAGAAGAATCAATCGATAAAATATATAAAAGGGCCTACTATGTGCTGGTCACTGTGCTAAGTGCTGGACATACAAAAAGAAGCAAAAGACAGTTCCTGCCCTCGTGGAGTTTACAGTCTAATGGGGGGGAGAACAAATATAGACAAACCACAACTAAGAGGGTGAAGGGCCATGAGGCTTTGCCATTAAGAGAAGGTGAAAGGCTAGGGTGGTTTAGCGGAGAGGAGAGAAGATTCCAGGATGAGAGAAGCCCTGTCTTCAAGCACTTCAAGAACAATTAAGTAGAAATTCCTTTTTTTTTCCTATTTGGCCCCTGAAGGAAAAATTCAGAGCAGAGAGTAGAAGTTACAAACAGGTGGATTTAGGCTTGATTCCACAATAGACTTGCTGAACTGGGTCTTCTAGAGGAATCTGTGGCAGGACAATGGAGGGGGGCTTCCCACCTCCCCTCTTCCACACCCCACCCTGGAGGGTTTTAGGCAAAGGCTGGATGGCTGCTTGTTGGACATGGCATAATGTGGCTTCGTTTTGTATGGATTGAATCAGAAGACCACTGAATTGCCTTCCAACTCCCAATTTCTGCAATTCCTTCTAACTCTATGATTTGAAGGCTACACTGATATTTGGAAAAAATCCCGACAGCCCAAAGTTTCCTTTCCTTTCCTCTCCCCATACATAAGCAAGTGAGGATTTGGGAGTAGGGATGGAAAGGAGTCATAGGGTAAGATGAGGGAGAGAGGAGACACAGAAGAAAAGGGAGATATGTTTTGGAATTAAAAGGCAGGCAATGCTTCATAGAAATAAAGCCAATGCTTGGTGGTCCATATGCTGGACGCTAATTCTCACTTCCTTGGGCAGGATCACCAGGGGATGGTTGCTCTCTCTTTCTCACTCAGGGCTCTAGGGTAACCTCAGGGGATGGATTTTCAATCCTTAACTCACAAGCCCCTACCAATGTATTCCCTATAAACAATAACTGGATTTGATTTCTCTTAGCTTTTAGAATGTTTACCAAGATTTTATAGTAAGAATAGCACTTTCCTTAAAACAAGCCTATGAGGTAAGTACTGCAAGAAACAGCGATTCCAATTTTCACAGATGAGGACTTAGAAGTTAAGCTGCCCATGGTCACCAGTTAGGAAGTGTCAGAGCAGAATTTGAATACAGAGCTTTCATATCTAAATTCAGCATTTATTGCCAATGTTGCTAATATTGTCTAAGTGGAGCCCAAACCTACAGACCTAAAATCCTTCCCTTAAATTGTTCCTCTTTCAGAAAAGTAGTCTGGAAGCAGAATCCTGCCTACACCACAATCTGATAATCAGTGGAACCCTTCATCTTGGTTACTGGGATTCCTCCTATCAGACTAAGATCTTCTGGATGCCTCTAGAGCACTAACTTGTACCTTTGACTAAGTCCAGCCCTTGGAAACTTTGTGAAGTTGGCAAATTTTGCTTTCTGTTCTCCTATACCTTTCCTCTCAGGAGTCCTTCCTACACACATACCAAATTCCTATAGCTTTGTGCTGCTTAGAAATACCCACTGTAAGAGTGGCTAGGTGGTGCAATGAATAGAGCACTGGACCTGAAGTCAGGAGTACCTGAGTTCAAATCCAGCCTCAGACACTTAACAATTACTGGCCATGTGACCTTGGTCAAGTCACTTAATCCCAATTGCCCAGCCTTCCCCCCTCCAAAAAGAAAAATTTAAAAAAAGAGGAGAAGTACTCACTGTAAGTTCTTGCCTTTCTAGAAAGCAATATGGCAGCCAAAAGAGTTAGTAAGAGCATTTCAGGCTGCATTGAGGGCATAGTGTCAAGCTTAAAGGGCTATCAAACTGTGCATATCCTAAGATCCACTAATACCACTTCTAGGTTTGTCTTCCAAAGAGACCATAAAAAAGGGAAAAGGACCCACATGAATAAAAGTATTTATAGCAGCTCTTTTTGTGGTAGCAAGAAATTGGAAATTGAGGGGATGCCATCAATCAGGGAAGGACTGAACAAGTTGTAGAATATGAACGTAATAGAATAGTATTGTTCTATAAGAAATGAGGAGCAAGAAGATTTCAGAAAAACCCAGAAAGACTTCAGTGAACTGATGCTGAGTGAAGTGAGCAGAACCGGAAGAACATTGGACACAGGGACAGCAGCACAATGAGATGATCCGCTTTGACAGAGTTGGCTCTTCTCAGTAACACAAGAATCTAAGACAACTCCAAAAGACTCTTGATGGAAAAAGCTATCGACAGCCAGAGAAAGAACTGTGGAGTCTGTAACACCAGTGCTACTTGCAGCTGCTGTGGGGGTGTAAGACCAATAACACCAGTATGCAGGAGGGCTGCCAGCACAGGTTCTTTGATTTTTCTAAAGGAAAGCAACTCAAAAGGGGTCAACAATCTCACTTTGCATATATACATACACACATACACACACACACATATACATACATATATATATAATAATATAATAATATAATATATAATAATATATTATATATATATATTATATAACATATATAATATATAATAATATAATATATATATAATAATATAATAATAGCATAAAGACCAACAGACCGGGCTTCTAACCATCTGACCAAATAATACATACATCACAGATCAACAGACACATCCAACTCTCTGACCATCACATAGTTACCAGAGAGAGAAGCACCAACATGTGGGTTTTCAAAGCCTGGGGGAGGGAGGGGGGGGCAGCTCCTTAAAGCTACCAGAGGTTCATTTGGCCAGATCACATGAATACTCTTCCAATGAGTGAGCCCCAAAGCAACATGCTAACCTCAGAGTATATATACCCCTCTTCAGGGTCAGAGAGCATCACAACGGACATGAACCACCGCCTAGTTGCAAAGTAACAGGACGTGTGGGCCTTCCTGAAAGGCAAGCCCCCCTAAGCAGGCTTCTCTTGTGGGCTCCAGGTGAGGCCCATTAGTGGGCCAGGCCGGGAAGAGCTTGACTCTCATTGACACTGTGGAGTCTGAATGCAGACCGAAGCCTGCTGTTTCCTCTGTGTTCTCTTTCTTTCTCTTGGTTTTTCCCTTTTCTTCTGATTCTTCTTTACAACGTGACTGATGTGGCCATGTTTAAGACGATTGTGAGTGTATAACCTCTGTCAGAGGGAGGGAGGGGTCATACTTAGAATTCAAGATCTTATGGAAGTGAATGTTAAAACAAACAAACAAATAAATGAGTAGATAAATAAATAAGAGGGCACAGCATCCAAACAGAGAGCTGCCCTGCTCAGACCCCACCTGAAGTGTGCACACATGCCTGCTGAATAGAACTCACCGTAGCTGGGTCCTTCTGTTAGGAAAGAGGATAAGCAGGAGATTATCTGAGAAAGGCAGTAAGGAGCGGGGGCAGTAAGGCATTTATTAAGTGCCTATTGTGTACCAGTCATTGGGCTAAATTCTTAACAATAGTTACCTCGTGATAAATGGGGATGGGCCTTGAGCCCACCTGCTGAAGATCATTGGAGACACTGGAAGTATTTAGCTTGGAGGACAGTAGACTCATGGAGGACATAATGGTTGTATCTGACAGGTTGCCATGTGGGAGAGATGTTTGTCCTGTTTGGTCCCAGGAAACAGGAGCTGAAGCATGAAAGAAGTGACAACAGTAACGTCTTTGATTTTGATATCAGGGGAAACTCCCCAAGTGTAAAGGGGGACATTGGCAGCAGTGGCTTCAGCACTGGAGATCTGCAGTCCAAGCATGGAGGGACCTCTAATCAGCCAGGATGGAGGGGAAATAATAGGACTGAAAGAATGTTGGTCTGTCTTCTAACTCTCCAGTCATGTGATTCGATGATTCCATTAAAGGGATGAAATTCAGGTGACATCATTTAATTGGTTAAAGGACTTAATCTGGTGCTCCAGGTCTGCACCCAAATGGGTGATGTGGTTGTTGGGGCGGGGGACGACTCATCACTAAGTAATGAGGAACTGGATCTTTCTGAGCCTCACTGGCTCCCATAGAACATCACAGAAATGGCTGGAGGAGGGGGGTGCTCTCATTCCACAAAAGATAGAAATTCCTCATGGAGCCATGTAAAAGCACCCTGAGCTGGAGGCAGAGAGGGCCCTATTGCTGGAGGCCTTCAGGAGAAAATTCCCCGCCAGAAAGGACTTTGGTGGAGTTGGCTGCAAGGTTCCATGCCTCCACAGCTGGGGGAATGAACCCAGGACAAAATCCACTCATTTCCATCTCCCCTGGAGGGAGCTTCAGGCACCTCACCTCAGTCGGTGGTGGTTTCTCCTCTTTCAGAAAGTCAGGAAAACACATAATAGGAAGAGGGGACCACCAGGAGCCCCCAGCCCCCTTCTAGCATGAGCATTCACAGTGCTGACTGCCATCGACTTTCACGTGCCTCTCTGTGTGGAACTCTCCAGCCTGCCTCCCAGAGGGCCAGATAGGGAGCCAGCACTCTGGGGGAAGGGGACCCTAAGCTGGGGCTATTTTGGCTGCTTCCAATTTCCTGCTCCTTCTCTGAAGTCCTTATGGAAGCTTCCTTAGAAAAGGACTTTGCAAACAGTGCCATTCTGCTGTCTGCTCTGCTAGGCTAGGCCATCGTAGTTCACTAGCATGCTTCCTAGCCCCCATTGTGAGCATAGACTCAGATTCCGAGCTGGAAAAGGACTTTGGAGGTCAGCCAGTCCAGCCAGTCATCTCACAGATGAGAAAGCTAAAGCCCAGGACAGCTTTAGTGACTCAGCCAGGACTAAAATGAGCCCACAAACATTTCAGTGCCTCTTCTGTGCCAGGGGATGGATGTACCAGACCCAAAATGACACAGGTGCTATCTTCAAAGAGATTGCTATCCGGCTATCAGGAAGACGGAAGAGGCAGCAGGGAGTATTGACTAGAGAGCCGGATTCAGAGTCAGGAAGCCCTGGGTTCAAATTCTGACTCAAGCATTCACTAGCTGTGTGACCCTGAGCAAGTCATTTAACCTTCCTTGGCCTCGGTTTACTCCCCTGTAAAATGGAAGAGGCTCTGCTTGGTGCCCTCTAGAGTTGCTGTGAGCTTTAAATCTCTGACCTTATGTCCTTACGTACATGCATGCGTATATACAGAATAAATAGAAAATGAACACCAGGTCGTCACGGAGGAGGAAAGCAGTGCTGGGGGATCAGGAATGGCTTGGGGGTAGATGTTGGTGTTTGGAGAAAGAGATGAGTTCTATGGTCAGAAGTGAGGAGGGGCTGGAGGCCAGCCACAGGAGCCGACCACTGCGGAGGCCAGAACTCTGCCCACTGTGTTTTCATCTCCCACTAAACCAAACGTGCCCAGTGAGATCCAGTCAGTCTGCAGGTCAGGTGATCTATCCATGGTCAATCCACCATTGTGAATGGCTGGCCCAGCCAGGGAATCTCCATAGGCCCAGCTGCCTCTGGGATGGGGTCAGTCCATCCTTCTCTGCTGGGCTCCTTCATGCCTCAGGCATCCCGGCTGCTCATTCCTGGCTGCTTGATTTAGTCCATTCTAAAGATTTCACCATCCAAGGCATTTTCTCAAATTCAGTCAAATTGCCCAATGATATTCTGAATGGTATTTGTGGTCCACTGGGGAGTGCTCATGGCAGCTCCAGAGTGTTATGAAGCTTTCAGCCAGTGAGGGTAAGAGGGGAAACAGGCAATTAAAAATGTTCGCTTTTTGGAAGGCAGACATCACAGATATTAGCAGAAGCCCATTGGAAGAGGGCTTAGTTCAACGGGAGCTCCCAGTGAGGCCCACCAAGGAACTTGTGGAATCCTAATGTGTGCTCCACTGGGGCCTGGGGGAGAGCGGCCGAGCTGGTGCCCTTCAGCACAATGTCGGGAAATCACGTGCATTTTTAGCAGCGAGCAAGCTACCTTCAATCTCAAAACTTAACTTTAGCCAGTGTTTATGAAGCTCCGACTTTGAACCTGAAAATTGGCTGGACACTTACATACATTATCTCATGTGAGTCTTATAGATACCTAAAGAGTCTGGAGAGGAAATGCAGGAATTATAATCCATGTAACAGATGAGGAAACTGAGGCTCCGCCAGGCGGAGGGATTGACCCAGAGTCATTCGGCCAGTGTCAGAGCCAGGCCTTCCTGACTACAGCCCAATAATCTCCTCACTACACCACATTGTCCTATATTTTCTTAAAGGGATCAGTTATCTGCCCTTAGAGGCCTTCATTCCTCTACACAAGATATCTTGCCATCTGACCTAATGCAGCACCCTCTCCCCACCTCCCAGCACCTTCTGGATCTCCAGAGATCATGAGAGGAAGAGTTCATCTACAGGGCTTCAGGCCTCCACCCTGAGCCTCCATTGCCTAGCTGGTATGTGCAAATGCAATGGGTATATGAAATCTTCCACACCTCAAACTTAGCCTCATATCCTGCCTACCTGGAACATCTCACCATCAGCTGCCATATGCTTACTACCACCACCTTCTTTCACATGCACACACACACACATACATACACACACAGAGACACACTCACACACAGAGACACACACACGCACAGAGACATTCACACACTCACACACAGACATACACACTCACACACATACACACACAGAGACACACACATACACAGACATACACACTCACACACACATACACACACAGAGACACTCACATACGCAGACATACACACTCACACACAGACATACACACTCACTCACAGAGACACATTCACACACACAGACATATACACTCACATACACATACAGAGACACACTCACACACGTAGAGACACACACGCACAGAGACATTCACACACATACACACACTGACACACACACAGACATACACACTCACATATACATACAAAGACACATTCACACACAGACATACACACACACAGAGACACACTCATACTCATGCACACACAGAGACACACTCACACACAGAGATACACACACGCACAGACATACACACTCACACACATACACACAGAGACACACATAGAGACACATGCAGAGACACACACATGCACAGAGACATTTACACACATACACACACACAGAGACATTCACACACACATTCACCCACATACACACACTCACATACACAGACACACACAGAGAGACATTCACACACACACAGACACGTAGACATTCACATACACACACATGCACATACACACACAAACACACAGAGACATTCACACACACATGCACATACACACTCACACACACAAACACACACATGCACGCATCTCTCCACCTCATATGCTAGGAATAATAACCAAATCAACATCATCATTGACCCTGGAAAGGATACAACAGTGGACTGACTATGGCTCAATTCATCCTCCCCAAGACTGCCATTACTCCACTTAGAATGTAAGGTTTTTGCATCCTGTCTTCCCCTATTAGAAAGTAAGCTCCATGAGGGCAGGTACTGGGTCACATTTGTATTCTTATCCTTGTTCTGACCATAGAATTTATAATCAAATGTGGAGGGGCTGCTGATCAGCATTTGCAGAGGGGTCATTCATACCAAAATTCGCATCAATCAATCAGCAAACATTTCCTCAGTGCCTTCTATGAGCCAGTCACAATGCTAGACAAAAATGAGATATTCCTTGCCCTCAAAGAGCTTATATTCAAATGGGGAGGGGCTGAAATCCTAAGAGTGATTCAGATCTTCTTCTGCACGTGTATATTATTTTTTATTCATCTGAAGTAGCTGGGCCTGGGTCACGGATAAGTGAATTAGTTACTGTTCCTGGTCTCTTCAGACAGTGATGTCCCATAAGCTCAGAAGATATAGCTGCCTGCGTTAAGAACACATGGGCTTGGAGAAGGGCCAACTGGAGAGAGAACTTGGCATTTTCTTCAGCCCTTAAGATTTACAGCTGGAAGGGACTTTGGAGATTGATTCAATCTCTCATTTTATAAATGAGAAAACCGAAACCCAAAGAAGGGAAGAGACTTACCCAAGGTTATTCAGGTAGCCAGCAGAAGAGCTGGGATTCAGACTCCTGTCTGATGGCTCCAAATCCGAAGCTCTTCCCTCTGCTCTCCATCTTCTGCCTTTGCTCATCTCCCTGCTTCTCAGGGCATGGAGGTAGCTCTGGAAGCAGAGCTCCTACCTTCCCCACTAGGCCCCTCTCCTTGCTTTTAAGCCCCTCTGTTAAATATCAAACAGTATATGAATGATGGTCAGGCATGGTCAAGGTTGGAGAAGGACAGGGGGAAAGCATGAAGCATCTTCTCTGGAGTACATCAGTATCCATGCCAGGGGAATGGGGTGAAGCGTGAGGGGGCAGTGCAACTAAAGCCTGGCTTATTTGTGAGCCTCACCTGGAGATGGAAATTCTCTTGGACCTTTTTGGAAGGAGGAAGAGGAGATTTCTTTTATTCTGAATTACACACCAGATTAAGAAATCCATTTGCATACAGAAAAGGAGGCTTGTGTGTGAGATGTAGGATTTGTCATGTGCAATTCCTTTCCAACAATGCTTCGATCACCCTCTTTTCTTCATCTTTTTTCTTCCCTTCTTTTTTGGGCAATTGCCTTATTTCTACCCCACCCCCATGCTGAAAAAAAAAGACAGAACTCTCAAAATAAATATGTGTAATCAAGCAAGGCAAACCTCCTCTTTGGCCATGTCCAAGGTATGCAGGACTTCTGCACCTTTCTGTCAGAGGTGGGTAGTGCAATTCATGTGACATCCTCTGGAATCATGGTTGGTCATTGCTGTTCTTTGCATATGACACTCTATCTCCCAACACTGGGCATTTCCACTGGTTGTCTGCCATGCCTAGAATTCCCTTCTTTCTTGATTCCACTTCCTATCTTCACCGCTTTCCTTTAAGCCTCAGCCAAATTGCCCCCTTCCTCAAGGTTTCCTCTTCTTCCCTTAGTGCTGGTGCTATGTCTTTGTGGATTATCTCCCTTTATCCTGTCTACATCTGCTTGTGTGATGTCTCCCTCTTTTGGACGTGAGCTCCTGGAGGGTGGGTCTGCATTTTTGTCTCTCTTTGTAACCCCAGCACTTAGCATAGTGCCTGACACATAGCACTTAAGGCTTGTTGATGTGGTCGTACTTGAGTCTTTCAAAGCTATTTGTTTTTACAAAGTTGTTTTTACTGGCAAAATAGTTCTCCTGGTTCTGCTCTCTTCATTCTACATCTGTTCACATAAATCTCCCCAAGTTTCTCTGAATCCTTCCTTTGTTATTTCTTACATCAAAATAATATTACATAGCACCAATGATGATGATAATGATGCTGACCATTTGTGTAGCCCCTACTGTGTGCCAGGTGCTATGCTAAATGCTTTACACCTGTTATGTAATTTGATATACATGCATACTGTAATTGTTCAGCCATTCCCCAACTGAGGGGTACCCTTTTGATTTCTAGTTCTTTGCTACCACAAAAAGAGCTGCCATTAGTGGGGTTTTGGGGGGATGGTTTTTGTGTAATGCAGCTTCTTCTCTTCTGTCTTTGATCTCTCTGGGGCATAGACCTAACAGTGGCACTGCTGGGTCAAAGAGTACATGCAGTTTAATGAGTTTTGGAGAACACTCATAAAGTCCTTTCCAGAATGGCTCAACCAATCTATAGCTCCACCAAGTACATTAAAATGCCTGACTTCTGCAACCCTTCTAACAATTACCATTTCCTTTTTGTTCTCTTTGCCAATGTGATGATGAGTGTGAGACAGAACCTCCCAGGTGTTCACATTTGGATGTCTTTAATGCTTATTTATGTGGAACATTTGGGGGTATGGTTCTTGATAGTTTTCCGTCATTTTTTTGAAACCTGCCTGTTCATAACCTATGACAATTCCCTTGCAACTTAACTTTACAAATTTTACAAATTCAATCTAACTGCCCAGCACTTTGTCCATCTTCTCTTCTATAAATGCCATGAGTCTTTTTCTCATGAGTATATAAATCAAGAGAATTCCTGGTCTCTGAGGTCCTTAGATATCATTAGATAGCAGCAGCCTCAGAGATAGAGATGCCAGCTTAGATTTTGTGAGTCAGGACATAGAGCTGCACTGAATAACCAATCCTGCCTATTCAGCCTATGCCAAGAACAATTATACTTTCAGAGCAATCTGGAGTGGGAGTCATGAGTTGTCAGATCAAATTTCCCATTCCAGATCAAAGTAAAAGTGAGGACAAGACAGACTTTAAAAGTGTTTCCTTTGTAGGCATAGATTAACTCCAAACTGCTTTATCAAGGCAAGAATCTACTTCCATCAGGAAGAAAAATAGAAATCAAAGCTGTCCATGTGGATGGTTCATTTTTAAAAGAATATTTACAAGTCCACCACAGGCGACCTCTAGCCTAAATCAACCATTCCACCAGTGGCCCCCATTCCTTGTGACACCAAATGGCTATGCCCAGACACAGGAAGCATCAGTGTCCACAAGCTCATTGGATATTTTAATGGCTTCTGCCAATCAATCAACAAGCATTGATTAAGCACCTATTATATGCTAGGCATTGTGCTATGTCCTGGGGATAGAAATACACAAAGTGAACCAAGTCCTGTTCCCAATGAACTTATAGTCTAATAAGGAAGCATCACTGACATACAAAAGTGTATATAGAATAAATATAAAGTTAATAGATACATATTTTAGATTACATTATATATATACACAAAGCATTTTAATATAAAGCAGAATGGAAGGGGTGGGGATTGGCTCAGGAAAGGCTTCATGCAGAAGATGGTGTTTGAACTGCTACTTAGAGAGTCAGTACCTTTCCGGTGTGATGGATGGAAAGTGCAAAGGTGCAGAGATGGCCTATGGAAGGTCATAAGTGAGGAAGGCACAGAAACCACTGTGGCTAAATCTCAGACTATAATAACAGGGGCACTGTCCAGTGAGTCTGGAAGGATAGGTTGAGACCTGCTTGTGGCGGACTCTAAAGGCTAAGCAGAGGGGAATGGTAGAGATGCTAGTAATTATTTCTCTGTATTTTAGCAAAGATTTTAACGGTCTCTTATTCTTCACTCAAGATAAAAAGGGAGCAGTGTCGCCAGATGCCACAGTACGATCATATCTATTTAGGACTCAGTCAATGGCATTCCTGAAGCAGCCATTAACAACTTAGGGACAACTTGGACAAAGGTCTCCAGTTGGTGCAAAGGAACTCCCTCTCTTACTTCACATTTTTAAATGATGACTCTTGAACAGGCACTACTCTGCCCCTCACTGCCTGAAGCCTAAGTATGATACATTCCATCCCTCTCTAGGGGTTCTGTGATACACTTAATGGGATCTGGGAATGTCTAGCCTTTCTGCCATTGGTTTGAGCCACCATCAACTATGTTTCCCTGATTTTAGGGGCTTCTTGTACCCAAGTTTCATTTAACCACCCAACAGTCAGACTGGCTTTGACAAAGGGATATTTACTTCAATGGTTTAGCAAGAACAAACATATGAACATCCCTCCCAGCAATGCCTGGGGTGCCTGAACGCCACCCTCTGCCTCCTCAGTCTCTGTGTGGAGAAGACACCGATTGGTATTACAGTTCCTATTTAGTATGATCAGACCAACTTGCAAGTCCAAACCCCACATCCCTTGACTTGAGTCTCAGCACCCTGACTTCTCGAGGCTTTCTTATTGGGCTGGAAATAAAATCGAGTATGAAGTCCTGCTCACCAGGTTGCCATAGCTAAAGCTCTATGGTCCAAGGACTCCACTGCCAATGCCTAGAACTGATAAGGACAAAGGAAATACACCCAAACCACCCCCACCCATAGGGTGGTGGAACACAGAGTGTTTGGGGATAGGGGATCACCCATTGGATAAGAGAGGTAGCGTTAAAAAAAGCCTGACAGACAAGACCCAGAGGTGAAATTTAGTAACATTATAATGGGGACAAATGTAATGCCTGAAATTTGAGTCATAGGGTCTTAGACTAAGAGCTAAAAGGGGCCTGAGAAACCATCAAGTTCAAAGCCCTAAGGATAAAAGTGAAGAAACTGTCTGGGACAGGTGAGATAATATGCTCCAGGTCACACTGGCAGCTGCTGGCAAACCAGTGCCCTGGCTCCAAATCCCCAAGGCTGGACCATAAAACAGGAGGCCAGGGGACACCATGAGAGCTCAAGTAGAAAGTGTCTGAGTGCCCTCCCAACCCTGAGGTTCCATGATCCTTTACGAAGCCACCAGTTTGGCGGCCTCCTATGAACATTCTCCAGCTTACCATTTCCTTCTTAAAGCTGGAAGAAGACAACACTCCAAATGTGACCTGATCAGATAAGAAAAGAACAGTTCTATCATTTTGTGCCTAGTACCTAGGCTTCTCTTAATCCTGCCTAATTTTTCGTTCACTTTATTAGTTGCAATGACTCAAAAAATACTTGTGGTCCACTAAGGCCACCATGTATAGAACAATACAAACTTGACCAGTCATTTAAATAGATAGGTAGATAGAAGATGGAAAAATGAAAGAATTAACAAAAACACATTTTAAAACTAGAGGAATGAAAAGAACAAAAACTAAATTAGATGATAGAGTAATGAATGAATGAACAAAATAAGTAAAATAGATGAATGAATTAATAAAAATTGAATAATAAAATAGATTAATAAATGAATCAATAAATCCACAGATGAATGAATGAATAAATAATAAAGTCAACTATGATTTTAATCATCAAGTCAGGGGAATCAATCAAATCAATAGACACAGGCAGACATAATTAACATAGCAGGCATGCAAACATCCCAACAAAGAATGGGTCATTTTTCTAAGTGCAAAGGACAGGTACAAATAAAAGTTATCAGAAAACCAAGAGCAGAGAGAACATTTCCATTTGGGGAAAGTGCTAGAACTTTATGAAGAAGTGAGGATGGAATAGGGCCTTGAAAATTAGTATGATTTCCACAGGAAGCATTCGATATGTTAAGCACATTCAGGTCATGGAAGATGATGTGAACAAAATGGAAAGAGATGGCATGAATTTAGACAACAACGAACAGTTACAGAACTTCGGGGTATTTGAAATGGATTCATATGTGGAATAAGGCTTGAAGAAGGTGAAAGCAGACTGACGGGGGCTTCCAATGCCACTGATGAGTTGTGATGATTTGGGAGGCGAAAGGAAGACACGGAAGACATTTGAACAGGAAAAATGACTATGAACACTCTAAATGAAAATTGTAGGATTTGAGACTCACAGCTGCATTAGGGACAACTATGGGATCATAGGACTAGAGCTGGAAAGAACCGATGAGGTCATCAAGTCCAAACCCTAGAGACTGAGACCCAGAGGGGTTGTAACTCACATGGGGTCACACAGCTTTCAAGGCAGAGTCAGGATGCTAACCCACTTCCTCCAACTCCAAAGAGAACACCCTTTCCACTGTCCAATCCAATCATCTCATGCCATGAGTGTAAAGTTTACATATCTCACACCTGAGTTTAAAGTCATACTTTAAGGGGAGCAGACTTTGGGAGTCCCAGCCAGGCTCTCTGATCCAAGCTTGGTATTCTTCCCATAAGACAATGCTGCCCTGTGCCGTGGAATGGGATGAGTGCTGTGCGGGAGACAGAAGGCTTGGGTCTGAGTCCTGGCCCCACTTACTAGCCTGGGTCAGAGCAAGTCACGGAACACTCTGATCTCGATTTCTTTGTCTGTAGAATGGGAATCATAACACTTGTGCCAAAGGTGTCACCGTGATCAGCTGAAACATACAGGTCAAAATAAGTCACGGAGCCTCTGGTAGCATGACCATTGCCAATATCTCCCCCTGTCCTGGAAGTTCTGCCTAATCCTCCCCACCCCCAGCAACTTCACTAAGGCCCCCACAGCTCTGACCCCACCACTCCCTTGGTCAAAAAACCTGCACTGGCTCCCTATTGCCCTCTGAATAAAGTGGTCGCTTCCCATCCACCATCACACCCACACTCTTCTCTGTCAAACACTCTGCAAGAACAATGAACTAGACGGTTCACTGTGGCCTCTGTGCCTGGACCTGGAACAAGCCCTGCCCTGCAACAATCCTAGTGGAAATCCTGCCTGTCTGTGAAGGCTCAGGTCCAAAGCCAGCCTGATATACGGTTCTGTTAGGCCCCCCTTGCCAAAGGCAAGCTTGATCTCCTGGGATTTTTCATTATAGTCCCAGTAGTAGTCATTAACAACAACAATAACATTCATATAGTGCTTTATTTCACTTTATCCCCACAATGACCTGGGAAGTGGGTGCTATCGTTAGCTCCACTTTTTACAGTTGAGGAAACTGAGTCAGGTAGTGATTAAGTGGTTGTCCCAGTGTCACACAAGCAGGCAGGATGTAGAGAGGTCCCCCTGACCCCAGATCCAGAATGCTATTCCACAGGGAGCCACCTAGTTCCCTGTTACCAGCACCACCATAGTCTTCATCATCACCATTCATCATTACTGCTTTCCCTCTCCTATGCACTGAGGCAAATTCGAGTGTTTTAGCATTTTCACTTCTCTCATCTCCCTCCTGAGTTGCTTTCCTTAAGGTGGGGACGATGTTTTAGTCATCTTTCCATCACCTAAAGCCTGGCACAATGGCTTACATATACAAGACCCTTGATAAAAGTTGCTTATGATTATTCAGTTCAATTAAGGCTACATTAACTCAGCACCTGCCATGTGTCAGACACTGGGGATACAAGACCATTCAAGGAAGACCATCTGGTGCCAAATTACCTTTCACTAAGCTACACCCAGAGCCCACCTGGGTTCTCCAAGCCTGTACCAGAAAGGCAGAAGCCCTGAGAAGGCACCAGCTGGACCGCTTTGACTTGAGACCTGGGAGGCCAGAGAGCGACTCATCATCAGAAGGCTGGCCCCTAGATGTTGGGTTGGGTTGTTTTTAGTTACTCCTGATGGCTTTTGGCTGAGGGGAGGGGAGAAGCAGAGGGGAGGGGAAGAATCTGCATTAATGGAAGCAGGTACCACACTAACAAAGCCCTAGATCCTTGGCACACCATGAATTTTATAATTGCTATTGTTACCTGTTGATAACAATGACATCATTGTGCTAGGTAGCAATTTGGAGGCGTGGGAAGAAAATGACTAAATTGTCCATTTTCTTTTATCCCAGAGACTCTTCTGCCTTGGGGCATCTACCCCAAGGTCAATGACAAGGATTTCAATAGAAGTTGGGGTGGGAGGACATTCTGCCAATGCACTGATTAACCTCCTGGCCAGTGACAAGAGAAAGGGCCAGAGAATTCAAAGCAGTATGTTCTGCACTGGCAAAGAACTAGAAACACCTTGACCCCCATCGATTGTTGTTGCTGATGTTCAGGGATGTCAGACTCTCCATGACCCCATTTGGGTTTTCTTGAGAAAGATACTGGAATGGTTTGCCATTTCCTTCTCCAGCCCATTTTACAGATGAGGACCTAAGGCCACCAGTGTTAAGTGACTTGCCCAGGGTCACACAGCTAGTAAGTGTGAGAGGCCAGATTTGAACTCAGGTCTTCCTGACTCTAGGCCCAGGGTTCTATTCACTGTTTTACTTAGCTTACCTCAACAACAGCAACACAACCACAGGTGATATCCATCAATTGGACAACAGGCTATAATATGCAAATGTAATGAAGTATTGTTTTACAGTAAGAAAAGAGGAGGAGGCATGTGGATGGCTCAGTGAGTAGAGTTCTAGGAATAGAATCAGGGAGACCTGAGTTCAAATCCAGCTTCAGATACTTACTACGTGACCCTGAATAAGTCTTTTTGCCTTAATCCACTGAAGAAGGAAATGGCAAACCACTCCAGGATCTTGGCCAAAAACACCCCAAGGCCAGCGTTGGCAGGCTATGGTCCGTGGGGACAGAGTCAGGCACAGCTGGCCAACAACAAGAATGAAGAAGAAGAATTCAGAGAGGCCAAGAGATGAAGGTGTGAATGAGTAAAATGCAAATGAAAGAGGATTGAGAAAACAACATGCACAGGGAGAGCGGCATGGAAAGGGAGAAGTTTCCTGGAAAAGGGAGGGGAGTCTCCAGCGTCTTCCCTTTGAGCCTCCTACAGGCCTGACTAGAGGGAGGGAGAGAGTCTCCGCTAAAGCACTTTCCTCCTCTTCTTCTTCATCCTCCACACAGACTCCCCCGAGTTAGGCCCAGTGTGTGTCTCACCTGAGGCTCCTCAAGGGTCTCTTTGGAGGCTGCTCCTAGTAGGCAACCCTCCTTGAACCAGAGAACATCATAAAAAGCCAGACAATTCCCCTCCACCAGGGCTATTGGTTTTCTCTTGGGCTCACTTTGTCCTCTGCTTTGGCTCTTACATTTGCTATCCTGAGAAAAATTGATATTTCATGTCTACAGTGAGGGTCATAAAACAGCCTAAGAGAAGCTAAGGGGGAAAAATACAGTCTGTGTGATTGAACCCTAAAGGACCCTTATTACAGTAACTGGGAAAGACACATGGAGGCTTTCTGACATGAACATAAGAATCTCACGCTGACATTGTCAAAAAGGCTTTTCCTTCTCTCATGGGCCACCCATCAGGGGCTTTTATGATCTCTTGTAAGAAATAATCTAGCCATGTTCCAGAGAGTATCTGGTGCCAGGTTTGAAAGTTCCTTTTTATAGAAAACCTTGACATGTTTCCTGAATGTCATTCCACAGCCATAGCTCTGAAAGAGGCTGGGGTGTAATTCTGTGAACAATCTGCAGCCCTGGGTTCCGGTGAGTGAACTAACTGGGAGGGCCGTGTGCCTAGGGGCTCATCGATCCCAAGGATCGGTGAGGTGAATGTGCAGTGGTCACTGTACAGAGAGTCTGAGAACTGACAGACCAGCTTCAGGACACTAGAGAAGAACTTTGTGCAGACTGTCAGATGTGGTCACAATGGCTGATGACTTTACTTAATTAGCTTTCTTGATTACACAGAGGGTTTAGCTGGAAAAAAGATGAGTTATCTCCAGGAACGATTTTGGTGTACAAACAAAATATGAGAGAGACAAAGCGCAAAAACGGAGACAGAGATAGCCCTCAGAAACCTTTTCGGCTTTGGAGTCCAGTCAATCCATGTTTATCAGCCAATCGATATCCCAGTGCCTGCTGTCCAGGACCCTCACATTCTCTGTTCATCAAATGTAGTGCCTGGCTCTTCTCAGCTCCTGCCCTCCTCCTAGGAGACGTCAATATACATGTTAATATTTCAGAAAATACCTTAACCTCCTATTTCTTCCTCTCATTTCTAGTGACCTGCTCCTCTACCCCACCTCAGCCACACACAAAGATGGCCACAAACTTGATCTTGCCCGTAAGTGTTCTGTGTTCATGCTCATCAATTCTGAAATGCCTTTATCTGATCATATTTTTTATTATTCTACCTCTCCCTCTGTGCTGCAGCACCAAAACCTCACTATGACATCCAATCCTTCCAAGCTCAGTTCTTTCCCAAGCCATCCCCTTGTTGACAGCCTGGTGAACCACATCAACTAGAAACTGTCCGGTTCTCTTATGTCCCCTCATCCTGTCAAAGATTTTGCCCTGCCAAGATAACTGTATTGCTCACATTATCTGCTGACTTCACTCCTGTGCACACACTACTGAATAAACTGGGAAAAAGCACAAAGCCACACAGACTGCATCTCCTACACATCAAATTACAGCTAGGCCCTCACCGCTGCAAGGCAATCCTTTTCTATTTCTCTAATTGGCTCACTATCCCAATCATCGGAGCAGCTTTTCAAAATCTTTTCATCCCTCCTCAAACCCTCCGTGGCTCCTGCTTTTCCCACCCCCTCAGGAGAGAACCTTACCTAATATTTCATGAAGAGCTCCATCATCTCCCTTCCTCCCCATCTCATATCACTCAAATACCAAGCTCTTGCATCACTCCTGCTGCAAATGAAAAGATGGCCCTCCTCCTTCCACAAATGATCCCATCCCATTCCAAAACATCGCTCCCTCAGTCAGCCCCATTGCATCACGTTTGTCCAATTTCTCCTTGTGGAGCGGCTGCCTGCCTATTGCCTACAAGCATACCCACACCTCCTCCACCCTGAGAATTCCTCACTTGCTCCATTCATCCAGGCGGACTTTGGTAAGTGTCTGAGAAACATAACACACCTTTTAAGCTTAATCTGCATTATTAACAATTTCTCCATCACTTTCTTAAACCTAGACAATCAACAAAACAAGGAACCAAGTCCTGATTTGTAACATTTGCTAACTTCCTAGGTGTTAATGCTGCCCATGAAATTTTAGCAGTCATGTCTGGGGAGCCAGTACCGAATGCCACCAGCACCCTCCTAGTCCATCACTTATAGCTATTATCTCAGCCTTCCTCCCTCTGAGGCTAGACTTGAGCTCCGGCCTCCACTTCCTTTCCTGTCACCCTCTTCCTCCCTCTCAGAGGCTCTAACCTCGTTATTGAACTGGAGCTGCTCTCTCCAACATTCCGATTAGCTCTTACTTGCCCTCATGCTTCTTGACATCTCTCAGTCTTCAGCACTTCATGACACTCTTCCCCTTGGCCCTCTTTTCTCTCTAGGTTTTTCAGACACTGCCCCCTCTATCCTGTATCTGGATGCTCTTTCTCAATCTCTTTTGATGGCTCTTCATTCAGATCATGCCTGATAATTGTATCCCCCAAGACTGTCTTGAGCCCTCTTCTATTTGCTTAGTGATATCGACTCCCATGACTTCAACTATCATCTCAAGGCAAATGATTCTCAGATCTGTGTGTCCAACCCAGCCTCTTTCCAACTGCCAATTGGACATAACACATGGGATGCCTCACAGGGATCTTAAGCTCAAAGCTCCGAAACAACTCATCTTGCCTTGCAGCATGCCGCCTTCCTAACTTCCACATTACCCTTGGAGCTGTCATTACCTCGCGTTACAGGCCCATAACCTAGGTGTCCTTCTCAATGACTCATTTTCTCCTATGCCCCTCCCACAGCCCATCAGTCAGCAAGGTTGGTTATTTCTATTTTCATAGCATATCACACATATTCTTCATTTTCTCTTGACATTACTTGGATCAAGCCCTCATCACCTCCTTCCTGGGCTATTGCAATAGCCTGATGACTGGTCTCCCTGACTCAAGTCTTTCTCCACTCCCACTTCTCTTCCATTTAGCTGTCAAACTGATCTTATAGTCCATGTCTGACTAACACTGCCCCCATTCAACTAACTCCCTATTGCCTCTAGGAACAAATTTAAAATCTTCTATTTAGTTTTTGAAGACCTTCATTACTTGGCCCCTCCCTACCTTTCCAGCACTCTGCTATTGGGTGACACCAGCCTCCTTGCTAATCCTCGAAGACAACATTGCATCTCCTCACTCTGGCCATCTTCCATGGCCAGCCCTTGTGCCTAGAATTCTCTCTCTTCTCACTTCCATCTCCTGGTCCCATGGTGTCCTTCAAATCGAAGATCTGAAGCCTTCTACACCAAGGCTGGCCCAGTCCTCCCTAGTCATCTTCGTGCTGATAGCTCTCCTTGGTCCTGACCGTATCTTATTCACACATGGCTTTTTGCATGTTGTCTTCCCTCCTCGACTCTGAGCTCCTTGACAGCATGGGCAGGGTTGTGTCTTTTGCTTCTCTTTACATGCCCAGAATTTACCACTGTGTTCCTAGCACGAAGAAGGTGCTTCATCAATGCCTTTTGACTTGACTTGGAGTCGACATCCAACGCTGTATCTATATCCTAGGATTGAATTGTGGCTCTGTGACCCTAGGCAAGTCTCTTCCCTTCACTGAGCTTCAGTTTTATCCTCTATGAAACGAGGGACTTTTACTATTTGGTCTCTAATGTCTCTTCTATCTGTGACCCCCCAAACCTTAAGAACCTTTCACATCCCAGAATATGGCAGCAAGAGGCCAATAAGTCATTAAGTAACCCATAAGGCCTTCATGGGGTATGAGCACGCTGGCAGAACTATGGGGACAGTCTAGCCCTTGCACTGGCCCTTAGGAAGAGGACAAAATCAGGTTTAATGTTTCAAGGGGGAGCATGTTCTGTTTTTTCCCACAATAGGCACCTTCACCTTTTGGGTCCTGAACAATTGTCCATCCAAGATGATTCTCTTCTTTTCCCACTAGATGGCAGAGTTCTCTTAACGAATGAGTTGACCCTTTTGCAGACAACTATGAAAAGATTTCAGAGGTGCGTTCTCCGGCTCTGTTTGGCTACGGTCCCCCTCCCTTGCTATTACATTCAGGCCCTTCTATTACTTACCATTGCGACCCGTAAAAGATGGATGGTGATTCATAGGAAATGGACTTTGCAAGAGCTGCTGTTCTAAACCCTTCCTCTCCTGGGACGCTGGAAGGATTTTCAGAGTATTGGGTCCAATATTTTATGGGTTGCTTGTGTGAGTTGCAATCTGTATCATTGCAAGGAATATCCAAACAGAGGAGATTTCAGATATATTGGAATGTTTGTGTGGTCCACATGACCTGAACCTATGACTTGTTTCATCAGAGAAAAGCCCAGTGTGGAGGAAGGCAAACAATAAATAATTCATGTCAGCTTTCCTCAAACCTGGACTCTTCCTGATGCTGGACAAGCTCATGATTCAAAAGTAAAATTCATTTTACAGTTGTAAGTCTTTGATGGAAGAATGGTCACTGGAAGTGAAATATGCTCAGGGAATTTGGGTAAATGGGAGAGCCAAATAGCTGCAAGTGAATTTTACGCTATTAATTTTTAAAGAAATAATAAACAAAGATTTTTTTAATGTCTTACATTGAAGATACTGCCTTGTGCTGAATTATAATGAATAAATGAATCTATTTTGTGAACTCAACAGAAATAACCCTCAATCTAAGTCCTTGTGCCCTGTGCAAAATTGGACATGACTGAAAATGTAGTTAACTCTATTTACTATGACCAGCCCTGCTGGCAACATGGTAATTTTCAGAGGGGTCTCCCTAGGAGCTCAGAAGTCTTTGAATCCCATAGCTCTGTTTCCATAATTCATTTTCTCATTCATTTCCCAATTCACATCCTTTGATATAAATATTAATCAGAATGATTCTCATCACAGAGCCCCTGACTTTCAGACTTAAAAGGGCCTCAGGTTGTATCATTCAACAGGGACTGAATCAATGATGGGTGACATTAAGGAAGCATCTTAGGGTATACAAAATATTTCCATGCATTATTTCATGTGGACATTGCAACCACCCTGTGACACAGGTATTACAGGTAGTATTGTTCCCATTTTACAAGTTGGGGAACTGGGACTCAGTGAGCTTAAGTGACTTGTCTTCAATTATATATCTAGTAAGTATTTGAGGCAGGTTTGGAACCCTAGGGTTCCTAATGCCATATCCAAAGCTTTTACTATCGTACCATGTTGCTGGCCAGGAAAAACAAAACAAAACAAATAAATTTCTTTAAACCATTCCCACAAAATGGAAATTGAACTGTAGTTTGAAGATCTTAAGAGAGGGGAGGGGAATTCACAAAGAGAGTCCACGCATGCCATTAGACAAAGCAAGAGCATTGGGCTTAGAATGAGAAGGCTATAAGATTTTGTGCATTTATTTGTAGTATGCTTCATGATTTACTGAAAAACAACATGGTGAAGTAGATATAAGGTAGTTCTTAGAGTCAGGAAAAGCTGGGATTGAGCTGTGTTTCTAACATCTACTGGCTGTGTGACTCCAAGAAAATCACTTTAACTCTCAGTGCTCTAGGAACAGACAAAGAAGAAAACATATAAGGTACAACAGAAAGAGAAATTTTTAATAAAGCAATAAATGCACAAAGAGAGGTGTACAAATTTGGCATGAAAATGAGGAGCAAGAAGGAATGTTCCTACAAACTCAAAAGACAACAAAATTGAGGAAACATATGCTCTCTACCAACGGATACAACTCATCTTCAAGAAATAATCTGGTGAGATAATCTGAAAATCATTGAATACTCCATCTCAAAAAACTCAGTTAAACCAAGAACCTGCATGCCACATTTCAAGAAAATCATGCAAGAAAAATACCTAGGAATATTGGAATTCAAGGAACAAGTTCATTCCATGAGAACCAAATGGCAAAATCAGGGAGGAATTCCAGATTTAGTACATATAAAAATGTAGTCATCAAACTTTAGGGCAAAAGGGAGATTAGTGCAAACGTTGAAGAGAAGGTGAATTACATATTAACAAACACCAGCTCAAATCTCCAATGCCTATTCGTTGGATGATAAGAAACAAAAGAAGGACAGAATATGATTTGTTGACTTGTTTCAGTTGTGTCCAGCTCTTCATAGTCCCATTTGAGATTTTGTTGGCAGAGATACTGGAGTGTTTGCCATTTCTTTCTCCTGCTCATTGTACAGATTAGGAACTGAAGCAGACAGGGTTAAGTGACTTGCCCAGGGTCACACAGCTAGTAAGTGTCTGAGTCCTGATTTGAACTGACAAAGATAGTCTTCCTGACTCCCAAGCCTACACTCTATCCGCTGTACTACCCAGCTCCTCTGGAATATGATATACTGAAAAACAGATGGAGATTACTTGAAAAGAGATAGATTAACTGTCAATGCTAATCATATTATTGCACGGAAAAAGTGGAATTTAAAGAGAATCAGGTTGTTTTTATCATTCTTCTTGAGAAAGCCAGAAGTGAACAGACTTTTTGAAATACAGAGTCAGCTACTAACCTAACCAAAAGTGAATAAAGAAAAACAAATCCAGTTTGCTTGAGACAACTAGATAAACTCTAAGCACCTTGAGGGCGAGGACTTTTTTTTTACCTTTTCTATACATCTAGTGCTTAACAGTGCCTTGCCCCATTTAAGCACATTTTTGTTGTTCAGTCCTTAGAGCCCTGTCTGACTCTTTGTGACCCCTTATGGGGTTTTCTTAGGAAAGTTAATTGGATGGTTTGTCATTTCCTCTTCCAGTATAAGCACAGATTAGGCCCTTACTAAATCTTTACTGATTGATTGATGAAATCATTGTTTACATTCCATCAGCAAGTGAAAATATTATTGTCTCTTAAAAGTTCCACCTTTAAGGAATAAAGAATGAGTGCCTATGGTCTAATTACATGGCAAGTGATTAAACAGGATCCTAGAAGAAGAGGGAGAGCAGAAGGGGATGAAATGACAGTATTTCTTGAAATTGGGGCATAGATGGAAGTCATTCACATAAAGGGGAACAAGAAAAAGGGGAAGCTCAGAAACCATAGTCTCATCTAACCCCTCTTTCACTCTGAGATCCATCTAAACTAGCCTTCTAAGGTTCAAATATGAAAATCCATCTCCTCCCTCCATGCCTTTACAAGGATCACCCTCAAGCCTGGAATATATACTCTCCTTATCTCCACTTTAAAGAATTCCTCTCTCTACGACACAGCTCAAGCACACTTTGGGCAACTAGGTGTGCAGTGGTTAGAGCGTTGGGCCCAGAGTCAGAAAGACCAGAATTCAAATCCGGCTTCAGATCCTGGGCAAGTCATTTAACCCTGCTTGCCTCAGTTTCCTCATCTGTAAAATGAGGTGGAAAAGGAAATGGCAAACTGCTCCAGGATCTCTGCCAAGAAAACTCCAAATGGGGTCACAGAGAGATGGACACGGCTGAAAATAACTAAACCAGTACACTTTCCTAGTCACCTCTTTCTGCTCTGTCTCCATCCATAGCTACCTTGCATTTTACTTTCTATTTGCATTTAGTGCCTTTGTTTATTCTGCACATAATTCTTTGCATATGTTGTTTCTCCCATTAAAATGTGAGCTTCTTAAAGAAAGAGATCATTTGGTTCTTTCTATTCCTATCTCACAAGCACAGAGACTGTGATATAATGGGAGCTTAGGAAATCCTTGTTGACTGACTGACTGACAGACTTATTACATAAGAGGAACATACGAGATTATAGAGATTACATGAGTAAAAATCGTACCAAGGTTTGCTGGTTGGGGAAGAACCACAGAAGTGTCTGGGGAGGGAAAGGGCATCAGATTGCTTCAAATAAAGAAGGCTTCAGGAATCTGGTGCTGATTTTTTTTAATGCAATACGATTCAAGCAGGGAAAATCAAATAATTACAAATTTGCATATTAAGGATCTCTGCCTCTCCAAATCCAAAGGGAATTGACCCAAGTCTACATGATTAAAAGTCATTCTCCAATAGATAAACAGTTTCCAAGACAAGTAATATTCAAAAGAGAAAATATAATATGTCAACATTCAAAGAAAATTATTTTAAATTACCACGGATTAAAGAAAAGCGAGCTCTGAAATAGCTTCATTAAAACAGTTCTAAAATATTACCTGACAATCATTAAATTGCCAACAGTGGAAGAAGATGGGAAAATAGTCGTGGAGCTATAAGATTAAAGGCAAAGTGGTTTGCTGTCATTCTATTTATTCAACTAGCTGTTTTAGAAAATAATATAGGATCATGTGATATGATTTAATTTGCTCAAATCCTTCCATCTAGAGATGTCTCCACCGGGCTTCGATCCCGAGGGGGGTCATAGCAGGAAAAGTCTCATGTGTACAACAACATCCATAGCAGCAACCCCTATAACAACAAAGAGTGGTAAAGAAAGTGTGTGCCCAAAGCTTGGGTGACGGTGAAAACTCATGGGAAGGTTGTACAAACGGATTCAGAGTGAAGAAAAAACCTGAGCCAGTAGAGGAATCTGGACAATGATGTGAATAGAGATGCCCCCGATACGCAGGCATGAATGGGCAATGCTTTGACCAAACCCTCAAAGCTAAAGCTCTAGGCTTTCTTTTGTGTGAACCATCAGTAATAAGCATAATAGCTGATATTTATATGGCTCCTTCTATGTGTCAGGCACTGTGTAAGTGCTTTACAAACATTATATTTGATCTTCACAACACTCCTTGTTATTGTCACCATGTTACAGAAAAAGAAATTGAGGCAAGTGGAAGTTCAGAGATTTGCCTGAAAATGTTTGACTGGGATGACGTTGTGTAGAGCTATGGGAGAATGTGGATGTGAATAACACAGGATGAGAAAGCATAGATTGAGCACAATCTGCCCCAAGAGACAAAATGACTTCATTGATCTTCAGGATTGCTGTGGGAGCCAAAAGGTTCATCACCAGGTGATGAGCTCTCTCAGTTCAGCCAAGCTGATCCTCAGAAAGCAGACACACAATGCAAGTCTTCGTGGAAGCAAACCTCCAAGCCTTCCCATCTTAAGAAGGCTTGGATAAATTTAACTCTGCTGTTAGGGCCTTTGAGAAGCCGGGTAATTCTGTGATAAGGTGTATGTTGGCAGGGATCAATTTACTGCCCTTTCATCCGTTAATAAATCAAAGACTTGTTATTTCCTTGTTGTGTTCATTCCCTTCTCCAATATGGATCATAACCTGAATATATATATATATACACACATATATGTACATATCTACACACATAGATACGTGTGTATGTTCAATTAGAGTTGTCCAAGGCTCAGAGATTTGTTGATTGTACTATAGCTAGTGTCACAGTCAGAAATGGATCCTAGGTCTTCTCAATCACAAGGCCAGCCTCCAAGTTATGTGCTACACTGTTTCTTCTTTATATAATGTCATTATTCAGTCATTTTCAGTGGTGTCCAACTATTTGTAACCCCATTTTGGGGTTTTCTTGACAAAGATAATGGAGTGATTGCCCATTTCCTTCTCCAGTTCATTTTACAGATGAGGAAAGTAAGGCAAACAGAATTAAGTGGCTTGTCCAGGGTCACACAGCTAGGAAGTGTCTAAGGCCAGATTTGAACTCAGGAAAATGAATCTTCCTGATTCAGACCTGGAATGCTACCCACTGTGCCACCTAGTTTCCCCCCTGGATGATTACAGCGCTTTCGAGTTATGAGTGACTATTAATGCAGACCTATATTCATCCAATGAAACAAATATTTGCCAATTAATAATTTAACTTTGCATTGTGTAAAGAAAGAATTAGTTTGGGGGCTTGCATCCACACACCTGCACACCTAAGCAACTTCTTAACAACAAGGAACTGAGACCATTCTAACCATTGGCCTCGAATATCCCACCACTGAACTGACCCCTTGTTTTAATATCACATAGAAAGATGAGAACAGGAAAGAGTATTTTTAGACATCATTGTACAGAATAGATTTGAAACACCTCTGCCCTACTATCCTCTGCTCAACTGAAGGGGATAAGTGGCAGATCTTATGCCTAATGAGTTCTTGGCTAAACCGCACAAAGACAGTAGGAAAATTCAGGTAAAGTGATGGTTAAAGATATTGTAGTATGTATTCATTCCTTCAAAGACCAACTACAAGGCCACCAGGACTTGACACGATGTGAGAGCTCACAGAGGATGAAACCACTTCAAATCAGCTCAGCCTTGGGATGAATCTGATAAGATGAAATTCAACAGGGACAAATGCAAAGTCTTGCATTTCAGTGAAAGAAATCATCCTCATATATATATATATATATATATATATATATATATATATATATATATGTGTGTGTATGTATGTATGTATGTATGTATGTGTGTATATATGTATATATGAAATATGGGGTGACCAAGGAGGAACAGCAGTTGCTTTCAGAGGGAGCTGGGGCTTTAATGAGTTGCAACCTCAGAATTAGTCAGTACGCAAAAATGTCGATGTTTCCTTGGGCTACACTGAGAGGGGCACAGCTTCTAGGAATGAGAACTTGGTCATTGAGTTTAGCTCGAAAATCATCTGGAATTTTGTGTCCAGCTCTGGGGACCACAGTTTAAGAAAGACATTGATGGGACAGCTAAGTGGTGCTGGGAATAGACTCTTGGAGTCAGGAGGACCTGAGTTCAAATCTGACCTCAGACAATCGACACTTACTAGTTGTGTGGCCTTGGGCCTTGCCTTCACCCCTCCAAAATAAAAGACATTGATGAACTGGAGGGTGCAAAAAGGAGGGAAGCTAGAATGGTGAAGTTGAGTCCATGTGCTAGGGGGGTGAGTTAAAAGAGTAGGATATATTTAGCCTTGAGAAAAAGAAGGCTTGAATGGACATGATTACTGTCTCCAAGTATGTAAGGGATTGTCATATGTAAGGAGGGATAGGAGTTGTTCCAGGGTCCAGAGGGAAGAACGAGAAGCAAAGGATACAAGTTGCAATGTGGGCTTAATGTCAAGGAAAAAATCTGTCTGATGATTTGAGCCATCACAGAGTGGAATGGGCTTCCTACAGAGGTGGGGTCAGGATACACTTGTTTAGAGTCTTCTAACAAAGACTGGATAATGTAAAGTTGATCAGTAGAAGTGCTCCTGAGGATTGCTGCTGTGAATAACTTTCAGGATCTAATTGTATAGTATAGTGAACTCTCTATTTTTTTATTAATTAGTTTGTTTGCTCTTAGTTTACAAGATTCAGTTCCACAATCCCTTGAGTTTCAAATTTTCTCCCCCTCTCTCTCCTCCTTGCCCCCCTCCATGGCAGCATGAAATCAAGTATAGGATCTGCAAATACCTTCACATTAAACCTTAGTCAGGTTGTAAAGAATGGACAAAATAGTGGGAAAGAGGAAATAAAACAAAAGAGAGCAGGTAGTTTGCTTCAATCTGCATTCAAACTGTAGTTCTTTCTCTGGATGTGGACATCTGTTTCTATCATGAGTCTTTTGGAGTTGTCTTATAACTTTGCATTGCTGAGAAGAGCAAAATCTATCAAAGGTGGTCATCACACACACTTTGTGTCTGTAATTGTATACACATTTCTCCTGGTTCTGCTCTTCTCACTGAGCATCAGTTTGCATAAGTCTCTCCAGGTTATTATTAAGTCCGTCTGCTCCTCATTTCTTATAGCACAATAGTATTCCATCACATTCATATACCACACCTTGTTTAGCCATTCCCCAATTGATGGGCATGCCCTTGATTTCCAATTCTTTGCCACCACAAAAAGAGCTGCTATAAATATTTTTGTACATACGGGACCTCTTCCCACTTCTATGATCTCTTTGGGATACAACTGTAGAAGTGGTATTGCTGGGTCAAAGGGTATGTACTTATTTATAGCCCTTTGGACATAGTTCCAGATTGCTCTCCAGAATGGTTGAATCATTTCACAACTCCACCAACAATGCAATAGTGTTCCAATTTTTCTACATCCTCTCTAGCATTTGTCATTTTCCTGCTTTGTCATCTTAGCCAATCTGACTGGTGAGGTGTGGTACCTCAGAATTGTTTTCATTTGCATTTCTCTAATCAATAGTGATTTAGAGCATTTTTTCATATGCTTATAGATATCTTTAATTTCTTCCTCTGAAAACTGCCTATTCATATCCTTTGACCACTTATCAATTGGGGAATGAACTCTTTATTTATTCAGCAATAAACTAAAGCATAACATTCATGAAACTAAAGCACAACAATATAACATAACAACTTATTATGTGACCACATAGTCTCTTTTTTTGCTTTTTGGAGGGGGAAAGGTAGGGCATTTGATGTTAAGTGACTTGCCCAAGTTCACACAGCTAGTTTTTGTGTTGTGTCTGAGGCCAGATTTGAACTCAGGTCCTCCTGACTCCAGGGCCATGCTCTATTCATTGCACCACGTAGCCACTCTGGTGGCCACATAGTCTTAAACAAGACTTAAACAAAAACATACTCACTAAGTCACAATCTCCTCAATCAATACACAGTATCCAGTAAAGTCTTCTTTTAACTTGACTCAAAGCTGACTTCTAGTCATCCTTAAGCCAGTCATCCTTAAGGGGTAGCAGAAAGTACAAACATCATCCATCCACCCTAGGTCACAGTAAGTCACAATCTCATCAGTCAACACAGAGTGCCCAAGTAAAGTCTTCTTTCATCTTGACTCCAGGCTGGTTTCCAAACCTCTCCACTCCTCTTCCACAGGCTGGCTGCTCCCAGATCTTGCCTGGATTCACACATAGACAGCTCTCTGCTTGAAGTTCTTTATCTCCACTTACTATATCTCAGCTTATGGGGGCAGCTCCATTCCAAGCTCTTTGCAACTTCTGTTTCTAGGAAAACAAAGCTTAACAGGTCTACAACAATATTTACACACATTAAGCTTAGCAGAGCTACAATAATATTCACATACATTGCCAGTACTATCATCTCAATTCAATTTCTCTGTGACAAAGTAACATAAACCAACAGTAAAGTCCCAGGACTTCTGAAACAGTAGTGAAGACCTCTTTTAGGACTTCTGTCTAAGAACAACGGATAGGGTGCTTTTGTCTGACAGACCAACAGACATAGTGCTACAGAGTGCTGGCATCACAAATATTCTCCCTCTCAGTTCTGCTGGTCCCAGCTCTGCTCAAGCCTCTCTCTGCTCTCCTGTTCCACCCTTCCAGCTCCACTCTTTTGGCAAGCTCCTCCCCCCCCCATGGACTCCATGTGATGATGTTAGGCCTATTAAGGGCAGGGAATGTCTTCAAATTCCCTTAGGCCTACTGAGGGCAACACAATGTATACTGTTTCCAACAAAGACTTTTGATGCAATCAAAGGCAAGGCTCAAAGGTACTTGAATAGCTGAAACTAACAGCAAAATACTACTTTGCTTGCCATTACAGATGATTACATGTCATGAAGCACATAGTGGGGGCCCTGTAATGTATGGGTTGGACCCGATGGCCCTGAAGTTCCTTCCAACTTTCAGATTTGGTTTTTAAAAGCAAGGAGCTCAATATAATGGAACTTTGCTATGATTGAAAAGGCTGGGTTCTCCCAGGGAACATTAGGCTCCCCTCATGCATGAGCCCCCAAAATGCGTCCCAGGTTTGTAGCATATGGGTAGTATAGGGGTTTCAGTTAGTATCCACTAAAACCCTTAGTTCATGAGCCCCCAACAATGTTTTTCTCTTTCCATCCAGTCAAAGATATATTAGCTCAATGCAAAAGATACTTCATTAGACAAGATAACAGGATAAGTAGAGAGAAACATTTCCGCTGCATACCCAAAGCCCCACAGTCTTACAGGTTCGCACACCAACAGTGGGGAGGAAGACACAACCAGGGAACATGCATGGTGGGGAACACACACAATGGGGAACACGCATGATAGGGAACTGTAGCAGCAAGCACCCCAAGCGCGTCCTCAGGGTTTGCAGCTACCATAGGTTCTTGGATCTGCTTTGTTGAAGGAAAGCAACTCAAAGTGGGTTAACAAGCTTACTTTAATCAGTCAGATGTATATCATTTACCTAGTTCAGAGGAAAAAGATCAGCACCCCGAACTTCAGAACATACAGACAGAATTATCAAGACAGAAACATCAAGTAGACAGATTTCCAAACTGTCCAACCATTACATCCATACCCAGTCAACATCTGGGTTTCCACATTCTGGGCTTTTCAAAGCCGGGGGACTCTCAACAACGGCTTCCCAGAATTCAGATCAAATCACAGAACATTTCTCAAAGTGAGTCCCAAAACAAAGCTACACATCAGTGCTTATATAGCCTTCTCCTGGCTCAGAGAATGTAACAACCTTTTTGACCCACTGGCCAATCAAAAAGTATCTACTGAAAAACAAGCCTCCCTCCCCAGGCTTCTGGTGCACTTTAGCCTAGGGGCAGGGAAGATCTTTAAATCTGCATTTCCATTACAGGAACATGTGTGGTGGGGAACATGAACCAAAGCAGCTATCTGCCTTCTTCCAATAGACTCCCAGCTCCTTAATGATGGCCTATTTTGTGTGCCTCTCCTCTCTGCGTCCCCGGGGCCCAGCAAAATGGAAGTTTCTAAACCATATTTGTTTATTTGAATTAAATCCTCGAGTCAGAGCTGGTGCTTGTGCCCTTTATTTCTCTTCCTTTGGTGCATCCACACAGCAGATTCGTCATCTAGGATGATGTTGGGAGTCATGGCACTCTCGGTCAGTCGGCTCAATGAAGGAAATTGCTGTTTCCTTTTTGATTAGAGACGACGGTCGATCCCTAAATGATGCCCGTCTCCTCTGAGGAATCTGAGGTGCTTTTTCTGAGCCGCTTCTTAGGCGGCACCTCCTTTTATCCAGGGAGAGTCAGTGCTCATCAAAGAACTGGCCCCAGACTCCAGGAGCAATTATGCCATATTGACAATGCTCCCTCACTCAGTGCAGGCTTCCAAAAAGAGCCTCTGATGCTATTACATCTGTACTTTAAAATCTAGCACAACCTTATAGACTTGGGCTCATTAGAGGGGGGCAGGGAGGGAAGGAGAGAGGAAGATGGGTGAAAGAAGAGAGTGAGGGAAAGAGAGAGAGATGGGGAGGGAGGGAAAGAGAGGAGGGAATGACGAAGAAAGAGAGGAGGGATAGAGAAAAAAAGGAGAGAAGAAGAGACAGCAAGAAAGAGGTAAAGAGAGAGAGCATGTGTGAGGGAGGAGGAAGGGAAGGAAAGGGACAGAGGGAGAGAGAGGTAGATAGGGAGGGAAAGAGAAAGAGAGGGAAGCAAGAAGGGAGAAAGAGAGAGGAGGAGGGAAGGAAAGAGAAAGAGGGAGGTAAAGAAGGAAGGAGGGGGGTAAGCAGGGAGATGGGGAAGGAGAGAGAAAGAGGGACATTCACACCAACTCTTTACCTAGACTGTTAACTGATTTCATTGCTATCTTAGGAGACTTCTTATGACTAGGAATTTCACACACACACACACACACACACACACATATTCATACACAATTAGAGCGATGAAAAAGTTCATGGTTGATGATGGAATAGAGGAAGCACAGGTTTCTCAAGGAAAAAAAGGTATCTTTCTTTAGAGCATTCAACCTGGTCCTGAAAAACTACCATTGAAGAAGCAGGTCATATTCATGTGAGACTATATGATGACACCTGGTGTCCTTGCCTCACCCCTATTCAACTGTCAGCTTCATGAGGTCAGGGACTCGATCTTTTCTGTCTTTTTACCCTCCAGTGCTGAGCAGTGTCTTGCCCAGAGACAGCCCTGAATACACATTGTTTGAATAGAAATGAAGTCTTGTGAATAAGGAAATGATCTGGAACCACTTTTGAATGTGACTGAGAAGTGGTGAGGCCATGTGTGTATATTTGCACATGCACACGCATGCGTGTGAGATGGAGAGGCATGAACATGTGGCCAAGCTCTTTCCATTGCCATATATTCTTCACAATGCCCGCAGCTGCTCCAACTTGATCCAAGAGACAGCACCTGGCTCATCTCTTCTTCCTCCATGTTTCCAAACAAAGGAGCCTTAAGTTTAAGCCCTGTAGACTGTCACAAGTGGAGAGAGGCCTGTGCGACCATCTAGACCTACGACTACACATAGACAGGCACTAGGAAATTCTGTTGTCAGACGTGTTATTGGAATTAATATGAAATTAACAGAAAATAATGTTTGTTGATTAAAAATATAAAAATTAAGAATGGAGTCTTCTCTTCTTAACCATGGCTACACATATAGTCAGACCACTTGGCACTCCCATCTTTACCTTGACCTCAGTCAACTTTTTGTACCACTGGGGTTGGATTTGAATTCAGGTCCTTGGATTCCCAATTCAGTATTCTTTCCACTCTGCTGTGCATTTGGATTATGTGATTTTTGGATTATGTGGATTTATGTCATATGGATTCTTTGATGAAAAATAAAAGCAACACTTTGATACATTGACAGGCCTTTGATTTCTACAGCTTGTCTGATCCAACAGGCAGTGATTTCTCAGAGTAAAACACTGCTCAACATGAGGATTACAAAGGTGAGAGGGACAACAGTCCTTGACTTTCTGCTGAAGAGCTACAACATCCAACCACTAAGTTCCAAGATAGCCGCACCAGGAGGACGAAGAGGAAGGGACCAAAGGAAGACCTCACCCAAGGGATGATGCTGGAGTGGAGTCAGGAAGAGCCGTACACAGATATACACTCACAGCCTCACCACTTCATAGTCACATCCAGAAGAAGGAAGATTCTATAAGGAGTTTGTTTAAGGGACCCAGGGCATTGATCAAAAAGAAACAGAACCGAAAGGCGAGAGGAAAAAGCAGGTCAATCCACTCTGCAGAGAAAGCAGCAAGTCCATTGTTAAATAGTGAATGCTTTTACATGGGCATTCTTGTGCTCAGCTCTCATTAGGGCCTCAAGCTCAGTAACAACGACACCAGCCCAAGTAGGCAGGAGGTAGTGGTTTACCTCCATCTCTCTAATTTACACAGAGTCAACTTCTTGATGGACCAAGCCAATGTCAGGAAAATCTGGAAGTGTGAGCAGTTGAGATTGAGTGTTAAAATGCCATTAAATGGAGAGTCAGGCCTTTCATCAGACTGATGGTTAGAAGCTACTGCACTTTACCCATTCCTTTGGATATTTCCATTCAATTCTGGTGTTTCAGTATGAAAAAGGAAGCATGCACTGGAGACAAGTGATGACAAAGACAATTGCTTCCTCCTTAGAGCTCCATGGGGAGCATCATACAATCTGTCAGCATTTACCAGCCCTTCCTACTATCCCATCCCACTCTTTAGCAGGTCTCTCTGCCTCATAATATATATATTGGATATGAAATCAAAACAAAGACTGATGAGAGAGCATGATGGATTTCAAATACATCTCTGAGCCTCAGAATTGAGCCCTACACAGTATCCATAGTGGTTTCCATCACCCAGGGGAAAAAATGACTCCACCATAACATCGTCTAAGGGCTTAGAGCTCCCACTCTGATCGGGCATCTTCTGGTACTGTTACTCATATTGTTAGGGGGCTAAACATCTTCAAGGAAGGCAGAAGAGCTTAAAAGAGGAGAGACAGTGCCCTCAGAAGCCACTAATTCCAGCGGGGACTCAGAAATAGCAGAGGATGAAAAGAGAATGATGAGGGGGAGAAAAGGTTCATATGGGGGCAGTGATAGAGTGGAAACAATAGGTATATCAGTCTGCCAAATGTGGTGTTAAGTTTTAGGTTCTAGATTAACTCTCGATTAGATAGAGAAGAAAGTTCACTGGTCCCTCCAGTCACTCACCCTGGAATCCCCTCTGATCTGTCAATCTTCTTTGAAGACCAAGAATTTCATAATACAATCTCCAGGAGTGTTCTAACTACCAAAGGTATTGAGACCTACCATAAGATGGCCACTGTGCAAAACCTGGGGTCCTATTTCCTGCTTACTAACCAAGCAATACCACAGGCTCATCTGATACTCTTTACATGAATGGACCAGCTTTCTGTTTCTAAAATCACATTAGCTTTTTGAACATCATTACTATCTTCAAGAGGAAATGTTTCCATGAACACGCTATAATAGAGTGCTGATTCTTGTGATCATCTGCCTGCTTGGGTCACAGATTCTCCTGGGAAAAGAAACACTCAAACCCTAGCATGGTACCTGGCATACAAAAAAACCCAACACTTAATAAATGTTTCCTCCAGTGAAGATAAATGGGTGGATTTTTCTTATTCACCATTAAAAATGAATTTTTTAGTTTAATTGAAAAAATAGTTAAACTCCAGAGGGTATGTATGTAGGACGGCGAGGATATGACATTCTGTTTGATAACGCTGCCATGTCACCATAGAATGAGGGGGCTTTCTTCCACAGTAGAGAATAGTGAAGCTATCAATCAACAAGCAATTATAAGTCCCTATCATATACCATGCACTGTGTCAGCCACTGAAGATCCAAAGTCAAAAATGAAACCTTTCTTGTTCTTGAGCAGCTTATGTTCTACAGGGTGCATATATCTATTGAGCATTTGTTCTGTCACTATGCTAGGAACTCTGGGAGTGAGAAAAAATCTGGAAGGCCAGAAGAGGAGAGCAGCTCTGAGAGAGGCTTATCATCTCAGGTTCTTGTTTTACCTTTAGTTTAGTTTCTTGTATAAGGTGATGATCCTCAAGCCCTCAGGTTCCAGTGAAGCAGCTCTTTAAACATAATTTTCCCCAGGCATCACTTATGTCCTTTCTCACCAATCGTCTTCCCCTGACCTGTTTCTCAAGAAAAGGTCTAGAAAGGAACAGTCCTCCATGACTGTTCTCATATTCAGGAAAGGAAGTAGCAAAACTGGATCTGGGGACTTGGAAAGAGTGTTTGTTTGTTCAAGTATTTCTTGAGAAAGCTGTCAAAAATGAGCATGTCATAGAGATAAAAGTGATTTTAAGTTTGTCAAGAAATACTTTCAGGATTTTCAAAAGAAACCCTGGAGGATTCTGAGCTGAGAAGTCAAGGAGAAAGAGAATTTTATCTTCCACAATTCATCTGGGGCCAATTGACTTTGCAGGTAAATTTTAAAATATGAGGTGTTGCCTTGATATCAGTCTTTTTCCGGATATTCCCATTAAGCAAAGACATTTTAGAAAAGAATTATTTTGCAAACAATTAGTGTCTTGAAATCCAAATCCTTAAGTGACTCATTTATCAGTTCCATGCATATTCATTTTCTACTTTTCCCCATGGTGAGAAACAAAATGATCCTGAAAAGCCTCTCTCTATTTTTGATATTTCATCACTGTAATTTAATGCTAAATTAAAGTTCAAAAAGCCTTCATTATTCAGAAGGGTTTTGTTCTGTTCATTTCCTCTTTGGGCAGCATCCAATGTCTTCCACCTTTTTTTAAAGAGCTGACATCTGCTTGGCTCAGGACTGAGGATGAAAGTATTGTCACTGCTTACAGTTAGCTGACTTTTAGCGTTTTCACTGGAGAAGCCAACATGAAAAAAATAAAGACTTTCAACACAGAATCAACAAAGCCAATTACTGATTTGCTATTAAAATCACCCCCAACTTTCTTGGGGGTCAAATAAAAAAATGTGGTAGAGTTTTAAAGACAAAAACCTTTTGACTCAGAAATCTTCCAATCCCATCTGGACAGCTCCTGGTGCTGATCTAGTATGACCTGCCCAAGTTCAGACACAGCTCATGAAAAGCTTGCATTCATATGTTCATAAATGGAACCAGAAGGTACCTGAGAAGACACCTAGTATAACACTTAAATTTTCTCATGGAGGTAATGCTGGCCAGAAGAGGGGAAGTGATTGCTTAAGTTCATACAGATAGCAAATAACAGAACTGGGTCTTGAGCCCAGATGCTCTCATCCCAAACCCAGGACCTTTGCTCTGAACCGTGCTTTTATCTGGTGTCTTCTATTCCTTCACAAGACTGAGATCACATGAATAGCTCTGGGACCAACATGACCTCAAGACTGACCAGGAACAAAAGAAATCCTCTCTGGAGAGGTAAGTTAGGTCCGGTTCTCAAACAGCTGAGCTATAAGTAGGGGGAAAGGGAGTGATGCTGTCACTCCAGGCACTAGAGAACTAACATCCAGGGGGTGAGGAAGAACATGCCTCCCACCTGCCTCTGGGCTTCCAGCATTGTTTGTTTTTAATTATATGGGGCACACTAACTCCCAGAGCCCCTTTACCACAGCACAACTTCCTGAGGCCTGCATTCCTCTCCACCCACATAGAAGCATGGAATAGACTGACACAAGGGCCACTCCCCCATACCAGTGGGACTGCACCCATGGTTCAAATGACCTCTGTAGAACCTGTCTTCTATGAACCACTGAATTTCACAAAAGCTATTCTCCTTTCTTCAATATGGGTACTCTCTCTGGTATTTAGGATTTTGAAAAATAGATTTTTTTAGCTATAAGAATAGGAATTATACTTGAAATTTCCCAATTCCCAGAGAGAGAGAGAGAGAGAGAGAGAGAAATCTGCAACAAAAAGCAAGACATGAAAGGAGAGAATCTTTGCAAAGTTATGATTACAGACACAACTTTAAAGACAGCCCACCATCCCTAAAGATTAGTCATTCTTATGTGTTGTGCACTTCCCAAACTAACCTCAGAGTTAGTCATCAGGTAATATCTCTATTTTGAAACTGAAACCATAAGCTCAGAGGAGTTAAAGCCCTCCCCCAAGTTCACAACTAGAAGGCCTGGAGTTGGGGCTAGAACCAGGTCTTCTGTCTCCCAGGCCCCTGCTTTCACTACTTCTCTCATTTGAAGGCAGTGAAAATTCTTATTGTTTCAATGTCCTTTGGGATCATGTTTCATTGTACCAAGACACCTCCACAGACTCTGACTTCCTCTCCAAATAGCTTTACTGGATTATAGTCAGTGGGATTCACTGAATAATGAAGATAATGGCTAATCAGGGTCAGTATTGCCCTTGGTCTTTTGCTCTCTGGCTTTATGAACTGGGTAAATCAGTCAATGATTCTAAGCTTTCACTTTCTTAGTTGGTGGGATGGGGGATGTCATGCATAACCTCTACTTCTCTCAGAGAGGAATGTGAAAGATTGGTGAGCCAGTGTTTAAAAGAGTTTTAAGGTCTTCTGATTTTAAAATGAAGGGTAATTATACTAATTCTCATTGTTATTCACCCACTAGGCAAAAGAAACCCCTTATTTTTCTGAGTTGACCCCATGGCTACATTGCTGAGGCCTGTCTTTAAAAGGGTTAGTGGATGGATCACTCAACAATCCAGGGATTCATGCTCCAATGAGGACTAATATGTTCTATATTTACTTTGAAGAGAGAGGCCATTTATCCTGAACTCCCAGATGGGGCAAGCCAAGAAAAATAGAAGACACATGAATGTATGAGCAAAGCAGGTACTTTATTAGCACACTGAAATGCAGAGTTCATGACAAGGAAAGAAGAAGATGCTGACAAGGGAGGAGCCATGAAGTAGGGTTATCACCTAATGCTGTACAATGCACCTTGTCTTCCTTAGGGGCCTCCTCTGGGCCAAGCTCTGTGCTTGATGTTCTCAGGATCAAGTTTTAAAAAGACATCTTTGTCCTCATAAAGTTCACAGTCTAATGGGTCCTGAGACACCAACACCCAAGGACAACTACACACAAAAGTAAGTGCATCGGAGAGGTCTGAGGGGGGAGGTCCAATAGATACGGGAGGTGGAGGAGAGTGAAGAGCTGAGGAGGAATGAGGCCTTGACCTTGATTGAGAAGGAGAATGTTGGGATGAGTTATTTGGCAGTCAGTGGGCTAGGTAATAAGACAATCATGCAAGGGCTGTGTTTCCATTTGGCAGGTGGGACTAGTTGGTTTCAGGGTCACAAAACCTGAGTTTCAACCCGAACTTTTCTCCTTCTCCCAACTCTTATCTCACAAGGAAAGCAATGTGGATATAATGCTGAGCTCAGATCCAGGAAAACCTAAATTAGCTGTGTGACTACAAGAAAACCTCAGTTTCCTGATCATAAAAAAGAGAGGGATGTACTCTATGGGCTCTAAAGTCCTCATCCTGGAGCCTGTGGTCCTAGCCCCCATGTGACCGGGGACACTCTGAGCCTCAGTGTCCTCATCTGTAAAATGAAGAGTTTACACTAAATGTCCTCTAGGTTCCCCTCTAATTCTGAGCCATGGGATTTTAATCTTATTTCAGAACATTCTATGATCATCCCTCACAGAGATCAGGAATGAACTCAGCAGGTTTCCTGGCTTACCAGCAGAGTCAGAGGTACTGGATGGCCCTGCCAACCTAATATCAATCCTCATTGTCTGGTTGAACTAATGCAGGGAGCTGGCAGGCACTGATTTCAGGGTAATGGTAATTGTTGACTCCTCACCATTCATTGCTTCTCTTTAGAGGAGATGGGAAGGTGAGCAACGTGACAGTCTCCGTGTATCACTGTCTTCAACAGACGGGGAAAAATCCAAGTCTTAGAAACCAACCTTGCCCAATGTGCTTCCTTATATTACTCTGCCGACTCCTCAGAAAAGAGTAATATAATAAATTGGTACACACACTTTCCTGGAAGTAGATTGAATTCCACCAAGCTTATTATCCCCAAGATAATGAAGCATCCAGACAAGAACTATTCTTCCTTTCTGCTCTATAAAGACTGGGCAAAGAGGCCTTGGGATGTGAGGTTTTTCAGGCTCCTCTTGCCAACAGTGATGCACTTACTCCAGGGAGGAGGTCCCTAAGACCTTCCCAGGGATCCACCTGGCCCAATGTGGAGTCTCCCTTGAGAAATGCTGCTAGTGTGTGCCTAGGGATAGAGCTCACAGGCAGGCTAGCATTGGCATCCACTCCCACATGATTAGCTTAGGTTAAAAATGTGTTCCTGTTCAGTAGAATGCTCTGGTGACATTTTAAAGGTGCACACATGCCATTCCTGGTATACACTTTGACTCTTACCCTAGGCAGCTCAGACCTCTGGTGAGTCTATATTGCTTCCTGTCTTGACTGAATTTTGCTGGACTCAAGGCTTGGTCTTCCTGAGCTTGAATTCTGGGGCAACTTCTCTTTTGTCTCCCATTCCAGCCCAGCCATGTCTCCCACCCCACTTCATCCATCCCCTCCTTGCTCCCCAGTCCTAGAGCTTGATGCAGTCCCACAGGATGGCAGCTTACACATAGTGAGAGCTCAATAAAAGCTTGTGAATGATAATGACATCACCAACATGAACAATTTCAATTTTAAGGAATTTGAAAATATTTAGGATGCTGACTAATAAGAAGAAGCAATATGCCTCCTATCTGCAGTGCACTTTAAGGCTGGCCAGGGGCTTTCCATATACGATCTCATTTGATTTTTCACAACGACCCTATGAACTTCGTGCTGTTATTTTCCCTGTGTTACAGATGAATGAAGCGATGCTAAGAGACGCTAATGCCTTGTCCAAGGTCACAGAACTGGTGGTTTCAAGCAGGATTGGAAGTCTGCTCTTCTTGAGTCCACAGCCAAGACTCCAGTCAGCAGACCACCTAAGTGCCATTAGACAAAGGCAGACACCTAAAATTCGGCATGCAATCCCACATGAGTTTTGCCCTGTCACAATTTCTGGTTTTCTGAATGGACACAAATTTCTTTCAGCAATAATTTTTATGCCACTTATTTTAAACAAGTACAAAGCACCATTTTTATGAATGCCATCATGTGACTTGGAAACAAAAGAAAAACTAGTAATTTCTCACATTTATTGTGAGGTATTTATTAAGGCTTTAAGGCTTTCCAACAGTTTTTCATAGAAGAAAAAGCGCTGGATTTGGAGTCAAAGGATCTGAATTCAAATTCCAGCTTGACTACTTTCTATCTATGTGACTGTGGAAAGATCACTGTATCCCACTAAGCCTTAGTATCCTCATCTATAAAGGGCTAGATGACTGCCAAGGTCCCTTTTAGTCCTACCGCAATGATCCTAGGAATTAGTATTATTATCTCCATTTTTTTCAGACAAGGAAACTGAGACTCAGGAAATTTAAACAACTTGTTTAGTGTCACACAGTATGAGAAACTAGGGAGTGTCTGAGGCAAGATGTGACCACAACTTGTCCTGATTTCCAGGATGCAGCCTGTAACATCGTGCTTTCTCCGTAGAACAGCCTATTACCTGGGAGTACTCGGCCTCTTTCTGTCTGGGACTCGAAGACGTTTCCATTTTGAATGAATCACAAATCGTGAGTAGGAGTTGGACTAGGCAACCTTTGAGGTCGCTGCTAACTCGAAGACTTTATGATGCTGTGAGGAAAGCCACTCCTGGGGGAAGGGGGGTCAGAGTAGGTGGGTGCAGAGAACTGGGGTGAAGATTAGAAGAAGAGATCAGGGAATTCCAAAAGAAGAAGTCTACCTCTTCCTCCGACTAGCCATGACCTTCGAAGTGATGGGTCAGTTAGCCCTGTTCCTTTTGTGGGGCCTTGACTACTTAGCTAAGAGCACCACTGTAGTCATTTCCAACCAAAAATATTACAAATCCTTTTTTATTTTTATTATTTTAGCCTCAAGAGTAGTGTGGCTGCAGGTTGTGTATAATCTCCAAAGAATGGACTTCAGTATCATCCAAAGGGAGGTACCTGGAAGGCACAATCAAGCACCAGAAATTTAGCAGGAGAGGCAGGGTATCGTCAAAAAAGAAGATGGGCCAGTCATGTGATAAATGAAAGGGCTGAGCAGTGGATAGATAGTCCTCATGTGCTGTTGGACTTGTCAGGTTATCAGGAGACCAGGGAGAAGGCTCTAAGCACAAGAATATGATCGAGAGTTACACAAGACAGACAGGCCTGGAGAGGCTGTGATTTGCATCATTGGGCACTTAATCAGGCTGCAAAGCTATTGGTGTGTTAGTGCTTTGATGTCTAGCCCAGCTAGAACACAGTGTCGCCCCTCAATTGTGGTGTCACTACGCCAACAGGCGATGATCTCTCCCTCTAAAACTTCTCTTTATGTAAATTCTTCAGAAGTTACACTAAATGAACTAGCTCCCTGCATCAGCAGCTTTATTGGCTAGGAATTATCTGCATCAAAGTGACTTGGAATGAGAGATAACTGTAATTTATTTAATATAGGAATGGGATTTTACAAAAATTAAAGAAGTCAAGGTTTGAGCTTCCTTCATTCCCTAAGCCTCATTTTTCTCTTCTGTATAACCAGAGTGCTGGCCTGGATGCTCTCAGAGGTCCTCTACAGGTCTAAGTCCCATAATTCTGAGAAGTTAAAATGTTGATTAAGAAGTGAAAAGAAGGAAGATCTCTAATTTCCTAAAGGCAAACATTTTTGTGAACATGCATGCTCCCTGCTTCTTCTCTCAGTAGGGAGCCCAACTGGAAACACTTGGTTACTCAGGAATGATGGAGACACAGCCCCTCTCGGCTCTCTGTAGCCTATCAGAATGACCTCTGCCCTCCCAGAGAATACGCAGGGGCAAGGACTTTGCCAAAGGGGCTATGAAACAATTTCCACCATTCTACAAACACAAAAGAGGCAAACATTTTCCCCAAAGCTCCCTTCTTCAGTGAGAGTCACTCTAAAATGGAGAAAAATGCTCTGTGTTTCTGGTCTTGATGATTTCCTAGGGGCTTCATTATAAGGTTCTTTTGTTTATGGAAGGCTGGGGGGATTCAGAGCAGTGTGACCCGACTTCCCCTTCCAAAATCTATCTGGCCACATCAAAGCCAAAATTACTTTTACAAAGATTGTGTTGCTTGTTTGGGTTTTTCTCCACTTTATTAATAATGCATTGAGTGTGTTCATGACTTCCTTTCCCGTTATATTTCATACTGAGCATCACTGAGAAATAGCTTTGAAACCTTCCCCCTTACCTGATCCTTTGGCCTTGCTGTGCACGTACAAGTTTAAAGAAAGAATACACCGTAGCCTGCATTCAGATGCATCCAACAAAGCTCCATCTCTCATCCTGCCCTGCAAGCAACCACAGATTGTCACACTTAAAACCTCATGTGAGGTCCAACGACTGGGGAATCACTTTCTAAAATATGCTATATGCCTGTACAGGAATGTTATTTTGCAGCAAAAAATGACAAAAATGAGGAAGGTAGAGACATATGGGAAGATCTGAATGAATTGATACAGACTAAAATCAAGAGAATAGAACATGCATCGCCTCTACCAGCATCCAAAAAAACAATAGCCAGGAGAAAGCCAAATGTGGAGAAATTGAACTAGTCAATGATAGTGCAGGAGAGCAGACAAGGAAAGCAGAAAGTCCTGGGCCTGGTGAAACCCAATGGTCTGTCCCGTGCTTTGGTTGAATTACATTTCTTTACAAGGCAGGGATCAGCCAAGGAGGAGAGAAGAGCTTTATTTCATTTTTTCCTGAAATTACTGTGAAGTAATGGCAGAATGCATCAATTTTTAAAAATATATTGAAAATAAGGTTGATTAGGGAAGTTGCAATTCAATATAATGAACTTCTCGATTTGTTGGGTGTGGTCCTTTCTCCAGCCACCTCTGACCTCTTCCCTAACACCTGGTCAGCAAACACAGGGAGTTCCTCTAATTGTTCTCTAAGGACTGAGGCTTTCTCCAAGAGGATCATAGACTGTCTGGGAAGACAAACTCCAGCTGGTCCCTAAAAGGGAGCCAGACAATGACTTGGTCTCTTTTCTTTTCCTGCACTCTGTCTCCCATGGACTTGTAGATTAGGGAGCAACCAAAGGAAAGAGGGGGTTTCTCTATCACCTTTGAATAGAAAATGGCTCCTTCACAGGAAGCCCAAGGAGAATCAGAGGAACATTCCCCTTCCTGAGCACCTTCTCCTGTCTTTCTGTTTCCTTTTCTGGGAAAAGGACAGAAACTAGAGTCCATAAGGATGGACTTGTCTGGCAAATGTGAGAGTTCCTGATTTTGACCATTGGCCTACCCCACTTTCCTAGCGGGAAAAGATTTCTTTCACAGAAGAGAACTTCAAGAAAGGATTGCCCTGAAGCTAAAGGACCATAGAGAAGTCACAAGGGGGACCAAGGAGAGATCTGGTCATTGCTAAATCTCCTGTGAACATGAATTACTCAGATAGGTCTGAGCTGAAAAGAAAATATTTGTTGAGCAGCTCCCTAGCATATTCTTACCTCCAGCTTGGGTCTAATGGGTGGATTAAGTGCTTCGAGTTGCTGTATTCTTTCATGGAATGAGGTCTTCACATCTTAGACATCTTCAATGAAGGGTGAAATTCAGGTTGCCTCCTACCCATCATCTTCAGCATACACTGAGCATACGTGAAGGAGTTGGGATTCCTGTCACCCACTTTGGGCAAAACCTAGACATAAGCCATACTTGAGCTTTATTTAGGATATTTCCCCCAACATGTCTGAGGTAGGGTCCAGAGGCAAAGTGAGAAAATGGTTCCCTTGGCATCATTTCCCAGGACTGAACCTAGTCTGTGCTAGCCCAGAGTTTTGGGGGATACTGATTGAGAGGAGCTGGGCCATGAGTAACAAATTAAAAAAAAAAAAAGGATCTCATCCTCCCTTTCCTGGGCCTCATGGAATGAGCCTTCTGGCTGCCAGTGTTCTCCTTCTTGAAATGATTTTCTGTTATCTGTATCTTTCCTTGTACTTCCTTATCACCCAAGGAGAACATAAGGATTTGGGGAGCTAACATGGCTCCGTTTTTGTCTTTCTATGCCCAGTGCCAAGCACATTGGTCACTTAACAGATGCTTGTGGCACTGAATGAGATTGCATTCATCACTATAAGGATTAGGAAGTGAAGTCAAGGATGTGATTTTTAGAGAGAATGCATTTTTAAAACTTGCCTTTTGTTACCTCCACATCACCAACAAACATATTCAGAGGTGCTCCAATGTGCAGGCTCCTGGACTCCTGGGTGAAGCCTCGTGAACAGGACTGCACCAGGGAACTGCTTTGTCAACGTCCCCAGGATGCATCTATTTCATTTTATGGATGTCCATTTTCATCTTAAAAGGGCTATTGGTGCAACATTTTCCCAGGAGAGATCAACAGGGAGGGCAGTTGCTATCTCTGGGAGCCTGAGAGAAGAATAGTTGTCACAAGAAGCCAGACTGCAAAATTCTCGACCTAATGATCAGATGGGTTTTCTTGGCTTTTGAGCTTTAACCCTGGGCTCACCAGGGACAGAATCTGAATTTCTGAAACCCTCAGAATCCTATGGATTTATGACTAATGAGAACAACAGGCAGCTCTAGGGACATAACGAATAATTTCCTCTCCTGTCGATAGAAAGGTGGGAGTGGGGCGGGCAGGCTATAAAGCTTAAAGACAGTCACAGAAATGAAAAGGACAAAGACAGGATAACAAAGGGCCCAGAGTGAAACAAAATCACCATGATTTTGTTTCTTTCAATGACTAGAAATGTGAACTCAAAAGTTTCATTTTTAATGTCATCTATTGAAGGCGGGGAGGAGAGAGGGACAAGGGAAGATACTTATAACCTCCCACCTACAGTATCTCAAGCTGTCTCATGTTCAAGATTATCTTTCAAATACCAGAACAAATGGGCAGCTCCCAGGAGAGACCAGAAGGTGTGTCTGCTCTCGGAATCCTTGTCTTCCTCTTTCACCCCTCCCCCCACCAGGTGTTGCATAAATCCTCTCCAGGTTGGCTGTAAGTGAATTGGTTTGAGGATAAGTAACAAAGACCACACACTAAGTTATGGGGGCTGGGGTTGGGGGGGAGGGAGCAGTGAGATCTGAGTGAGTAGAGGGACAATACACACCCACAACACTGTGAATGCTGAGAGTGTGGAAGCACTAAGTGTATCACACGGCAAATGCTTCACTGCCCGATTTCCAGTAGCACTGGGATCTCTCAATAGCATCATTCTGCATTTTTGAACATTGTATATGTTCACTGCCATTACTTTCAAGAGATAATAGGATTTGAAGCTAGGAGAGAGATTAGAGTCCCTCCGTCTTCCAGAGGAAGAAACTGAAAACAAGGGGGAACTGTCCAGGGCTACACAGAAAACAAGTAACAAAGCAGAGATTTGAATTCAGGTCTTCTCCCCAGAATCCTTTGCTCCTGCCACATTCTGTGCTGGCAGTTGTCTGGGCTCATCTCTCCCTCTCTGACACCTCCTTAAGATACAGTTTTGCTCTCCTGATGACTCCAGACCCCTATCTGTCTGCTAGCTGGAAATCAAGTTGGCAACAGCCTGGGTTCCCTCCGGTGGCTTCATTTCCTTTATCACACACAAACTTCTCTCCATTTTAAACCGTATTACAAATACAGTGAGGGGTTTCTGGATGACATGTTCTCTGAATGTATTCTCAGTTTTTCAGTGCTTTTTACATTTTTTTCAAAGCATGGTTCTCAGAACACTCCAAAAGGTTCTTGGTGTGGTCGGACCATAGCCCTATACAGCAGGACAAGGATCTCCCTCATTCTAGACACTGGACCTGTCCAGATGCTGGCCAAGACCCCCAGCTTTGGGGGCCACCAAAACACTGAATTGGCCCATCTGTAGCTCACAGTTCACAGGCAGCCCTCTGCCTTTTGTCCTGTGAATCACTGTCTTGTTGCATCTCACCCATCTGGGATTGAGGAAGTGGGTTTGTTGAACCCATGTAGAAATCCCCAATTATGCCTGCTCCATTTCATATTGTTAGAGTCCATCCATCATTCTAGCCTGTCAAGAACCCTTAGGATCCTGACTCTGTCAGTTACCATGTGACCTAGCCCTCCCAGCTTTGCAACATGTATATGTTTTATAAATTAAATTAAGCAGAGTAAGACAACATGTCTCCTGGACTGGTTGCTTCCACATGTCTTTCCCCTTTCCTAAGTTGACATTCATGAAGCTTACATCAAAGGTCAAGCAGGGTGGGATCCTTCCTGGTATAGCAATAATTCTTGGGGAAACTTTTGTCTGTGACTGTGTCCTGAGAGTGCCAGCTGAGCCAGCCAGAGGACTCTTAGCTAGAAAACCTCCCCTGGTGAGGCCAATTCTGATGCCTTGGGTTAAGGTTGAAAACAACAATGGAATGAATTTCTTTAGTAAGATCCTGCTGCCACCATCTATGTGTTCCATGTTATTCCCAGATAGCAATGTGGGCACTACCTCCAACAGTATAAACCAAATTGCACTCCACACTCCCGCACCACAGTTCCACATCCTAAAGAATTCTTATTCCCATTCTCCTATAAAACAGAGGACCAAGGGAGAGAATTTGGAACTCAAAGTTTTGAAAATGAATGTTAAAGGGGTGGCCAGGTGGCTCAGCGAGTAAGAGCACCGGGTCCAGTGTCGGGATGACCTGGATCAAATCCAGGCTCAGATGCTCAGCACCACACCCAGAAATAATAACTGGCCGTGTAACCTTGAGCAAGTTACTTAACCCCAATTGCTTTAAAAAAAAAAAAAGAAAATGAATGTTAAGGGACAGCTAAGTGGTATGGTGAATAGAGCACCAGCCCCGGAGTCAGGAGGACCTGAGTTCAAATCTGACCCCAGACACTTGATCACACTTACTACCTCAGGCAAGTCACTTAACCCCAATTGCCCTGCCTTCCTTCCCCCTCCAAAAAAGCAAAATAATAATAATAATAATAATAATAATAATAATAATAATAATAATAATAATAATAATAATAATGTTAAAATTGTTTTTACATGTAACTGGGAAAAAATAAAATACTAAAAATAAAAAATAAAATAAAACCAAGGACCAAGAATTAAAGGGGTCTTAGTCTCCTCATTTTATGGAAGAGTAAAGTGAAGTTCAGCAAGAGAAAGTGATTTGCCCAAGGTCATACAGGTAGTTAGTGGCAGAGAGTGAATTTGAACTCGGGTGCTCTGTCTGCATATCCAGTGTCTTTTCACTATGCTTGTCTTCCCCTATGTCAAAGGATAGGCAGAGAACTAGAAGGGAGATTTCTAACCATCCAGCTTAACCCCATCTCCCACCACCTGATGTCTGACCAGGAGAAGTCATTTGCCCAAGGTCACAACGGTGGTAGGTGACCTCCTCGAATGGTCCTCTGACAACAAAAACATGATGTCACCAGGGATTCCTTAAGTGAGAAGATTTAGAGAATGTTCAAGGCAGGTGGGGCTCAAAAGGACATCAGTTCACATGGGGGATTAAGGCCCAGAGAGGACAAGGGATTTGCCCAGGGTCACACGGGTAGCAAGGTAAAGAGACAGGTTCAAGCTAAGGTCCTCTGACTTCCAGTGCCATTCCTACTACACATGTGGCTAGGTGTCTGGGAGGTGCGGTGGGTAAAGCATTGTGCTTGACCTGGCCAGAGTTCAAATCCAGCCTCTGACACTTTGGAGATATGTGACCCTGGGCAAGTACTAAGTGGTGTGAACCTTGATTGCTTCCTCTGTAAAATGAGAATCTTAATAGCACTGACCTCCTGGGGATGTTGGGAGAATCCCATGTGATGAGATTTGTAAAGTGACTAGTAAACCTTAAAGCACTATACATATGCTAGCAGCTGTTCTTGTGCTCAGTTTAGCTCTCCATTAGGTGGGTGGTCTGCCATCTCCATGGTTAGACCTCATTTTTTCTCTTGGAAAAGCAATCTCTTTGTCCTCTGTTTCTTGAGCTCCTCAGGAAGTAATAACCTCAAATTACTGTAGAGAAGATGAAATGAGGATGCCTTTCATTGCTTCTAAACTCCTTTACTTACTTAGGCTGGACACACAAATCAGAAAATCTGGTGCCTCCAGGTAAGCAGAGTGTCTGTCCTGGGGTTGCTCATCCATTCCTTCAGCCTACTGTGTGCTGAGCCCTGTGCTCATAGAGAGGCATCAAGCTGAGCATTTCCTCTGAGAACCTGGAAAGATGAAAGGGGCAGGCTGTGCGATCCCTGCCTCGGACCAAACTTGTGTCACTTTCAAGAGACAGCTTCTGATCTCTCACTCAGATGCAGACAGCAGCAGGAATCTGGGCCACCTCGGGTAACCATGGTGATTCAGCCTTCTGAGCTGAAGCCAGAATTTGGGAAAATGCCTTAAACTTCAGCTCTGATTAAGGAGCAAACTTGTTTATCATTGTGGCCTCCCTTGCCAGCCTTGGAGAAAAAGCGCAGGCCCCTCATGATCTTGGCCAGGCGGAAAGGAGCATCCCCATGCACAAGACACTCTCCATGTGAGGGGATGGTGCAGAGGGATGACAGTTTATTAGGAAATACGCACCGTGCTTGAAGAAGCAATATTGCATTTTATGACTGTTTCAGGCCGGGAATTGTTGCCTGGCTCGACACTCGGTCTGTTTATTGCATCACCGGAGGTTGGAGTCATTTGGTTTGTAAAGCTCTGAACAAGCAATTTTCTTAGTGTATGCTTAGGAGATTGCTTTCCAAAACTTCTGTTAAGGAGAGACACGAGAAGTCAGAACAAATCTGTCAGAGCCAAGGATCGACCGGAACACAGGGCTCATGGAGTTGGAAGCGTTCTCACAGATCTGTGTCCCTCCGCTGGCAGGAAGCAAGCCCCAGGGCTTCTCTCTCACCCCCTTGATTCTAGCAAGTGTCTTTCCACAAATTCTCCACAGAGGCTTCATTCAAGGTCCTTGAAGCTTTTTCTGCTTCTTTTGATATCTTGAGGGGAACAGGGAAGCCCTTGGAGATAACTAAGCCATCTTCTTTCTGGGTCGAATGTGCCCCCATAGACACCTCCATCTCCATGTGTTGTGGACCGGTCATTATTGATAAAGTCCTTTGAGATCAACCATGTGCCTTTTCATTGTCTCCTGCCTATTTGTTTCTTCTAAGAACCTAGTGCACCAACTGGTGCCATGCTAGGCTCTGAGTCAGGAAGACTCACCTTCCTGATGAATCTGGCCTCAGACACTAGCTGTATGACCCTGGACAAGTCAGTTAACCCTGTTTGTCTCAGTTTCCTCATCAGTAAAGTGAGCTAGAGAAGGAAATGGCAAACCCCTCCAGTGTCTAAGAAAACCACAAATAGGGTCATGAGGAGTCAGACATGACTAACAACCCAACAGCAACTACAACAAAAGAATATAGTGCTCCTTAGTACAGATACACGTAGGGTTGCTGGAGGAACGGTGACAGACAAGAGATGGATATTTTGTGTTAGAGCACTCCATATTCGCTCTGAGAAGCCTTATCCTATCTCTCACTCTAACAGTTAAGTCCCAGGTCCTCTTGCATCTCCATGGAAGGATTCGAAGAAGAGCAGCAGATGATTCTCAATGTCATCTGTTTGCTCTCCCTTCCCACTTGCTCCCCCTAATATTACCAGTTAGGGATTGACTTAATCAACCAGCCATAAGCAGCTTTTAAATAAAGGGATTCACTAAGCTAGTCGAGTAAAAAGAGTTGAGGCAAAACATCCCTCCCAAAAGTTGTTGACACACTTTCCCTCGAGTCCACAAAGTCCACCATGCTTAGAGAGCACATGTGGTCAAAGGATAAGCCATAGCTCTGGCTACTGGAAGACTTTTTCCTCCTATTTTTGAGGAGTTCAAGTTCTCCCTTAGGTAGAATGTAGTTTCTTTCCACAGGTCCTTCAGGAGAAAAGAATTGATAGCTAGTCTCTCCTTGGTTCCCAACACTGGTGCAAAATCTCTGCTCCAGGGATACTGCCAGACACCAATGGGAAGATGGAGGGACCAACATCCTCCAGTCAATGAAAGGTTCCCAAGGTCTTCTCATGGCCAAGGTGGGTGGAGTCAGACAACTGGTCCCTCCTCTCCCCCCCCCCCCAGAAGTTCTTCCTCTGGGTTTTTTATTAGAACACCATGTTTGCTCCAACCTCACAAATAACTCAGTTCTAAACTAGCATGATAATTTGGAAATGAATCCCAGGGTGTTTCAGCCTAACCAAACACAACTCCTGTTCAAATTGATTGCAGTTCCAAGGATTTTTCAAACTTAGCCAAAAACTTGTGATTAGTTGATTGATTAAAACTAAAGTCTGTCATAGAGACTGGCTCATTGTTTTCACCTGGCTTAGGTACCAAGGCACTTTATCACTTCCTTTAACTAGAATGGGCTGACTTGATTGAGTGAGTTAATCAACCCCATCCATACACTAAGGAGAAGCCTGGAAGTCAATAAAACCACTGGGCCATTTCCCAAACATAATCTACACTTCTCTCTTACTCCTGGTCAATTCTGGATTCTCTGCACTGCCCGTATGCGATGTGTTCTTGATATAGAATTATTTCAGTGGGCTAACTCAGCAGGCTACCCTCTCAGGTTTATGTTGCAGTCTGCAGTGGGGAGTTGGGTTGGGGCCATTCCAAGTGCCACCCTGGCCACTTCCGGTGATACATTAGTTTCAGCACTAAAGCACTTGGACTTTGGGGTAATGAAGCAATGTCCATATTTGTCCCTTAGTTCCCATTGTGGCAGTAAGGAGGGAGGGTGTCAAAGAGAAATGTCAAGTAATCCAGGAAGAATAGCTTCCCCTTGCCCTTAAGAAGGGATGCCAGTGGTTTCTCTTCCCTCCACTAAGTACACAAGCTCTTTCCCTCTCCCCCCTCCCCCCAGGAATTCTGTGACACGTCTACATGGGGATAGGCTCATGTACTGCATAGACACAACTGATCCTTCTTTGGCTTTCTATTCCATTCCCTGAACATAGATAACCAACAGAAGTCTGGGGGTAGGTCCAGTTTAATATCACCTGCAAGCTGGGGGCCTTAGAGAATCTTGCCATTCAATTCAACAAGCCCTCACTATATGAAGGTACTGCCACCAATAGGGAATCCTTCTTTGGCCCATAGTTGGCACATGCCCTCCTCCATAACTGCCTCAGATGGATATTTGGCTCCCTGCTTTCTGCCATGTGCCATGGCAATGCTCAACAGATCATTGGACAAAGCTATCTCTGTGGATGCCCTATGAAAAGGTCCCCACATCACATACCCAGAATTCCTCAACAAACCCTTCAGTCACCCTAAAGAGGGCAACAGAAAAACAGGCACCTGTTTGGAGTGGTGAAAGAGTTTCAGTGATTGGCCTGTGGCAACATATCCAGTGTGAAGGGCAATCTTCCCTGACTCCAAATATTGCCCTCTCTCCACTAGACCCATGCTTTGGAATGTATACAAAGTAGCCCTGGAGGCAGTGACCAAGCCCAGCATCAGGATGTCCCAAGCCTTCCCTGCTTTATTAGTGAGATGGCTAAGGGAGCTAAGCACCACATTAAGCCACCAGAAAGGAAGGCTTTGTGGAAGAAGTGGTACCCAAGAAGAGCCTTGAAAGATGAGGCTATCAGGATGTGGGACACAGATGGGAAATTCCCATGGTTTTCTTCTCAGTCTCCTCAAAGTGTTGGGACCCTGTATCACTGTTAACCTAGCCCTTCATGTTCCTAAAGGAAGGGGAAGGAGAGGAGATGCCTCATGACAGGAGCAAGACCTGAAATGTGGAGTAACAGAGAATCTGGGAGAAAAAGCACAGGGGTCAGGGGAGAGCAAAAGCTGAAACATAAAGTCAGCTACCTTCACTCCAAGAAAATGGCAGCTCAAGGACTCATGATGAAGCATGCTCCCTGCCTCCAGGGATAGAAGTGGGACTTTTTGAATACAGACTGAAGCATGACATTTTTTTTCTTTTTCTCTTTCTTCTTTCCTTTCTTTTTTTTATTCTTCTACAAATGACTGACATGGAAATGTTTTACATGATTGCACATGTATAACTATCAGATTGCTTACCCTATCAGGGAAGGGGGAGGGAAGGGAGAGAGAGAGGGAGAGAATTAGGAACTCAAAACTGTTCTTTAAAAATTGTTTTTACATGTCATTGGGGAAAAATAAAATGTTATATATACAAAGAAAACTGGCAGCTAAGAAAAATGAAGAGATGGGAACAAGCATTTATTAGACACCTTCTTGTGCCAGGCATTGTGCCAAGCACTTCACATAATCATCCTGTGATGCAGGTGCTCTTATAATCTTCATTTTACAATTGGAAAAACTGAGGTTAAGTGACCTGGCCAGGTTCACACAGCTAGTAAGTACCTGAGGCTGTATTTGAACTCTTGTCTTCCTGACTCCAAGCCAAACCCTCTATCCACTATGGTGCCACCTAGCTGTCAAAAGCTGAGTCATCAAGACAAGATTGCAGCTGGGCAGTGCAGGAGTCACACCGAATAGCCTCCAAGTATCTGGAGCCCCTCATGCTGCTGAGAATGCGACTCTTGATTCCTCATGTTCCCATTCTTTGCTTCACTCCCATTCATATTCTCCCTCTCTGTCTCTGTCTGTCTCTCTGTATCTGTCTCTGTCTGTCTCTCTCTCCTCCCCCCCTTCCTCTCCTTCTCTCTCTCTCTCTCTCTCTCTCTCTCTCTCTCTCTCTCTCTCTCTCTCTCTCTCTCTCTGTCTCTCTCTGTCTCTCTCTCTGTCTCTGTGTCTCTGTCTGTCTGTCTCTCTCTTTTTCTCTCTCCTGTTTCCCAATTTCTGTTCTTGGGTTTACTTTGCTTTCTGCTTAGTTTTTGTTTTAAAAGAAACTAATTTCTGTAAGATAAAGTGGCTAAACATTGTTCTGCTAATATCCATGTGTGTCTTTTCATAAGCAGTGAAGAAATAGCAATAGATGGAAAAGCATGAGAAAGATGGGTGGGAGAGAAGAGGGGAGAAAGAAGAGAGAGACAGAGAAATTTTATAATTATTGGGGGCATTTTTGGTATGAGGGGCTCAGAGCTAAACAAAACAGATAATTATTTATTCATATTTTATAATGTCCAAGAGCAATGAGAAAACACAGATCTGTATTGATTCCTAAGCAAATTAGATTAGAAATGTTTGGTTGAAGGAAGGTTGTAAGTGATAACGGGAGCTAGTATTTTCTGAAGTGATCACCTCGAATACTGTGTCTTCCTATTGTTCCCCAGGTGAGTTTGAAACAATAATTATTCCCTTTAAGAGGTGGAGCCAAAAGCTTAACTAGAGAGAGAATTCACACTGAGGTGAGCAAGTTGTGAAAGGGAGATGGCATCCACATGAAGATGGGGTTCACAAGGAGGAAGCAACCAGCCACCTCCAGAGTAAACAAGGGCTCCCACCTCGTACAAATTACTGGATGACTATTATGAGAACAAACTAATGAAATAACCTTTATCAAGCATTCACTATATGCCAGGAACTATGGATATAAACACAAAAAGCAAGACAGAGCATGACCTCAAGGAACTTGCCTTCTAATAGGGGAAGAAATACATAGAGAGGAGGGGTACCTTGGGTGAGATACTTCCATCTGGGATGTCACAAGGATGAACAATTGATTGACTTGTCCTTTCCTGGAATGGTTCTATGGTTCTGATTACTCTGGGAGATGTAAGTGAGGAAGGAGGGTATAGAAAGCAAAAAGGACCAACTACCTGTGAAAAGACCTGGAGACTGCACATGTAAGGCCAAGTTTGTGGAACAGTTCATAGGTCAGTCTGGTTGTAATGTGGAATGTATGAAGGCAAGCGATGCATAACTAGCTTCTAAATATGAGCCAGTGACAAAAGGTGGGGGACTTCATACACCAGGTTGTGGCATTCACACATTGCCTTTCAGGCAATAGGATACACTGAGTATTTTGGAGGACAGGAATGGTCCAGGCAGACCTCTTGTACATGTTGTGTGGGAGTGTTCTGGCTCTTCTTCCCAGAGCCAACCACGAGATATCAGGGTGTCTTGTCTCTACCACGACCAGCCTGAGCCTCCGTCCAACCAAAACCAGTTATAGAATGTCAATGCATGCTCTCCAATGACTCCAAGGTGTTTTCCTTACATGTCATTGTGATTCTCTTGAAAGCAAGCTCCCGGAGGGGTGACATTAGTCAAGTGAACTGATTGGGTCTGCCCATGCACTGGACCCTAAATGCACACAGTGAAATTTTCTTAGGGACCAACAGCTAAGCTATGGAACTCCAGAGGCCATCTTGCAGTAGAGAGCTGGCACCCTGGGAGGAAGCATCTAGTTGCAGGCTCATGTGAAGCCATGAAATGGATGCTATTTGATGGCAGAGTTGCCAGCATCAAGTTGGGCTCCCTTAACATCTTCTCATAATCATGTGATCACAGAGGTTGGACTGAAAGGAATCTAACTCCCCCCCCATTTTATAGATGAGCAAACTAAGGCTCTGAGATGTTAAGGGAGTTGCCTAAGGTCACATAGGTAGTAAGTAGCAGGGCCAGGATTTAAACTTGAATCTGATGACTCAAAGTTATAAATGACTGAAAACAATATTTCTGGAAAGTTTCAATATCTGCTTCTCATTGTTCCATGGTTTTTGTCTCACAAAAATGTTAGAATTAGGGGTGGCTAGGTGGCACAATGAATAGAGCACTGGCCCTGGAATCAGGAGGACCTGAGTTCAAATCCAGCCTCAGACACTTGATACAAAAACCAGCCGTGTGACCTTGGGCAAGTCACTTAACCCCAATGGCCCTACCCTCCCCCTTCCAAAAAGCAAAAAATAATATTAAAATTATTCAGCTGATATCTGGGATATTAGGAAAGGCAGGAACAGAGAGAGAACACTTCACTGTTACAAAAACCCTCAGAAGCTTAGAAGCACTTTCTCCACATGGTCTCCCTTGCTGCTCACAACAAACTAACTAGTGAGATTTTAAGATGGTTAATGTCCTCATCCCACAGATGAAGAAACTGTGAATCAGAAACATGAGGTGATTTCCTGAGATTGTCCAGCACTGAAACAGAAGGGCTGGAACTTGAGGCTAGGTCCCCTGAATCCAAGGTGAAGGATCCTTCTTCTATTCAGCTGCCTCCATGACCAATGCCCACTGGTGTAGAAGGAGGGGATAACCAGAGATCAGACAAAGTTTAGAGTACAACATCTAGAGTGGGAGGGAGGCCTAATAGATAAAGGGTAAGTCCAAAAATCAGGAAGATATGTTCGAGTATTGTCTCTGACATCTATCAATGGCTATATGGACAAAATCATTTCATTTCTTGGTGCCCATGGCAACTCTCTAAGACTTAATGGAAGTTACAAAGAAGCGGTCAGTCTGCATCTGTGGAGAGAGTCTACATCGTAGGACTTTCCAGTGAAATTACATGTGGGAACCAAAAACAAAAAACCTAGAACTAAGAGAGGACTTGAAGAGAAATTAACATAATTCACCCATTTTGTAAATAAAGAAAATGAGGCCCAAAAAAGGAAGGCATTTGTCTGGGTTACACCAGTAGTAAGAAGCAGAACTAGGACTAGAACTCAAGCCCTCTGGATCCCAATCCTTTCCATCCTTGGCTCCAAAGTCTCAAAAATAAACCATGGTTTGGTGAAGATTTAAGAAGGGGAAAGCAAAACACAGAAGCTTCTTTTCATGACTCTTCTAAGATTAGGGCAATTGGGGCCTCCTCTCTCATTCACTTGGTGATGAATTCTTTGGCCATGGCAACCCATTAAAGAGGAAAATGAAAACTAGCCCTAAATCCTCTGTAGCCCAGTCTCCTTCTACTCAACACTGACTGGGGCTCCGGGGTAGGGAGATGGCAAAGCTTACTCAGGATCACAATTTCTAAATCATCTATAAACAATCATTCATCTTCATATTCCACACTTGACATATTTGTCCAACAATCAGAAAGTGGACATCCTTCTTTTATTGTTTTGTTTTGGTTTCTTTTTGTTTGATTTTTGGAGGGGGAGGCGGGGCAATTGGGACTAAGTGACTTGTCCAAGGTCACATGGCTAGTAAGTGTTATGTGTCTGAGGCCAAATTTGAACTCAGGTCCTCCTGACTCCAGGGCTGGTTCTCTATTCACTGCGCCACCTAGCCTCCCCAAGACATCCTTCTAAAAAAAATGTACAATATCCATGTTGACATTTTTGCCATAAATGGAAATGGAATAGGTAAGGAAAGCACATCAAAATGGAAGCCAGCTCTCAACTTTTCTTTCAAGAGGCAAATAAAGGAGGGACTGAACTTATTTTCATCATAGACCCCAAAGGAACCAAAACCATAACTTCATAGGATCCAGAAGCATAAACCAAAGAGCACCATGAAGATAATTCTCAGCTTTGAACCATATCTTCTGTATAACATGAGGAGGAAAAAAATTCACCAGGGAACCTATCAGACCTTCTATAGTCAATCAGCGTATGCTTTCATTTTGCTTGGCCTCAAAGCCAAGATGGGTCAAGGGGCAATGAAAAATATGTTGGAAAGTAGCACTTGGTATTTAGAAACCAATAAGCCCAAAGACTTTCAGATAACTTAGAAACCTTGCATCTATGTATCGTGACTACTCTCTTCAAAAAGAGAGTAAGAAAACACTGGTAATGGTGAGCAGCAAATAATATCACAAAAATGGAATTGACTCAGTCTTTACAAGCACAGAATAATTGGTTACCAACACGGAAGCCCCTAAGTTAGGTGCTGGGTATACTCACACCATTCACGTTCACCAGCAAAGATCAAAATCAACTCCAAGTTAGAAGAGGATAAAGATAGAAGATAGAGCATGCCATTAAAATAATTCCAACTTGACCGGTTTGGACAATCTAGTCCTGCTCCAAATTAAAAAAATGGATCACAGGAACATACGTTGACATGGACTGCCACCTTTTCTTTGGAAGGTAGACCAATGTATAGCAATCACCATATTGAAAAGACAAAAAGAGTCTGAAAACCCTGTAAGTGGTGGACACCAGCTCTCTTGCTAAAATAAGATAAGATCAGAACAAAGCCCCAATGACAAAATAGTACAAAGGAGGACTACGGGAGAGTGGGAGCATCAGGAGTGAGTAGAAAGGAAAACAAGTTTGCAGAAAGCTTGGCATGAGACCCATATAAGCCAGAGCATCACAAGAACATTTAGGGATGCAAATAGAAGGAAAAAACAAACAGATGGCAGGAAAAAAAACCACTTAGAAAGGCACAGAGCTGAGGTGCAAAGAGACAAGATGCTATTAGGGATGGTTGGAGAGGGAATCAAATTAAAATTGCCTTTGAGTTGATCCACAGCTCCCCAGAAGGCTGCTGCTGCCATGGTTTCTCTTGTGTCTTATTCTCTGTAATACCCTCCTCTCAGACAGAGGAGGTGGGGCAGATGGTCAGCTTTGAATAAAAGGGGGAGAAAGACAATCACCCTAGCTGTTTGCATTCTTCTCATCTCAAGCCCTCGTTTTCCAATAAATTACAATTCGCATTTGTTCAGTGCCAGAAAAGGATACCAGATAGCCCAGGAGGTAGAGAGCCAACCTGGCCCAACCACAGGTGCCCAGAGTTGGCATTCTGCCTCTCACCTCTGCCATGCCTTTGTTCAGGGCTTCCTCCATGTCTGGAATGAGATTCTTCACCATTGCCACCTCTATATTTGAAAGCATTAGGAACTGAGAGGACAGGGAAAAGCAACCACACCCCAGAGGTTGGGGCAAAGCAGGACATATGTTGAGTCTCACTCTACAGGACTCATTAAGAGCAGCCAACAGCAAGTCAGAGGCCAAGCAAGCCAGTGAGGATGTCAGTGAGGAAGCCGAGAAGTCAGCCTGTATGCAGCGGGTGCTTGGGTTGAGGGAGTCCTCCTGATGGCCCCCACCCATCACTCCTCCTTCTGCCAAACCACATGCTAAATAACTCCCCTACACCACAGGCCATCAGTTACTTAAAGGTAATTATCAGCACCCATCATGCTATCGCTCAGATGTCCTAGCACACTATAACTCATATGCCCTAACACAGATTCTTTGTTCCTTCATTAGGAATCAAAGCTGCCAGCCTGTGTTGCAGGTCTGATGACTATTGGCTCCATAAAGAAAGTCAGTGTCTTAAGGATCAAGGGCTGCAGGCTCCCTTCAGTTTACCATGAGGCTTATCAGCATCCTATGTGGGCAAAGTTAGGTCCTTTCAGCCTAGAGGGTTATTATTAACAAATATAGCTAGAGATCATTTAAATATCAATGAGATTAAACAAATCATCAGTATACAAACATCTAACTTCATCCTTGAAATTTAATCACCAAGAAGAACTGAGCCTGGATTTTAGGGGTGATTGCACAGAGCTAAAATAAATTTAATCACACCTCCTTGATCCCTGGGTCTCTGGTGAGCCCCACTGAGAGAGAGCTAAGCTGTAGAAGAGTTGGATTTTGAGCTGTCAATTTTAGAGACTTATTTAAGCTGAACATTAAGCTATGGTGTCTAGCATGAAATGAATAATTTTACAAGTGACAGAATTATTATAGCTTTTTCTCCTGTAGAAAACAGAAACTCATTTCTCTGAGGGTTTTGCTCCCCTTTTGCTCATAGATTTCAATTAGTTTAGGCCATAAATGTGACCAGACTAAAATGACTGAATTCCAAAGTCCAGAAAAAGAAGGCATAATTCATCTCCCAGAGCCCTTGGGTTCCTACTCAGAGTGGAAGAGTTGCCAGGCTCAAGGACTTTCCCCAAATGTGTTCCTCCTTCTGAGTTGAAGTTCTTGGTGGAAGTCACATGTCAGGTGACTGAGAGTTAGTGAAGAGACTTTGGCTACAGCAGTTCAAGGACAGGGCATCTTAAGGCTTCAATTGAAGGGTAAGAGTCACCTGTGGGGATGGGCTGGACTTGGGGAAGTCCTAAGGACCTCATGTCCCAAGTGAGACTGTGATCTTAGAGTGGGGCCATATACAGATACAGCAGGCCAACCAATGAGGAAGGGCCAAGAGAAAGTACCTACTATGTGCCAGGCACTGTGCTAAGTGCAGCAGGTACAAAAAGAGCCAAAGACAGGTCCTGTTCCCCGAGAAGCTTGTGATCTTATGGGGTGACAAAATGCAAACAAACTTATACAGTGCATGCTATATACAGGAAATATAGGGAAAATTGACAGAGGGAAGGCACTAGAATTGAGAAGGGCTGGGGAAGGCTTCCAATAAAAGATGGGAATTTTATTGGAACTTGAAGGAAGCCAGGGAGGTGGGTAATTAGAAAAGAGGGAGAACAAGGGAGAACATTTCAGGCCTGGGAGATGGCCAGAGAAAATGCTCCAAGTTAAGAGATGGAGGGTCTTGTTCCAGGAACAGCCTCGGAGGCTGGGGTCCTATGGTCAAAGGGTGCACATCGGGGAGAAAGGGATAAGAAGACTGCAGATGTGGCACATCAGGGGGGGGCAGGATGTGAGGGGCTTTAAACACCAAAAAGAGGAGTTTGTATTTTCTCCTGGAGTCAATGGCTAGCCATTGGAGTATACTGAGAAGGGGGTTACATGACCAGACCTGAATTTTAGGAAAATCACTTTGGTGGTTGAATGGAAGATGGAGTGAAGTAGGGAGAGACCTGAGACACTAAGACCACCCCCCAAAAAAGTTATTGCAATAGTCCAGAGGTGAAGTGATAAGGGCCTGTACCAGTGTGGGGGCAGCATCAGAAGAGAAAGGGAAAGAGTCAGGAACTCAGGATCTATAGCAACTGAAGAGTCAGGGAACTGGGAGTTAGACATCAGCATCGGCGACAAGGTGACTATGAAGGCCATGTGTTCTCCTTGTTACTGATGCCAATGTCTAACTCCCACTTCCTGACTCTCCAGTTTCTATGGATTTGCAAACCACGCACGAGCAGCTTTTCAGAGGACAGCTGCTGTGAATAGCTTTCAAGATTCTGATTACATAGTATAATGAGCTCTCTATTCAATAACAGATCAGAGCAAAACATTCATAGAAATCAAAATACAGAATTCACCATGTCACAACTCAACAACTTAGCACCAAAATGTCCACATAGTTTTCACCAAAGTGGTCACATAGTTTTAAACAAAGTACATATATTTAGTCAATCACAAAATCCTTAATTCAATCACAAAGTACAAAAGTCAAAGTTCCCCACCCCTAGGTCACAGTAAATCATAATCTTCTCAGTCAGTACACAGTATCCAAGTAAAGTCTTCTTTCAGCTTGACTCGAGGCTGGCTCTCAGCTTCCAAGGTTCCTCTCCCATGGTCCCAGCTCCAACTGTCACCTGGGTTTAAAGTCAGGCAGCTCCCAGTTCCTTGTCCAGCTCCTTGTCCAGTTCTTCGTCCAGTTCTTCATCCATTTCCTGTTGCATGTTGAAGTTCACAGTGTCCAGTCCACCTCAAGTTCTTCACAGTTCTTGTTTCTGGGAAGACAAAGCTTGACAGAGCCACAATAATATCCATACACATTGCTGGCACCATCATCAATTCACTATCTACCTGTGAAATCAACTCAGACCCACCCAGAAGGTCTGAGAACTCAACACAAATCATCAACATAGGAATCAACACAGACCCACAGACAAGGTCCAAGAGGTCAGCACAAATCATTAACATAGAAATCAAAAGTCCCAGGGCCTCCAAAACCCTCCTCCAGGACGTCTGTAAACAGACAGCCATAAGATGCTCTTTCAGGGCTTCCAGGAAGGTCCCAGGGCTTCTGTACAAAGCATCACAAACAAATATCAGCACAGACAGAGCAGACAGAGTTCCAGGACACCACAAGTTTTCTCCTTCCTGCCTCCGCCACCACCAGAGTCCTCTTCTCATTCTCACTCCTCTTCTGCTGTCTCTAGCCTGAGCCTCTCCTTATATATGCTCATTAGCTCCTCCCCTTCCTGTTGCAGGAGTTGATGAGTTCTAGGGTTCACAAGTTGTGGGGTTCACATGTTCTGTTTCTTTACAAACTTGATACAAGGCTCAAAAGAAACTTGAACTGAAACAAGGTGCTAATTCAATAGCTGAAACAAGGTGAAGTACTTCTGTGCCTGCCATTACAGGATTCTGTGTTCCTGGATCTCTCCCTTATACATGGAAGGAAATTGGATCCAGAAGAACTAGGGTCAAGGTCAAAGGCAGCTTGATGGTGAGGCTAGTGGATAAAGTGTTAGTTCTGGAGTCAGGGAGACATAAGTTCAGATCCTGATGCATACACCAGCTAAGTGGCCCTGGGCAAGTCTCTTAACTCTCTATATATTTCTATAGTACTTTGGGGTTGGCAAAGTGCTTTCCATTTTGATATCACTTGATTCTCAAAAGTCTTGTGAGATAGCTGGCAAGTACTGTGCTCACTTTCCAGATAGGGGAACTAAGACTCAGGGTCAAGTAGATACACATTCTGGAAAGCAATTTGGAATTATGGGAAAGAAGTAATTAAAATTCCCTTTACCCTTTAACCCCAGAAATTCCACTGCTAAGCATACAACCCAAAGAGGTTTGAGAAAGGCCCCAGATATGCCAAAATATTTATGTTGTTGTCATTCATTTGTTTCAGTTGTGTCCAACTCTGTGGCCCCATTTGAGGTTTCCTTGGCAAAAATCCTAGAGTAGTTTGCCATTTCCTTCTCCAGCTCATTTTACAGATGAGAAAATTGAAGCAAACAGGGCTAAGTGACATGCTCAGTGTCACATGGCTAGAAAGTATCTGAAGCCAGATTTGAACTCAGGTCTTCCTGACTCCAGGCCTGGTGCTCTATCCACTGTACTATGTAGCCAAAAGGTATTTATAGCAACTTTAAAGGATCTGGAAACCAAGTAGGAATTCGCACATTAGGGAATCATGGAACATAAATGGGGTGGAAAGATATTAATAAAAATGTATTTAAAGAAAAGGAAAAGGGAAAGAAAATAGCTGGCTTGTCTAAGAGCATTTGTTGGTTAATCAACAAATTTCTATCAACATAATGCAACCAGAAGCTAATACGAGCTGTTATCTATAAAGAAATTGGAGGAAAGTCAATGTCTTAATGCTTCTCCTCTATTGTTGATGCCTTTCTCCTCAGTCCAACGCTGACAGAACGGTAAGTGTAGCCCAAACAGGGCAGGTCTCTACCCTGTGAATAGTCAGAGCTACACAAGCAGCAATTAAGTTAATTACTCTCAGAATGGGGAGTCATTCTGAAGACTTTTAAGGAGAACTGAGGAGAGTGCAATGTGCTAGAGCAAAGGCACAGGTTCTATACAGAGATCATAAGTGGGAAGCGGGGGGGGGGGGGGTAGATTACGAGCACTCATGTCCTGTAGAAATAGTTCTCCAGCTGATTATTTCAAGTCTTGGGGGTTGAGTTACTTGGTCAGGCACAGGACCAGAGTTCTGTGATGGGAACAGGTTCTACAATCTTTGCTGTGCTTCACTTCAGGTGCACAGGCACAGGAATGTAGTGATTGTGAGAGATTTGTCAAAGGTCTAATTGATCTTTTCAAGATGCATTGTGAGCCTCTGACTCCCAAGCGAGAAAAGGTAGTCCTGAGAAAGCTAATTTATTAGTATATTCAGTATACATATCATATCAGTTAAGATGAAAATCCTACTTCCCTTCACACCACCAATCTGATTCCACAGGGTGTCTGTGCTTGTCCTGCCTCCCCACTCTTGTGTTGACCAATGACTGTCCTGTAATAAGTGATTCTTAGCAGTTATTAATAGAAAGGCCTTTTTGTGCTCATTTGTGGGTGGTCAAAAGCTTGACAGAATCAGGATCCAAAAAGATGTTGGTCAGCTTTAAAAAATGGGCTTTAGCTAAAAATAGAAACCTTATTCAAGAAAAATATAGTTTGACACTTGGACTCAAAAAAAATCTATCCACTGAAGAAATAAAGTTTAGTAGAGACTGAACTAGTCACTGTCCCCCAATGTACACTGTACTTTATTTATTCCATGAATTTCTCCTTCTATTCTCTGTGTCAGGGATAATGACCCTGCGAGCTGGCATACCTGCCCCTGTCCCTTTTCCTTCCTGTTGAATTCCTAACCATCCTTTACCTCCCAACTCAACTGGCGCCTCTTCTGTGAAGCTTTCCCTTCTTCCCCTCCCTCTCTACAACAAAGCACTGCATTTACACTTCTCTGATGCATTTGTTATGTAGGGCTGTTCATGAGAATCTTCTATGTCTTCATCTTATTCCCCTAGTAAACTTCAGGAGTGGAGGGAATGGGTCATACCTGGAGCAGTGGAGGTTAGCAGGGTGCATTTTTGAGTACTTTTGAGAGTCTCTTTCATGAGTTCCTCAAAACAAATTTGTAAGGTATGTAGCTTAAGAATGATTAGTCCCATATGACAAATCAGAAAATAGGCTCAGAGAAGACTTTAACCACAGAAGTGATTAACCTTCACAAAGGAATCTATTCAAGACATTAAATAAAAAGCAATCTAGCTGCCCAATTTACAGAACTATGAGAAGTGGCTGGAGGTCCCACCTTCGGTGTAATTTTCTTTTTCTGGCTTATCTTCTCAGTCCTCACTTCTCCCCAACTGCTCTCCTCCACCACACACATATATGTATGTGTGTATATGTGTATGCATCATACCCACACACATATCATGTATGCCGTGTACCACATGCGTACACATACAGTCACTACATGCATATTCACACAGACACGCATGGATATGCATATACACACCCCATTTCACCCATGGCGAGTCTGGTCCCAAGCCAGCTAGTCAGGGCAGTGTGTCATTCTTGGGATCTCCTAGAGCCAAGTCTGACTTCTGCCTTATCTATTCATTCCTTCAAACTAAGCTTTGTTTCTTCATCCCTAAAATGGGGGGAGGGGGTGATGATAGCTCCTCCATCTCACTGTTATGCTGAGGATCAAAGGAGATATTTGGAAAGTGCTTTGCAAACCTTAAATCCTAGATAAATGCTAGTTGTTGTTAATACTATGCCTGTAGAGGCTGCTTTACCTTAGTATACAACCACAAAGGCAAGCTGATGATCTGTCCACTGAGGCTTTCAGAGGGTTAAGACAGCTGGGGGCTGTAGATGGAAAAGGCTCTGCCGGGAGCTACCCTCCCCACTTGGCCACCATCTGCCCCTGAGGACGTGGCACCCCTACCTCCTTTGTATCTTGTCTTCTAATTTGGGATGAATTCATATCTAGAAATGGAATGGATTCAGTATGACCTTGTGAGCCACATCTGTGAGTCAGATGAGGCAAGACAATGGCCATCTTCTGAAGAATCCCAAATGGATTTCTCCCTGGGGTCCTTCAGAAAGGACATTCCATTCTCAAGAGCCAAGCCCATGGGAGGCTCTGCAAAGAGAAGCTGAACTGAGCCCTGCACCTGGGCTCCCACCCTTCAGTCCCTGGGCCATCGCTGCCTTTGCTTTAATACTCTGTGACATCAAGGAGTGCAACAGTGGTGTATGCATTATGTGGGCTGTGTGTTTATTAAGGAGGCCCTGGTATTAAAATTGATAAAGCACATGAATTCAAGCCTAGAAAATCAAGGCCATCAATGCTCAGATCATTTCCTGAGACTCTGTAAATTCTAAGGGAGCAATCCCAGGGGGTTGGAGGCCCTGTCATGAGGCCCAGTGTCCTCAACCATCACTGACAGACTCTGGCTCCAAGCCCAGAAAGTCCCCCAAGGCATTGCCTCTGCAAAGGAATGGTTCCTCCTCATACCCAAACCGAGGCCACAGCAAAGAGGGCACTCCACCCACACTGAAACCCCCAGCCCCAACTGGCTGGACTGGCTGAGTCATTGGCTGCTTCCAGCAGCTCATGATGATGGAGGGCGGGCATCTGGGCTGCTGTGGATCCTGCCAAGCAACTGCCATGGGCCTATCACAGAAATACCCAGAACAAGGCCACTTTTCCCAGCAATGGGGAGATGAGCTGAATTGTGAAGGAGCAAAAACACAGTTTTACAGACAAATCCACCGGGTACATCACAGGATCACCAAATCACAGATCCAAAGCTGAAAGGACCTAATTTACAGAGAAGAAAAGGAAGGCCAGGGAGAAGTGACTTGTCCAAGGTCATATAGGCCGTAAGTGGCATGACATTGGTTGGAGCCCCCTCATGGGCTATCAGAGCCCTTCTGGAAGGTCCTCTGTGCCAGAATCCCAAGGAGCATAGCACCCCATTTAGATCACACGACATCATCTCCCTCACCCCCACGCCCCCCCGGAGAATACAGCTATGCCCCACAAACTCCTGATCGATGCTCTCTCCAAGGATAAGGCAGGTAAGACCACCCAGAACACTACCAGGAGAGACAGAAAGAGACAACTCTTCACTCACACACACTCCAAACTTCTTTGCTACCAATTCCCCAATGTCCCCTGTCCCATACTATTGACTCACACAAGGGTTGACTTGTCAGCACCAAGCATACTAGCAGCAAAGGAGAGATAAACCTGAATGAAGGAAGGAATGAATGAGCAGAGTGATTAAGTGGTGATAAGTGCCAAGCTCTAGACACCCAAACACAAGGACCCACCCTGGCCCTGCCTCCAGGGAGCTTATCCTTTAATAGGAGAGACAACAAACTTGGGGAGTAGCTGCCAGGGAAGGGAGCTAGGGTCTGGGTACTCACAAGGGTGACAAGTAGAATAATGGGGCAGTCCATTGAGGCAATAGTCAATAGTGATTTATCATTCTCAGCAAAGGAGAGAGGAAGGGGAAACATGCAGTGGCAGGGCAGAAAACGTCCTGGGTGAAGTCAAGGATGGATGGTTCCAGGGAGGGCAGAGCTGAGACTGCTGACAACAGGGGGAACACCTGGTCCCAGCCCCATTGCAGGGCACAGCCCCAGCTAGACTTAGTCTATCTCATGCTTGCTGCTAATGGCACTTAGCAAGACCAACCCAAGCTGGGATTTGGAGAACAGAGCTCTTCCTCACATCAGTTTAACCACAGTTAACTTTGAAAGATTAATGGGGAAATAGCATCCTTTCTTAGGGTTATTTCCTCCATGGCACACTACTTGGTCACCAAGTCTCATTGTGGAAAAGAATGGAGACAAACATAGCCCTGCAGAGATGCAGGACGCCACTCCAGCTGGCACCTCTCCGTCGTGATCTCCACACACAGGAACTAAAACAGCTGATCTGCATCCTGATTGACAACCTGTGGGACTCAAAGTGAAAATCAATTTCAGATTAATTGGAAAACGTAAACAGTGAATAGAAGTGTGTTGATTCCACAACACTGACTGCAAAATTTCAAGGATCCCCGATCTCAGCAGTGGGGTCATTCACATTCTCATCACACTTGCTGCTCATGGCCCCCTCCTTGTTCAGCTGTTTATGAGTTTATTGTGGCCAAATAATGATAATGATCGACTAGCTAGTCAGGCCTTGGGCAAAAGAACTTTATGGCACTATATGGCTCACAATGCTGGTCTTTGAGCAGCAGGCACACAGACACAGCCTGTTGGCAGGGCCAGACATGGACCCTTTCCACCTTGGTAGAACCCATGAGAGCTTGTGCTCTGGTGGCCTAACCTTGAAGGACCTCTAGCATCTCTGTGCCAAAGAAATTAAATCCCCATAATGATACTGTTAGATGTATCCAGACTAACTGCAGAGAAACCCCTAGGGCATTAACAACAGTAATCATAGCTGGCTTGCCAATGGTGCCTTACTGTTGTCCAGACTTTCCCCCCACAACCCTCTGAAGCAAGTGGAATAAGAGTTACCTCCATTTTGCAGATGAAGTAGTTCAGTCTTAGCTGGGAAGTGACTTTCTTAGGGTAACGTGGCTTGGAAGTATCAGAGCAAGGTCTTTTAGGGGCGGAGTCAAGATGGCAAAGTAAAACAGGGCTTCCCCGGAGCTCCGGCTCCCACCTCCCCAATTCATGTAAAATGTGACTCTGGACACACCTTGGAGCTACAGAACCCACAAAATGACACAGAGAAGCTAACCTGCTGAGCACAGGCCAGCAGGCTGGCAGCAAGCAGCCAGCTCAGAGCTCTGGTAGCCCACCCTAGCCCCGTGAAAGCAGGAGGTTTTAGCTTCAGGACAGGCCTGACCAGCTGCAGCTGGAGGGATTTCAGATCATCAGCAGCTGTGGCAGTTTCCAGTATTATCAACCCATAGATGCTAAGGACAAAGTGAGAGATCAGTGCAGTGTGGACTTTGGAGGCCAGTAGTTGGGAGTGCGGTAAGCCTTTATCCCCTGGAGGGAGAAGCCACTGAGGCGCACTGGCCATACAGCCACGTGGAAGCTTCAGCCCCTGGCCTGCAGATGGTAGGGGGACCAAGCAACCATTCTGAGGAGTAATTGCTCTTGCTTTAACCTGCTTGAATCTGGATTGCTGTCTAGGGTGGAGGTCCTGGGGTGTGTGTACAGCTTGCCAGAGTGTATAGAGGCTTCAGAGAGGGCACCCAACTAACAGCTCCAGCAGCTGAGAAAACCACAGCAATTTGGATGAAGCTCCCCTGTCTGGTAGCAGAGTCCTACTGTAGCAAAAAGCTCAAAAGTCAAGTAATTGAGTGGCAACATGAGTAAACGAGGGAAGCAAAGCAAGCAGAGCAATGCAACTTAACACTCCTATTTTGGGGACAATAAGGATCAAAGCATGGAACAGGAAGAAGACAACAAAATCAGAACTCCTGCACCAAAAGCTTCCAAGAAAAATTCAAACTGGTTACAGGCCATAGAGGACCTTAAAAAGGATTTTGAAAACCAAATAAGAGAAGTGGAGGAGAAATTAGAATGACTCAAGAAAATTATGAAATGAGAGTCAACAACATAACTGAAGAAAATAACACCTTAAAAAATAGACTAACTCAAATGGCAAAAGAGTCTCAAAAAGGCAATGAGGAGAAGAATGCCTTAAAAAGCCAAATTTGCCAGATGGAAAAAGAATCTCAAAAGCTCACTGAAGAGAATCATTCCTTCAGAATTCGTTTGGAACAAATGGAAGCTACTGACTTTATAAGAAATAAAGATATCATTAAACAGATACAAACAAATGAAAAAATAGAAGGCAATGTTAAATATCTCATTGGAAAAACCACTGACCTGGAAAATAGATGCAGGAGAGAGAATTTAAAAATTATTGGACTACCTGAAAGCCATGATCAAAAAAAGAACCTAGAAATCATCCTTCAAGAAATTCTCAAGGAAAATTGCCCTGATGTTTTAGAACCAGAGGGCAAAATAGAGGTTGAAAGAATCCACCAATCACCTCCTGAAAAAGATCCCAAGAAGAAAACTCCTAGGAGTATTATAGCCAGGTTCTGGAATTCCCAGATCAAGAAGGAAATATTACAAGCAGCCAGGAAGAAACAATTTGAATATTGTGGAAACACAATCAGGATAACCCAGGATCTGGCAGCTTCTAAACTGAGGAATCAAAGGGCTAGGAATATGATATTCTGGAGGTCAGAGGAGCTGGGATTAAAACCAAGAGTCACCTCCAGCAAAACTGAGTATCATGTTTCAGGGGGAAATATGGTCATTCAGTGGAATAGAGGACTTTCAAGCATTCTTGCTGAAAAAACCAGAGCTGAATAGAAAATTTGACATTCAGATACAAGAAGCAAGAGAAGCATGAGAAGGTAAACAGGGAAAAGAAATCATAAGGAACTTATCAAAGTTGAACTATTAACATTCCTACATGGAAAAACAATAATTGTAACTGATTAAACTTTTCTCAGTAGATGAAGGGAATAGAAATTTATATATATATGAGGGTATATGGGCATATGAAACATATGTGAATGTGTGTATATATGTTTACAGGTATAGATAGAGGGCACAGGACCAATTTAACAGGAAGGAATGATACTTAAAAGGTGAAACTAAGAGGTGAGAGAGGAATATAATAAGAGGAGATGGGGAGAGACAGAATGGGATAAACTATCTGATATAGAAGAGACAAGGGAAAATGGTTACAATGGAGGGGAAGAATAGGAAGGCAAAATGGAATGGGTCAACCTTATTCCCATTGAATTTGGCTTGAGGAGGGAATGAAAGACACACTAAATAGGGTATCTCACCCTACAGGAGAGTAGAGGAGAAGCGGATCAGAAGGGGGATGATGGAAGGGAGGGCAGGCTGGGGGGAGGGAAGTTGGAAGCACCCACTTTTGAAAAAGGACAGGATCAAAGTAGAGAATAGAACAAATGGGAGGTGGGCTAGGAGGGAGGGAAATATAGTCAGTCTTTTATAATATATCCACTATGGAAATGTTTTGCATAGCTACACATGTACAACCTATACTGAATTGCTTATCTTCCCAGTAAGGGTGGGTGACAAGGGAGGAAAGGAATGAATCTGGAATTCAAAGTTTTAAAATCAAATGTTTATATACATATATATATATATAGTGTGTGTGTGTGTGTATAATAAATATTATTTTACATGTAAATGGGAAACAAGATATACAGGCACTGGGCTATAGAGATCCATTTTGCTCTACTGGAAAGTTAGAGGGGGTATGGGAGAAGATATGTGAGGGAGCAGATTGGAGGAGGGGATATCCAATGGGATCACTATTTTGGGGTGGTGGGTAGGGGAAAAATGGGGAGTAAATTTGTAACTCAAACTCTTGCAGAAATGAATGATGTAAACTAGAAGTTAATAAAGCATTTGATACAAAAAAAGGAATTATAAATGATCAATAGCAAAAAAAAAAAAGTTGTTCTTCCTGTGCCTAGAGTGACGCTCTCACCAGAATCTATCCATGAGGATGTGATAGTCCTCACCAAGAAGCTGGAGCTATCCACTACAAGAAGGAGGCAGAGCCAATGAACTTGCTCCTAAGTGTTAGAGGCCTCCAGACACCAAGGAAGGCTAGTTGTTTGTGACGTGGCCCAGGCCTCCTGGGAGGTTTGTGTGGCTTCTCTGAATACTGTGGAAGGACATGCAAAGTCTCCCATTTCTCTCACTGGCCCCACCCTTCTCCCTTCCACCCAACTCATAACCTTCCACTCCTCACTCACTCACCAGCGGCAAAGCAGACCACAAACAGGTATCAAGCACTGAGTCTGTGCCACACACTGGGCTAAGGACTGGGGAGGCAGATGCAAGTGAAAAAAATATAGCACCTGCCCTTGAGGTGCTTCCATTCTCACAAGGGAAGGGAGCAAAGCAGCAGAAGCGGGGAGGGAGGCCACCAATGCCCAGGGAGGGTTGAGGAAAGTCTGGGAGGGAACTGATTAGATGGGGGCTCAGAGCTAACTTCCAACTGGATAAAGTCACAGGCCCGGGACCCTTCACCCAACAGGGAAGGATGATGCTGTAATGGACAACCGAGAAAGCAAGGCAGCGAAACCAATTATAATTTAATAGGAGTGTTTACTAACTGGCCGGTGGCGGCCTCTCAGAGGGAAGACAGCAGCGAGCTCTCTGTTAGACATAATTTTATAGAAAACGTGGTTGCTAGCAACAGAGTATGTTTCTAAGGGGGTGCAGTGCCATTGGTATTGTTCCTACTGGAGCGAAGCAAAGCCATGATCCCTTAGAACCTGTGGGAATCTGTGGCATGTTTCTAGCAACACAGGTGAAACATTTCTTTACTATTGGGGCCTATTAGGTGATTTCCAAGGAACCTAGTAGGGGTCCCCTCTAGCAGGTTTAAGGGGGCTTTGGTGTATAATTTCTGGTGGGCACTTCAATGCCAGGCAGAGGAACATTCCAGAGGAGAAAATAACACTTGTACATAGGTGCTATTATTACCCCCATTTCACATTTAAGGAAATTGAGGCAGAAACAGGTTAGCTTATAATGCTTGAGAACAGATTTTAACTCAGGTCTTCACAACTCTAGTCCTAGCACTAAAAATATGAAGGTCCATGGTTCTGCAAGACTCTGCTCCACTTCTGAGGACAGGTCCTGCTTGGTGTATCAGCCCCAAATCAGGTTTTAAACTGTGCTGTCCTTTGTCAACATGAAGAAGGACTGAACTGTGCATTTTTTAGAACATTTAGCTTGAAGCAACTCTTATGGTTTTGACTTCTAAGGTCTAAGAGAGCCACGAGCTTACCATTGCTTGGTAGATTGCTTTTAATTTATACATTGTTTTCTTGTTATAATGTAGTTGTTTGTTGAGTCCAGGCTAAGAATAAAAACAACTGCATCAGTACCATCAAGAACATTTGTCCCTTTATAAGGAGACTCAACTGCATTATGGCAAGGTGTTTAGGACTCACTGAAAAACCCCAAGGTCAAGAATGAGGCAAGGTTTAACCAGTAGATGAGGTCTCAGAGCTAACTTCCAAATGGATAAAGTCACAACTCCAAATATTCACTTGATATTGACTGAGACCTGCCTCATAGAGTGAGGTAGGGGTGAGAAAAGAAGGTCTGAGGCTCTGAGAACTATTGATCACATGACCCTTACCAGTTCTACTAAGGGAAGGGATGTGCATGAGTGCTAGTAATCTGCTTGATTGCTTGTAATCTACTGACTCAAAGGGATCATGGCAATCCATGGAACCAAGATACTCAGAGCTGACCAGGAGTAGGTAAGAGGTAATCAATGGAGCAAGTCTGAGTCAACATCAAGGCAATGTTTGGAGCTGTGACTTTATCCAGTTGGAAGTTAGCTCTGAGCCCCCATCTAATTTAAAAGCAATCTATCAAGCAACAGTAATGCCCAACTTCATCATCATTATGTCTTTAAGTGTAATCTGTTTAAATACTTCTGAGATCACATAGGTTTTTAATTCAAGGTATGATAACAAAAAGCACCAAAATACCTTGTAGTGTGAATCATCAAGGTTAGTACTGGTTGCCATGTTGGTTAATGGTAATTAAGATTATTTCCTCATTTACAATCCAGAAGATTTTGAGGTGGATGAATTGCCCAAGGTTTACGATGTACCTGACTCAGATCCCTGAAAGCACTGACTTCTTCTACTTCCTTGGACATTCTTTTAAGATCACCAAACACCTGTGTTTTGGATTCCAGCCTCGTCTGGTTAGAATGACAGGGTTGCAGAGTGGTTAGAGGATCAGCCTTGGAGATCTAGATTCAGTCATTGCTTTTGACAAACCAACTATGTGACCACAAGTAAATCATTTAAATGTTTGGTAACTCTGAGCAGCTTGCTAAGACCTCAAGTTAGAGAACAGCATGTAAAGGGAGTTTCCCACATCAGGGAAATGACAGACAGACAGACAGATGGACAGAGAAGTTAACTTTGCTTGATGCATTGATGAAGTTACTACAATTTTCTGCTTCTTTTGGCTAATACCTCTCCACTTCTTACTGCCATGAAAAAAAGGAAAAGAAATACCAGAGAATAATTTGTTTTCATGATTTCTATCAAAATGGAAAGAATGAAATTACATTTTGAGCAAGCCAATATTAGTTCAGCATCAAAAAAATGGAAAATCACTGCCAGCCTTTAAATTGATGCTTTCCTTCTAAGACAGCCCTGCTGTCGAGTTCTAGATAAATAAAAGGAACATTAATAGAAAATACAGTCATTTACCATCAAGGATAGAATTCCAAATTATAGCAAAGTTAGTGGTAGATGGGGTAGTGGGGGGAAAGAACCTGTTTCCTTTGAGCTGTATTTCAAATACGTTAATTAAACAAATAAAGGCACTCACTGCATTTAAGTTAGCAAATCTAATAAAAAAAAGGAAGAAGAGATATGTTTGGCTGGCTCTTTAAAGAGCTTGATGGAATATTTTATATGCTTCATTTGAATACTGAATAAATATAAGAAGAACATTTCCAATTTGGGCAAAGTGCTCAGAATTCCATGGATGAAAAGTTCTATCTAAGCACAAATGAGTCTCTATTTTAATTACCGTTTGTTGTTGTTTAGAAGCCCAGCCTTTGGAAGGGCTCTTTAATCAGAATTACTGTTTATGAATCATGCTTGCAAGTCTGTGCACAGAGGGACCAGTTTCCAATCCTTCACTCTGGAGCTTTTTGACAAGCTCCCCAGGTACTTCAGCTGATCCCTGGGATTTCTTTGTTCAAAACTCTTAAAAAAAAAAAAAAGTTAATGTCATTTAACCACTTTGTGACTCTGGGGATAGACCCAATTGGGAAGGTTATGAGTGACTGACCAGATTTTGATCCTTCTTTTAAAACCCCAAATCATGCAAAAAGCATCATTGGACTGATAATTTCTAGTTGTAAAACCTTCAGCCTGGAGTTGGTTAGGAAAAGACTTTGGTCCCTTGTAACATATTTACCAGGTCACTTGGCAAGTCACTCTCTTGCTGGTTGACTCCATTATTTCACCTTTAAAATGGCCAAGAAAATAAAACTGGGAAGTGGTTCCACCCACAAAGACTGATGTCTAGACCAACACTGCTACTAGCCAGCCACATAGAATTAGGGGAGCCATTCACTTCTTGGAGCCTTGGTTGCCACATATGCAAAAGGGAATTATGGGAGAAGGGGAGAGCTTACACACCACACACTGCCCCGACCCCTCCCCCAGTCTCTGTGAGAAGCAAATAAAAAGGTGGAATTGGCCGCCCTTTGTGAGCAGGGATACCTTTGAAAACACTTCAGTGCTTGGGAGAGGCAAGGCAGTGTTGGGGGTGCCCTCAGTCCAACATAGGCTTCCAAAATTCATTTGACTGCTTTTGTATTTAAGAATCATTTCTTCCTACCCTGGGGATATGATGCATTCTCCATTTGTATGATGATATGACATATAGGAGAAGAGAAGGAAAGTTTAATGAGACAAAAGCCATATTTTTAGTAAGTGCAACAGAGACAAAGGGCAAAGGGACACCCGAGACCTTTTGAAAGTGGCAATGTACTCTCACAAAATACTTCTTTATTGCCACTGCTGGGCAGAGTATTGGGTGGGATGGAACCAGTCGGGACCAATATGGTCAGAGCACCATACTCTCCTGGAAAAAAAGAGTCCCTTCTTCTCTATGCCTGGTAAGTGAACATCCAGTCCTTACTTGAGGACTTCTCATAAGGGGGACCCAAGGTCCCCGAAGACTGCCCATTCGGTTTAATCCAAAAGACTCTATCAGCCATTTAAGAGACAGAATAAAGCCATGCCATGACCATGAAGAGAGCAACAGCCTCAAAGCAACATGGCCTTGAAGTCAGAGGATCTGGGTTCTAATCCCAGCTCTCATACTAACCAGCTATGTGACTTGATACAAGCCCCTTCATCTCCCTGGTCCTCAGTTTCTTCCTCTGTCAAATGGGGAAAGCAAGAAATAGATGAGAAGACAAAAAGCTGAGATCAGGCATTTCAATTCTAAGTCTAGAGTCCTGTGATTATCTAAACTGAGGCAAGTCTCTGGTTACAAAGATTCTTCTGTGTATGGATTACTGGTATTTGCCTGAACCCTGGAAATGTTCTTTCTTAAATGGCCAAGCTACACCCCTGCATGGAGAGAAGATCTCAACCCATCAGGGTCTCCTCGGGCTCTAAGTTTGTGTGTTTGCTTTTTCAGTGAGACCAGAGACAAATGAGAATCACAACAAAGACACAAGGGCCAACAAACAGATACAAGTGGGAATTATTACACACCTTGGAGCAAGATGGTCATACAACTACTGAGTGTCAAGGAAGGATTTGACCCCAGGTCTTCCTGACTCCAGGCCCAAGGCTCTCTCTCCTCCACCAAGCTGCCTACACTCATATGACAAGCGGGCATTTCCACAAGTTTGTCAAATGCACCACAGAAACTCTCACTCAGGCAGCCTTTCAGCATATCATTACCAGTCCTGATCCCGAGGCAGACCGTTCGATTTACAGGGTGCTTGTGAGGAAAACTCTCTATAAACCTTATATCGATATACATGGCAATTAAAGCTCTGATTGTTCTTAAGCTAAGCAGCTTGCAGCAAATAATTATCTGTTATTTGCCACAAAAGCACGATCAGCAGCTGCTTCCCAGATTTGCTCGTTGTCCTGCCTTGTTGAGGCCACTCAGGGCCCAGAGGGGCTCTCACTTCAGCATTCTGCTCTCCCTGCAGCATGACACTTCTTATGCACAGTGAAGTCGGCCGAAGGCAGAGGCAGCAAGAGAAAGACCATCCAGCCCTGTCGGAGTGAGTGAAGAGTGAGCCCCTGCCCTCCCCGGTCTCTTCTGTCTGATCAGGTCTAGCAGTTAGCCAGAAAGGTCACTGAGAAACAGCGACTTATTAAAAAGATATACCTTCTGTTAGAAAGTTCAGAATACAGCCACGATGTGGGAGAAAGTTTATAGCCCACAGACTTGGTAAGTTCTGAACAAATGTCTCCCCAGTCACTCACTGTCGGGCAGCCCCAAGCCTCGGCCCTATGATGCATTCCTCTGCAGAAAATTCTCTGCAGAGATGATCTACAGCCAGGCTCGGTCACTCCCACACTGCAAGGAAACACATCTTCAATCAAAGCCCTCGACTTTGCCGGCTCTTAGTCTCGTCCTACAGTTATAGGCTGTCAGGGAAACTCCTGCTCTCAGAGATACCATAAACTCTGCTTCTGCCGAAAATGCCACTAATTTTAACTACGATGGAAGCACGATTTGCCTTTGTACATCCTGGAGGTATTGCCACTAACAAGCAGCCAGTTGTAGTTGACAGCCCTCTCATTACCCTTCCTGCTGGGAAGAGGAAGGGGATTTATGGGCCGAGGCTGGAGGAAGGGTGACTGCCAGACCAGCCATCTCCGAGGTCCTAATTTCTGAATTGTCTTCTTTACTGCCTTTGGAGAGTCTCTCTCAAATACCATTTCTTCTCTATCACTTTCATCTCTGCAATGATCAATGGGTCTCTTTGCCTTGAGTGCAGCTGACTAGATGCATGCTCTGAAAGGCCCTGGAGAACAAATGGGAGGCTCAGAATTTACCCAAGGTCACCCACAAAGGCAATGGCAGCATCTGGACTGGTAGCCATGGGGCACGCCAATGGAAGAAGAATGGCTGACATGTTTAACAGCTACCAGGCTACTAGCAAGCATGTTCTGTGCTTTTTCTCTGGCTTTGTGACCTTCCACCCTTTCCCTCTGGGGAGCCTTTTTCATCTTCCTTGTTGCTTGTGCTGGGAGGCTTCTGAAGGACCTACCACTTTATTGGGGGACCCAGAGAAGTAATACAATGATAGGGAGGAGCAAGTAATAGAACGTATAGACAAAGCAAAGTGAGTAGGGGAGAGCATGCAGAGTGTGGAGAAGAGGAGGCCCAGGGCAGACATGCTGGCTGTCTTTAGGGATGTGACCGGATGGCACAGGGAAGAAAGAGGGAACTTATTGCTCTGTCCTAGAGGCACATGTGGAGATGATGGGTAGAGGCTGCAAAGGCGAAGCCAGGCATGACTGAAGGGGAAGCTTCCCCGCAGTTACAAGTTCCCAAAATGGGAATGGGGCACCTGGGCGGGAAGGGAATTTCCTCTCACTGGACCTGTTGAGCAAGATCTGGATGGCCACCTTCTATAGTTATTGAAAGAGCTGATCCAAGATGGAGGAGAGAAGACAGGGCTCACCTGAACTCTCCCACATTCCCCTCCAAATAGCCTTAAAATAACAGCTCCAAACAAATTCTGGCTGGGTCAGAAGGGTGGTTCTGCCCAGCCCAAGATCACTGAGAAGGTCAACAGGAAAGGTCTGTCTCACTGGGGCGAGAGCAGGGAGCAGACCAGCACAGGAACCCCTCCAGAAAACCAGCAACAAGCCTTGGTGGGAGGGGGTTTGGGAACTGAGGCCCCAGCAGCAGCTCCTGCAGCTCTCAGCCCACAGACAGTAAGGGTCCAGAGAACTGTCAGAAGGAGGTCACAAGGGTCCCCCTGCTGGCACTGGGGGCAGGACACATGGAAGAGTGCTAGCTCCAGGACAGAAATGAGTGCTCGGGGTCACTCAGAAGAAACCAGAGTACAGGCCAGGAGAGCAGTACTCTCCTTAGATCTTACCACTTTCAAACCACTTCTAAAAGACATGCTAGAGGTAACCACCACTGCTTTTCTACTCCCCTTCTGCTCTCATGACAAACACCCACTTGGACCACAGGCTCTTCTTCCACATTGCCATGTTCCTGAGCCCTAGGAATGCCTCCAGCCACCTCAACCTGAGGGCTCTATGTACTCCCCGATGCCTATAAATAGCTGCTGAGGATCCCCCATTAAACACACACACCCCTCCCTTCCTGAAACTGCTGCAACAGAGACAGGAAGGACATTTTCCTAAGGGGAACAACCCTTACATCTCTCCTCCCCTCTCAGCCCTACAGCAATCCCAGCCCCAGACAGTGCTTGGAATGAGGGGCTTTTCATTCGTTCAGCAGCATTCTGCCACCCAGGGCACTGAGATTCTCCCTTTAAAAAGAAGATCTAAAAACAAAAATAAATGAAAATGAAAAGACCCTAAGAAGTCATGGTAAAGTTTGTTTCCATGACTTCAGCCAGTAAGAGGGAGTCACCATGCTTTTACATATCAAACAGATGCCCCTAAAAGCAATCTTTGCAGCCTCCCTTTACTCTACATCTAGGTCCGAGGGCATTTACTGGAACCTCCAGAACTCATGCTGCCCGATGGTGGTGGCTGTGAAGGAGCAGGCAGATAACCACACAACATCCTCCCTGCTAAAGGTCAGCCTCGGACCCGAGCAGAGCACTATGCTCCCATCTGTCCATAATGGGTACTATCCCTGTGAACACAGATGGGTACAAAGAGGATCTGTCACATGAGGGACAACTACCAGATACACACAGTTAGACAGAGAATGTGCTGGTTTGAAGAATACATTGGTTTGGTTGTCCTTTGTTATCAAAGAGGACCAAATGACATCACTGTTAGTGTCAAGTCACAATGTGCCTGACTGTGGCTGATCAGACCAATACAGAGTCGGGCACAAATAGTCTGTGTGAATATGTGGGGTGGATTCTTTAAGTCTGTGCATATCACATTTCTTTTAAGCTACTTCAATTCTGCTTTGCTCACAGAGCACAGCACCTTCTCTGACGTGGGCACACCATGCTGGGAAGTCCTGTGCCAGTGTCTCCCATGTCACATAATCAATTCCAACATTCTTGAGAGAGACCTTGAGAATGTCCTTGTATGGCTTCTTCTGATCATCATGTGAGCGCTTGCCCTGTGTGCGTTCTCCATAAAATAGTCTTTTTGTCAAGCATACATTTTGCTCTCAAACAATGTGGCCAGCCCATTGAAGTTTCACTATCTACAAGGAATTTAAATGTTTGGCAGTTTACTTTAAGACAGGACCTCATTGTCTGGTATTTATCCCACCAGGTGATCTTCAGTATCTTCCTAAGACAAATCAAATGGAAGCGATTCAGTTTCCTGGCCTGGTGCTGGTAGGCTGTCCAGGTTTCACAGGCAGACAGCAATGAGGTCTTTCGGTTTGGTAGTCAGTCTAATGTATCTTCTCCCCCACATTTTCCTTCAGAGTCTCCCAAACACTGGGCTAGCTCTGGCAATGTGTGCACCAACCTCATTATCAATGTGTTCATCCCTGGAAAGTACACTGCCAAGGTAAGTGAACTTATCCCCAACATTCCAAACCTCCATTTGCTGTAACTAATGGTTCTACCTATGGATGGTGTGGTGCTGGCTGATGGGGCACCTGTGATTTCTTGGTATTAATTGTTAGGCCAAAATTAGCACAAACAGCAGAGTGCACATTTAGAATTAGGGACTTAGGGATCCGTACTTTGCTGCATCTCAGCTTCAGAGACTGCACTGAATGCACAATCATTTGCAAACAAAAAAATCATGCACCAACACTCCTTCTGCTTTAGTCTTGGCTTGTAGCCTTCTCAAGTTGAAGAATGCTGTGTTCATCCTCATTGATAGCATTTGACAACACAGCTGAAAGCATCATGCTAAAAAGCACAGGAGAAATCACACAGCTTTGTTTCACTCCACTGGTGGCTGGGAAAACACGAAAATATCATCCGTTATCCAGAATCCAGGCAAGCATGCCATTATGAAATCAATATGCAATGATGAGGAACTTCTCCATGCAACCAAATTTTAGCACAATTTTCCATAAGCCCACACAAGTAACAGCATCAAAAGCCTTGGTCAGATCTACAAACATTGTGCCCAGACCCCTGTTCTGCTCCTGGCATGTCTCCTGGAGTTGTTGGGCAGCAAACACCATATCAGCTGTTCCTCAGCCCTTTCTGAAGCCACGCTGGCTCTCAGGTAGATGACCATCTTACAGGAAAAGGATCAGCCTATTAAGGAAGAATCTTGCCAGCAATGATTGAGAGAGAGACCCCCTCTGTGATTGTCACAGGAAAATCTGTTTCCTTTACCTTTATAGAGATGGACAATGGAGGCATCCTTGACCTCCTGGGGAAGAACCTCCTCTTTCCATATAACCTGGAAAATGTCAGTCAGCTTTTGTATGAGCAGTGGACCCCCCACCTTGTAAATCTTAGCTGTAACAGAATCAGCACCAGAAGCTTTGCCACATGAAAGGAGCCTAATGTCATTCCAAACCTCTTCTTCAGTTGGAGCTTCAGCTAGGGAGGAACTGACTTCCACCTGAGGTAAATGGCCAGTGGCTTCAGCATTGATTGACGATGGTCTGTTGACCATTTCATTGCATTTGGGTAAATAGAAGGTAGCATTGCAAAGACTTACCCGGGGTCATGTTCTAGATAAAGGAGAACATTTCCCTCTTGGGGAAATGATTCCTTTAAGAGACTGGCTAGGACCAGGATGGATGGAGCTCCTGAGGAAGCAAGAGGACATCTTGTTCTGATCTACCTAGGGGCAATCCTCTTCCTTCCCCATCGCCCTAATTTCACATTGTTTCCTCTGGGACCTGGAGATTAAGGCATTTTTCCTGCAGAGTTCTCAGGTAGAACCAAATTAGGCTGGCCAAACCACTAAATCCTATCCCCTTAAAAGTGCAAAAGAAAGGCCAGTTAAGTCTAGAATGGTGCACAGTGTAGAAAGGAGGTGAGCCCAGCCCTGAGGGACCTGTCTTTCTGGGATTGAGCTCAGAGTGGTTAAGATGTGGTGGCATCAGCCACTGAAACAAGCTCTGGTGTTCTGGAGATCATGCACTGCTTAGGAAGGGAAATGAGCAAGATAAATAAACCAAATGAGAAATAATGCAATATAATACAATTCAATTTTATTTTATTTCACAAGCTTTTATTATTCACAAGCTTACTATATGCCCATCACTGGATTAGGTCCTGGGGCCACAAAGACAAAAACAAAAACAGAACTTGACCTCAAGAAGTTTTCATCCTACCAAGAAACTCCATGATTGCCAAGCTGGCCTTCAACTTTGACCTCCAGATAAAAAATACAAACTCTTCAGCTTGACATTGAAAACCACTCCACCCCAATCTAACTCCCAACTATTTTTCTAGCCTGGTTTATATAACCACTATTCATGAACCCTGTGTTTGGGACTGCTTTCCCCAATCAACCCTAGATCTCCCCACATCAGAATGATTGTTGCTCAGATCAGGATAGAGGCTTCCTCCTCCATGATGGCTTCCCCTATCCCCCTAGTTATTCGTGGTCTCTCCCCGCCTCCTCAAATTTCTGTATTAGCCTACAGTCTGGTGTCCATGTTCCATTCACCCTATTAGAATGCAAGCTGCTTGAGGGCAGGGGATGTTTCATTATTGTCTCCAAGAAAACTGCCTAATGTGTGGATTACCCTGCGTGTCCTTAAAGTAAATTTATCCTATTCCTAAGTGTGAGTAGTGAACTTTCTTTCTGGAGAAGTCTCAGGTTTACTAATGCTCAAATGGCTGGTCTGGAAGGCAAAGACAGTAGGAACTTTTATTAGGGAGGTGGGCTTCAGATGAAAAAGGAAAAGGCAAGTGGAGAGAGGTGGATAGGCAGATTGACAGACATAGCATGAGTTGGTAAGCACTGGGCAGTCAGGAAGGGAAGTGGAATAATTCTAGAGGGCTTGGTATGACAGGGAGAGGGCAATTCAGACAGGAGTAAGAGATCTCTGAAGTCAGAATCCATCCTGGTCATGAGAAAGCCACTTCACAAGCCCATGATGGACAGTTGAAAAAGACCCAGGGCTTTCTGAGGACTACAGCAGTCAACAGTGGGCTGTGGCAGTCAAAAAATCTAAAGCCATCTCGAGCTGCATTCAGAGAAACCCAGGCTTCCAGAAATAAGGGATAATGTCCCTCTGTGCCCTGCCTAGATCAGATGACACCTAGAGTATCATGCTCAGTTCTGGGTGCATATTTTAGGAAGGATGTTGCTAAGCAGCTAGCTGGGAGAGTAGATAAAGCACCAGCCCTGGAGTCAGAAGAACCTGACTCCAAGACACTTTCTAGCTATGTAACCCTGGGCAAGTCCCTTAACCCCATTTGCCTCAGTTTCCCCATCTACAAAATGAGCTGAAGAAGAAAACGGCAAACCACTCCAGTATCTTTGCCAAGAAAACCCTGAATGAGGTCACAAAGAGTTATACACAACTGAATCAACTCAACGACAATAAATTCTAAGCAGCCAGTGTCCAGAAAGAACACAGAGGAGGCCAACCAGCATGCTGCCTGCCTCAAATCCAGGCCATGTGAAGATCAAGTGGGAAAAGTTGGGGATGTTTAGACTAGAGCAGAAAAGTGGGGGGGGGGGGCTGAGAACTGTCTTCAAGGACCTGAAAAGCCAGCATGGGGACAGAGAGCTGGCAAAGATAAACGCCAAGAAAAACCTTCCTAACAAGAAAAGCTGGCCCAGGGCGGAGGAAGCCAGACCAGGG
>NW_027186352.1:5151724-5153321 GCF_028583685.1 Petaurus breviceps papuanus
GGGGGGGGTCGGCCCAGAAGGGAGCAAGCCGGCCCTTCATCCGACGCCCTAGTAAAGGGTGGATGGCCACTGAGGGCTCTTGGCACAAGGGCTTCTGGTTCAGGTATGGCCCCTGGAATCTCCTTCTGATACTCGTTGTTTTCTGATACCATTGTTTTACGATTGCCTGTGGTCATTCTAGTCCATCGGTGTGGTGGCAGAGGAGGACCCCGCCCCTTATCTCCTCCTACAATCTTTCTCCCTCTTTCACAGTATTGCTGGGTACCTTCGGGGAAAATCACCTCAAACGGTGATGAGGAGGGGAGGCCAGGTAGCACAGGGAGTAAGAGCACCGGCCGCAGTGTCGGGATGACATGTGGATCGAATCCGGGCTCAGACACTTAGCTCCCATACAAAATAACTGGCCGTGTAACCTTGAGCAAGTTACTTAACCCCAATTGCTTTAAAAAAAAAAAAAAGGTGATGAGGATTCCCAGGTCTGATCACAACACTCTGCTCTTCCTTTCAATTTGCCACAAAAAGCGTCTCACAGTTATTTAAACAAAAAGAATCTGTTTTACTCGAATTCTCAGAATAATAATTGCCTGGCAGCTCCTCCAGATGGAAGGAGCAGAGTCCAGAGGAAACCATCACTGGCAAATGTGGAATCCCTGAAGCTGCCGGGCCAGGCATCCGCCCACCTACAGCGCCAGGGAGATCAGCAGGTAGAGAGGGCGCTGACCAGCAGCGGGTTCCCGAGAGGAACGTCCGGCTCTGCCAATCCGTGAAATAAAGAGGAGTCAGCTGCGCGCTGGCTCCTGGAGGGAAGCGAAGTACAAGTTCAGGGTCACCTAGGGTGGAGGAGGCAGCACAATGAGGCAGCAGCCCAGCGCTGCCAGGCCCATCTCCATCCCCTGGCTCACAATCATCTCTGCTCACCGAGGCAATACTGAGCTCCGTTCCTAAAGCTACCTGCTGGGCACCGCCGCAGGCAGCAGCTGACGCCGCCAGCCAGCCTGCTCTCCAAAGGCAGCTTGAGCTTCCCCCCACCCCAGGGCTGCAGCAAAGGCTTGATTTCCCAGACTGCCTTTTCTTTTGGCTGACAGAGTGGATTTTGTGTCCGCATTCAGGAGGATTCCACTTTAATTAATGGCTCTGCACCTTGTCCCTGGTCTGGATTATTAATGACCGCTACGTCTCAGTCATCTGTTTTCTGTCTCCTCCCGTCTCTCAAGTCATTGGTTCCAACACATAACACCTGAACTTCTCGGGGACTTCGGGGCAGGACGTGATGGCCCGGCTAGACCTGACTCTCTGGGCTGCTCCAAGGAAAGAGACTCAGGATTTCAGAAAAGCCAGGCAGACTTCAGGTCCGTTAGCCACCTGTCTGCTTGCCATTCCCCATTCAGTGACCCTCAATTCTCTCATTTTAATTAAAACTCTGCAATCTTAACAGGTAGATCTGTTTGGTGATGTCCTGGGGAGCAAAATGATGAGGCAGATAAGTGACTGAAATCAGCCCTGAATTCTGATCAAAGGTGTATCAACGAGGGGAGGAAGGAAGGAAGGAAAAAAAGGAAGGAAGGAAGGAAGGAAGGAAGGAAGGAAGGAAGGAAGG
>NW_027186352.1:5158321-5209727 GCF_028583685.1 Petaurus breviceps papuanus
AGGAAGGAAGGAAGGAAGGAAGGAAGGAAGGGAGGGTGGGAGGGAGAGAGAGGGAAGGAGGGAGGGAAGAAGAAAGGGAGGGAGGGAGGAACTGAAGAACATTTTACTCATTTACTACATGCCAAGTATTATGAAAAATAGTGGGGCTACAAATAAAAAATCAAGAAGAGACCCTGCCTTCAAGAAGTTAACTTTCTTAGAGGATAAGACTACACACAGGAAGAGGAGGGCTAGTGTAAGACAGGGAAACACAGCACACAGGAGGGCTGCTAGCACAGGTTCACTGAATCTGGTCAGACAGGAAAGACACTAAGAAGGGGTTAATAATCTCCCTTTATTCTAGTCTAGTTTTCTCAGAAGAAGATTGCTAATTACAGGAGGACAAACTCCTGCAGCATTCCTTAATCACCCTTCTCACAGGGTCTGGTGAGAAGGGGGGACAACTGCCCCTACGTCTCAATGGGGTCAGTCGAGACAGGCACAACATGTGCATCCCCTAAATCCCCTCAAGCCTCAATGGGGGGGGGGCAGTTGAAGCAAACACAGATTCCCCACAAGCCTTGATGGGGATCGATAAAGGCACACACAGCTTCTGTGCACTCAACCCTAAGGTTCCCCATTCAATGACCACTGACCACCTGTTTTACTGGGGCAACAGGCAAGAAGGTGTACTGCCAGCAATAGCCTCACAAGTGTGCATCACCCCATCCCTGTATCTCACTGCACAGCTGCAGTGGACATTTATGTTATTTATCATTCTATAATGCTGCAAGAGCATGGCGGGGATGCTTTGAACCATACTTGTGGGAACTCATATTTAATACCTGGGAACAAGAGATTGTTATGGCTGTGGATCCAGGGAAACTGAACTCTAAGAAATAATAACCAAGAATCCACTTAACACACACTAAAATCCACCTTGCTTACACTCAAATTCAAACCATGCTTACAGCTGGTTAGGTGCTAGAAGTGGTGGAGATTGAATGAGAGATTCTCACAAGTCACCTAACAAATAACCAATAGAGCTTTCTTGTTCGGTCATTTTCAATTATCTCTGACTCTCCATGATCCCATTTGGGGAATGGCAGAGATACTAGAGAGGTTTGCCATTTCCTTCGCTAGCTCATTTTACAAATGGGGAAACTGAGGCCAACAGGGTTAAGTGACTTACCCAGGGTCACAAAGGTAATCAGTATGTGAGACTAGATTTGAACTCAAGAAAATGAGTCTTCCTGACTTCCTGACAGTGGGTGCTCTGTTCACTGTGCTGCCTAACTGCCCAAAAGAGAGGCTTATTTGGCCATAGCACAGAAAGAATGTGCAAAAAGGATGAAGCAGCCCTTAGCTCCTCTAGTACTCTGTGAAAACTCGCCTGGTCATCAGGGCCAGTTATGGCATCTCACATGGTCAGCAAAAGTCCATCAAACAGGAGCAGCCCTGACCGAACGTGGAGGGGAGATGGTGCAGATTGTGCCTGCCCTTGAGTGGCTGGGAGTCGGCCCCAGAAGGGGCCAGTTAGGTCCCTGGCCACCTTATCTCCATTTAGAGAAAACTGATCCCTGCTGGAGGAGGGGTCTGGACTTCCCCTTGTTTGGGGAGGGGGGAACCAAGGGCCTACACCATGTTTTGGGGAAGAAAAGGAAGAGCTTAGCTCTACCCCCTCAGAGGGGGACACAGCTCCCTTTTGTGAAGAGGACCTTGGCTTGCACACTGAGAAGTGGCCACGAGAGCCACAGTTCTGAATGAGAGTATTCAGATCAACAAATGAGAGTATTCAGGTCAACAGAACATGGCAGGTGGCACAGAAACACACACACACACAGAGGCACACAGGCATACACACACAGAGGCACAGAGGCACACAGGCACACACACACAGAGGCACACACACACAGGCACACACACATACAGAGAAGCTTCCCCTCATTTGTAACATTCCTGAATAATGCAATGAGACTCACTGTAGGCCCCTTCTCTTCATAGAACTGTGTGTGCATGAGAAAATAAATACCCACAAAGCCATGCCAACCCAGGCCCCATGAGAGTACTGCATGTCATAACTGACACAGCCAGCTTCTAGGTTACCCCTCAACTACTCATGATGCTCAAAGACCTAAGGCATCGATCTTAAGGGAAACAAATTAAGAGGCTTCTTCAGAACTGATCCTCATCCCCAGCGAGCACAGAACCCAGATGCCCTGAGGCACAGATCTTAAATGCATAGGAGAGAGGCTGATAACCCCTCAGAAAGTGCATCACCTGGGGTGTAAGGCAAGGGGGTCTAAGCCAATCTCTCTGTTTCTCTGCCCAGAGAAGAATTGGCTGCTTCCTGCTGCTATCCAACCCCATGGGAGAACAGGATGCACACCAGTTAGGGGTCAGGAAGCAGCTTTGGTGTCTCACACAAATCAAGACCAGCCAGCCTTTGGTGTGCATTCTTGCCAGACTGCTGAATAATAGCCCCGGTGAGTAAAGGAGAACCCAAAGGCACTCAAGTGTGGGCATTGCTGCTGGGTGCTAAGACCCCTTCTCCAAACTTGATCAATGTGAAGACCCACCCACTGGCTGGAGCAAAAGCCTCAGTCGGAAGAAAGCCTGCCCCATCCTGGGTAATGGAAAAGGCTCTGGCCAGCACGGAATATAGCCTGAATCCACCAGCTGACCAGTCGATGGTGCTGAGTACCAGGCGTCGTGTTAAGTACAGGGGAATAGAAAGACAAAGGGAAAAAAGGGGAATAGTGCTCCCTTCCAACTGTTGGCCTTGGGAGGGGAGTAGAAACTGAACTTGCTGGAGGGTGTGTGTTCGTGTGTGTGTGTGTGTGTGTGTGTGTGTGTGTGTGTGTGTGTGTGTACACAAAAGAAAGATACGGAAAGAAAGGAATTGGGGAGAGGAAGGAGGAGAAGAAGAGGAAGAGGAGAGAATAAACTGAAGAGTGTTAATGCTGGCCCTGAAGCAGAGAAGGCATTTAAAAACACTTGTCAAATTAAATTAGATTCCCAATTGGAGGTGCGGTAATGGTAATGTAATTTTGAATTTGAAGATCCCTTTGTGTTGGCAAAAGTAGCAGGTACTTAACACTTAGTAACTGATAGAAGCTTCTGATTGGGGGAACAGAAGGTATGAACTCCTGTCTCCTGTTACTGACTACCAGGAAGTTGGGTGAAGGAAGTGAAGTAGGTAATACTGTGTATATAAGAAAAGCCCCAGAGAGGCACAGTCAGAATTTCCTTGAGACGAGATCTGGTGGCAGAACAGCTACAGAAGAATGGAGAACCAAGTCCTGAAAAGTTGTGGTGGTGGAGCTTCTTCTGAACAGGAGCCCAGGAGCCCAGAATCCGGAGCTAGGAGCCCCAGAGCCCAGGAGCCAGGAGCCCAGGTGACTGAAGTATGACCAGGATACTTTTGTTTGTTTGTGGCTTGGTTGAGCCTTGAATTCCCTGGAGCAGAAATGGTGAAGGAGCTGACATGGACCAAACCCTATGAGCACCAGTGTGGAGCAGGACCTGCCCAGAAAGCTGGTCAAGGAACTGGGAGCTGGTTGACATTGAACCCAGGTGACAGTCTGCTGAATCCAGGTAGAATCTGGAACCATGGAAAGGGATCCAGGGAATCTGAGAACAGGGCCCCAGTCAAGATGAAAAGACTTCTCCTTGGGTACTAAGTAATTATGAAATTATAGTTTACTAGTGACCTAAGGGGTGGAGGGTTTTGTGTATAATACTTAGTAAGACTTTGATGAATAAGTGACTGATTGTACTTTGAGTACTTTGACTATTGTTACTGATTAGTGACTGATCGAGTTAATCAAGACTTTGCCCCAAGAGTGGAAGACTTTGACTGTGTACTTTGATACTACTGATAAGTGACTGATTGAATTAACTTGAGTAACTATTTTACTTTGAGAATATGCTGTGAATATTATATTGTGATTTTCTGTCATAAGTTGTAATATGGTGAATGCTGTATTTTGAATTATGCTGTACCTTGATTTTCCATGGATGTTTTGCTTTTGTTATGGAATAAATAGAATGATCACTATACTGAATAATCAAAACCTTAAAAAAAACTGTTCACAGTAGCAGTTCTTCTGGAAAGCTTCTGTGCATGGCATTACATGGGGCTAGAGAGGGGCAGTTTGGAGGGTTCTGTAATTCAGAGGAAGACAATTTCTTATCAGCAAGTAAGGTAAGGTGTGAAGATCTGTCAATATTACTCCTCTACTGAAGTCCTGGAGTGCCTCATCATGGTATAGAAGCAAAGCTCTACCAGCAACTTCTATAAGCTGGAAACATTTCAGGTGTAGACTTAGAATGGATTCTGTCACTGGCTAGAACATCAGCCCAATTGCTCAATCGATCAGCAATCACTTATGAGCCTACTTCATATCTATGCTGGGCCCCATAGGCACTGTGTTGTTGTGTAGTCATCTTTTAGTTATGTCCAACTCTTTGTGACTCCGTTTACAGTTTTCTAGGCAAAGATACCAGACTGGTTTACCATTCCCTTCTCCATTTCATTTTACAGATGAGGAAACTGAGGTAAACAAGGTTAAGTGACTTGCCCAGGGTCACACAGCTGGCAGTGTCTGAGGCCAGATTTGAACTCAGGAAGACTCTTCATTCCAGGTCAACATTCTATCCACTGTGCCACATAGCTGCCCAAATGATAGGCCCCAAGCAAGGTGCTAAATGCAAAGAGGTTCATCAGCAGAAAGGTGGACCAAGAGGTATTCAACATTTATGGCAACAATAAATCATAAGTGTCACCTCTAAGGTGCTACTTCATTAAATAGCTTTGATTTAAATTAATCACATCCTTTGACTGACCAGGAAAGATAAAACACCAGTGGGGGCTTGTCCCCTATGATTTTGAAAAGGTCTAGATGCAGAGTATCCTTTGAACCTGGAGATAGCTCTTGGGACTGGGGAGAATGGGTGAGTGAGAGTATCCACCAAGGACTATATTATTATCAAATAAGAGATCCAGGATTTAAACTGACCTATAAAATAGGTCAAATTCTACTATACTATGTGCATGCCCTACTTAGGAGTGAAATCACACAGTTTAGGGTGCTAGCAGTAGCTGTGAGATTTTTTTAAATGGAAATTCAGAATAGAAAGAGTGAGGACTGCTTCATCAAGAACAGTCTTCCAGATTACATCATCTCTTTTCCTGACAAGGCTATTAGACCAATAAATAAAGGGAATGCTGTAAGGAAAGGTTTGATCAAGTATCTCTTGATATTCTGAAGAGAGATGGAGAGGCAAGGGTTAGATGACTGTACAGGTAGGAAGATTAAGGAAAGGACTGAATGGCCAGACCCAAAAAAAGGAATCATTAATGACTCAATGGCAAGTTGGAGGGAGATCCCTAAAATCTGGACTTACCTTCGGATTGGGCAATATTATCGTCATTGATGGAGAAGACACATCAAGCCCCTGAGGGAGTTGGAATAGTAAGATCCCCACTCTATAGACAGGAACCTGGGGAGGTTTGGAGAAGTTCCTCACCCAAGGTCACACAGCTAGTAAGAAGGCTAGGACTCATACCCAGGGTCCCTCACTGCAAGTCCAGTGGTTTTCCCTTCCCAGCATGAACTGACATTCCAGATGACAGATGAATCTATTGGTCTTCCTTCATGTCGATAGGATTCTTGTGTGACTCATATGAGAAAAGAAAAAAGAAACTTTAATTATCTTACTTATTTGTCTGGAGACCATGCCATGTTGGGACTGGTATGATTATGCTAATAGATCCCAAAGCAAAAGGCCTCTGACAGAAAACAAAACTCACTTATGTTAAAATAAAGAAGTACACAAATACAAGGATTTGCCTTAATATTATAAAAAGCATTTCTTTCACTCAAAGGGCTGTTGTCTCTAGTATATGCTTCCACGTGCTTTCCTCTCATTCTCTTCTTCATTCTTTATATCCAGGCTTCTGACTTCATTATTCAACCAAAGCTACTCTCTCCAAAGTTACCAATGATCTCTTAACTGGCAGACTATTGGCCTTTTGTCAGTCTTCATCTCTTTTGACTTTTCCATGGTTTTGCCACTGCTGGTCACTCTCTCCTCCTTGATGTTCTCTTCTCTCTAGGCTTTCAGGACTGCTCCCTCCTACTTTTCCTCCTGACTGTCTGACCACTCTTCTGCTTCCTTTGTTGGATCTTCATCTATATCATTCCTGCTAACTGCATGAGACACCCCTCTACCCCCAGCTTAGTTGGGGACCTTCCTCTCTTCTCCCTATATATTATGTCATTTAGTGATCTCAACGACTTTCATAGATTCAATTATCATCTCTATGGTGCTGATTCTCAAATCTATTCATCCATCACTAACCTCTCTGCTAACCTCCAGTCTCATATCTCCAACTGCCTATAGACATCGTTAGCTGAACATTTCATAGGCATTTTAAACCCAGCATGTCCAAAACTTAGCTCATTTATTTTCCATTTAAACCCTCCCATCTACCTAACTTCCTTTTTCAGGAGGTGATTGGTGGAGTCTTTCAACCTCTATTATGCCCTTTGATTCTAAAACATCAGGGCAGTTTTCCTCGAGAATTTCTTGAAGGATGATTTCTAAGTTCTTTTTTGATCATGGCTTTCAGGTAGTCCAATAATTTTTAAATTCTCTCTCCTGGATCTATTTTCCAGGTCAGTGGTTTTTCCAATGAGACATTTCACATTGCCTTCTATTTTTTCATTTGTTTGGATCTGTTTAATAGTATCTTGATTTCTTATAAAGTCAGTAGCTTCCATTTGCTCCAATCTAATTCTGAAGGAGTGATTCTCTTCAGTGAGCTTTTGAGATTCTTTTTCCATCTGGCAAATTTGGCTTTTTAAGGCATTCTTCTCCTCCTTCCCTTTTTGAGCCTCTTTTGCCATCTGAGTTAGTCTATTTTTTAAGGTATTATTTTCTTCAGTCAGGTTGTTGACTCTCAATTCATAATTTTCTTGCATCATTCTCATTTCTCTTCCCAGTTTTTCCTCCACTTCTCTTATTTGATTTTCAAAATCCTTTTTAAGGTCCTCTATGGCCTGTATCCAGCTTGTATTTTTCTTGGAAGCTTTTGGTGCAGGAGTTCTGATTTTGTTGTCTTCCTCCTGTTATATGCTTTGATACTTATTCAAAAATAGGAGTTAAGTTGGGTTGCTCTGTTTTTTGCTTCCCTCGTTTGCCACTCAATTACTTGACTTTTGGGCTTTTTTCCACAGTAGGACTCTGCTACCAGACAGGGGAGCTTCATCCCAATCACTGGGGTTTTCTCAGCTGCTGGAGCTGTTACTTGGGTGCCCTCTCTGGAGCCTCCACGTGTTCTGGCAAGCTGGTCACACACCTCAGGACCTCCACCCTAGACAGCAATCCAGATCCAAGCAGGTTAAAGCAAGAGCAATTACCCCTCAGACTGGACATTTGGTCCCCCTACCATCTGCAGGCCAGGAGCTGAAGCTGCCACGTGGCTGCAGCTGCACAGCTGCTGCACCTCAGCAGCTTCTCCCTCCAGGGGATAAATGCTGACCGCACTCCCAAACTAATGGATGCCAAAGTCCACACTGCACTGACTTCTCACTTTGTCCTTAACATCTATGGGTTGATAATTCTGGAAACCACCACAGCTGCTAGTGATCTGAAGTCCCTCTGGTCGGTGGCTGGTCATGAGACTCTGAGGCTAAAACCTTCAGCTTGGGGTCGGCTCCCAGAGTGCTGCCCTGGCCACTTCCTGCCAGCCTGCTGGCCTGTCCTCAGCAGGAGGTTAGCTTCTCTGTGTCATTTTGTGGGTTCTGTAGCTCCAAAGTTTGTCTAGCATCACCTTTTACATGAATTGGAGGAGGTGGGAGCCGGAGCCCCAAGGAAGTCTTGTTTCTACTCTGCTATCTTGACTCTGCCCCCTAACTTCCTTATTAGAATCAAGGGCACCACCATCCACACAGCCAGCCACTTAGGCTCACACTTTAGTGTCATCTTCCACTCCTCACTCTGTCTCAACTCCCCCCCCACACACATCCAATCAAGTGTCCTCCATGCCTTTGTCCAAGCCATTCTCATACCTGGAAGGCTCTCCCTTCTTCCCTCTGCCTGTTGAAAATCCCAGCTCATCAAAAGGCTGAGATCAATAACTATGGCCTGAAAGAAACCTGTCCTCTTCTCTCCATTGTTATTCTTGCTGCTCCATCCTTTGAATCACCTTGTATTTTCTCTTGTGTATGCGCTGCACCCCATAGAATGCAGGCTCCTGGGGGAAGAGACTGCCTTCTCTCTGTCTTTGTGACCAGTGCCTAGCAAGTAGTGAGTGCTTGAGAAATGATTCTACAATTGAATTGAGTTGTTCCCAAACTAGAATGATAAAATCTTGGAGTTGGAAGTCACCTAGTGAAATCTCTTCCTTCTACAAATGTAAAAACCAAAATCCAGAAAGGTGACATAATTTCCACCAAGTCTCACAGTTGGTTCCACAAGAGATTCCCAAGGGTGGATTTTAGATCTGCCCACCTCTGTCTAACTACATGAGCCTACTTGCTCACCTAGTCAAGAGAGCTCTACCCTTTTTCCAAGAAAAATTTTTCCATGTTAGATGGAAAAAAAAATGTGTTTTTCATCACAAAGCAAATAACCATGGCCTCCTCTCTATCTTCTCCTCTGTCCCTATCCTCAAGCAGCTTATATATATATATATATTATTTGACATGGGGGCAAAAGGAGACAAGGAACACCCATTGTTCATGGTTTTTAACTCGAATCAACTTGTATATACTGAACACTTCAAATGTATCCCCAGAGAGCTAAAAAAAATACATTTAGAAAGCCTGGATTTTGAATCACCTTTGGTCTTTTGAATGGTCATGCTCTGTGTGGTGCTCAAGACCTGACTGCCCTCCAGATTCATAGGCTTTCCTAGAATAACCTTGAGGTAGAAGCAACCGCAGAGATCATTCAGTGCTGTCCCCTCGTTTTACAGATGAAAGAGGATCAGTTTGTTTCCAAAATTCCTTTTTCATTAGGGGTCACGAACATACAATTTGTCCAGTGAGAGAAGTGAGTCCTTTGTTCCGAACTGACATGCTTGTGCTTCGATAGTCACATTTAGGAAAGGGGCACTTCGGAAGTGGGGGGCTGTTTCTCTATACAACTAGCAAAACAATGGAAGCTGGGATTTGTTGTCACCAAGGTTTGGTATGAGGGATCTTGAGTGAAGATTAGAAGAAATCCCAAAGAAAGAAGGAAGCCTAGTAGAAAGAAGTAGATTGAAAATCCCAAATCCTCATGGGGTCAAATTCAGGGGCCTCTTTTAGAAACTCTGACAATGAGCTTGGAGATTTGTGTTCTTGAAGGGCTGTTGGTTACGCTGTTGATATTATGTTGTTGTTACAGAATTGAAGGAAAAGGCAGCAGGTTTGGAGAAGATGGGAAAGCACCAAATGCTCTCTGGGTCCTGGTCAATTCCAGTCAATGAAACAAGAGGGAAGGTCAGTGGCCCTGAGCAGCCAGAAGTTCCCTACTGTGCTCAGGCTGTTCAAGGCCATTAGCTTTCAGTAGCAAAGCTTCTGAAAATGACTGACAAGGTGACGTCCCTTCAGGCCAAAAGCAATATCCACCAATGCGGTATCTGTGAGAACCGAGACAGAAGCTTTGAGCAAAAACAATTCGCTCGGTGAAAGTCTCTCTGGTTCAGCCAGAAATTCTCTAGAGTTCCAGACTATGTGACTTTCTGGGTCCTTTCATAGCAACAAATTTATATTTTTTTAAAAACATGAATAATTTCAGACCAAAGGCACAATGAAATATACATGAACTTGGCTGTGAACTGCTTTGAGCTGGGAATGAGTTCACCATCATTTAGAATAAATTTTTAAGAAGGTTGCTGTGTTGATGGCCAATTGATTAGGTTATAGTATAAAAGAAACAACATTTGAGGCAAACAGAAATTAAATGAATGTATCTGGACTGAGAAACAAAATTACAGGAGGGAGCCATCTGAGTATTAAAACATCTGAGTACCTAAAACAAAGAGGGTCTCAAATGGCCAAAGGCCATGGGACTAAGAGCAGGAGGAAGTGTTTTCTCCTAGAACCTCTTGCCTCACCTTCCTGTCCCCTGTCTCTCCTAATGCCCTGCAGTAGAGAGATAAAATATTGTGAGCCTGGGGTTTACAGAGTCCTGGCTGTCCTGTCCTAGATGCTTCTCCCAGACCTCTCTCAGTCTTCTGGTTTAACTAACCAGCCCAAGGAGTAGCCCAAGACTGACCAGAGCAGATCTCCATGGACAAGTGGTACCAGCATGCATCCCTTCCCTGGTAGTGCATAATAATAGCTGCCATTCAGAGCTGTAACTAGGAGCTTTTTGGCTGTGGCAAAATCAGTTTGGGGTGGAGGTCACAGGGGTACAGCATACAGGTGAGGAGAAGGTGGTATATAATGGAAAGGCACATCACAGCAGAGGGGAGTGGTAACAATAGGAAGCCAAAGTGGCAGCCACCTGGGCAAGCTGAGAGGTTGGAATTGCTGTTACAGCTGCAGTGGAGAACAACATGGAGGAATGGTCGTGTAGACCACCACTGGTAGGAAGCATGCCTCCAAGAGAAAATACTTACCCATGGATACCTTGGAACAAAGCCCCAGTCACACCACCAAATCACTGCCTTACTCACATTTCTATGACATTGTACGGTCACCAAAATGTTGTCACACATTAAAAAAAACTATTGAGGCACATGGTGAAGGTATTGGCATCCCCGTTTTACATGTGAGAAAACTGAGCCCCAAAAAGCAGAATGGGCTTGTTGACACAGTCAGTAAGCATCATTTAAACAAAAGTCTCCTTTATCAGGTTCAACACTCTTCCTAGTTTACCATACTGGTCTTCAACATGCAGTGCTGACTGCCCCACTTTGCCCTACTTGCCCTTGAGTTAGGAGCCTTGCTGCAAATCATCACTTCTCACTCTGACCACCATCTCTTCTTCCCACTGAGACACAGTCTTTCTCAGAATATCACTTAAAACTCCCATTCTTCCTCTAACTAGCTTTCTTTCTTTCTTTGCCTTTGGGGTTAAGTGACTTGGCCAGGGTCACACACCTAGTAAGTATATGAGGCCAGATTTGAATTCAGGTCCTCCTGATTCCAGAGCTGGTCCTCTATTCACTGTGCTACCTAGCTAACTCACAAATTTTCTGCCTCTATTTTTTCTCTTGAATTACCCTTTGTCAAAACCCTCTAAAGCCCTCAGCACCAAGGACAGAGTTCAGCATTCTGTGGCTGGTTTTGTTTCTCTACTCTCTGTTCATTTGTGCATATTTGAAGTGGCTCTTCTTCTTTTCTGTTCTCACCTCTTCAACCATTATGGATTCCCAGGCATATAGAGCCCAGAACTAGAGAGGGCCTTAGAGTTCTGTGTTCTGGCCCTCACTAAGCATTGTCCTCTACACCATGTCTCTGACAAGGAGCTATCCAGATTCCAACTGAAAGACATCCAAGGAGGGGGAGCCCATTGCCTTTCAAGGCAGTCCGTTCCACGTTCTCATGGTGAGGAAATGTTTGCCTTTTAACAAACCATGACTTGCCTCCCCATGACTGGAGCCCATTACTCTCAGCTCTGCCCTCTGGAACCAAACAGAACAAGTCTACAGCAAGGTGCCATAGTGGAAGCCACTTTGGATCTGAAGTCAAAGAATCTATTTCAAACCATGATGCTATCATTGACTCTCTGTAACCTTAGGCCAATTATGGATCTGTCTGCGTTTCAGTTTTCTCATCTGTAAAATGGGAGGGGTTGCATTAAGTAACCTCTAAGGTCCAATAGCTCCAACCCCTGGCTCATTCCTATGAGCTGTCATGGCACTTTTCCATATGGATACACTTTGAAAACTCAGAGGCAACTATTATTATCTAAGTTTTCTCCAGGAAGAAGTTTAATTCATTCATTCATTCAATCATCCTACAAATATTTGTTAAGCAAAGTAGCAGCCTCTGATCCAAGCTGTTGATTTTGATTTGATCCTAGGAAAGTCACTTGACATATGAGGAGCCCCAGGCAACTCTAAAATGATCAGCTGCAGAAGAAGTGCAGACCTGTATTGGGAGAGGGAGTTATCTCACCAGGAATTCCTTAGATCTATCCACTCCTAAATCACAATGCACTAGGAATCCCAAGACAAAAACAAAGCTGTCCCTGTGCTCAAGAAGCTGATGTTCCTTTAGGGAATACAGCACATATACAAATGTGGAGAGATACCAAGGATTATGTGACAACAGAATGCAGGACAAAAGCTATTGGCTGAGACATTTGACAGATTCTGGCTAACTCTCACTGTCTCTCTACACATGTGAGTAAATACACAATTTGTATGAAGTAATTTCCAGGAGAGCAAGCACAACAAAGAAAGGAGTCTGAAAGGTCTCGTGTAGGAAGTAACATCTCAGCTGAGCCTTGGAAGAGGGCCAAAGATTCCAAGCGGCAGATGTGAGGAGGCAGACCGTCCCAAATACAAAAAGACCTGATAAAAAAAAGGAGATAGGATGTTGTGCATGCATAGAAACAAGTAAGTGGGGCAGGATGACTGGAATTGACTAAGAAGGAGGGAATCCTTTGGGGTCTGCCTGGACAGTTTCCAAGATAAGGCTGGGCTGGGTGAATATTCTTGAGCTAGAGAATGGCCTGGTCAGACCTGAACTTTGAGAAGATCATATTGGCAGCTGTGTAAAGGCTAGATGAGAAGGGGTGAGAGACCAGAGTCAAGGAAACTAAATGGGAGGCTGGTGCAGATCTAAGGGAGAGGATAAGTGAGAAGAAAGGCACAGATTTGAGTGAGTTGAGAAGAGAGAATCAACAAGGCTTAGCTAATCTTGGAATATGGGGGGATGGCCGGAGAGAGAGAGGAATGCGATTCCAACGTTCCCTACCTGGGCATCCAGATGGAAGATGCCAAAACCAGCTCTCTGAAAGAAGATGACTTCACAGTCAAACAAAACGCTCTTGCTTATCAATGGCTTTCCAGAATGTTGTGCCCCAAACACAAGACTCTAGATGTGCGCTGACCAGCATCAAGTGAAAAGGGTCTGTCACCTCCTCCTTCCTATAAACTCTTTCTCTCTCGGTACAGCCCAAATTTGCTTTACTTGTATTGGCTGATCCTATCCCTAACCCAACATCACAACGTTGACTCATAATAAGACTGAGATCCACTAGGTTCCTCTAGATCTTCTTCTTGTAGACTGATGTCTAACCACACCTCCCCATGAAAGTTTCCTACTTGGTAAAGTTGATCTTCTTTTACCTTAAGCATCTAACTTTACCTTTAGCCCTATAGCTATCCATCTTCCTTCAACAGTCTTCCAAAAATCTCAGTGTGGCATGGGAGAGTCCCCAGATTTCCAAAGTCTCTGAAAGAGGAACACAAGCTATGGTCCTTCTCCATTCATCTTTTTTATCTAAAGTCATGCTTTTGGGGTGGGACAACAGAAGTTAAATAAAAGCTTTATAGGTTTCCCTTTCTGTGCCATCAATTCTAATCACACCACCCACATTCACCAACATCACTGTCTGTTCTTTGATCTTCCATTTCCCCTTGATCCAACTTAAAAAAAAAAAACCCTTTCATTGTTAGTGTTGATTCATTCTGACTTCTTGTTTGATGCTCTTTTTAAGTGATTGTGCCATACCTCCCTCTTCTTGCATATACTTCTGTATATACAAGTTGCCTCTCCCATTAGAACATAAGCTCTTTGAGGGCAAGTATTGTTTTTGCTTTTTTCCCCAAACATCTATAAGTGGCTGGCATATAGTGAGCACTAAATAAATGCTTGTGAATTGATCGATTGATTGATCACGAAATGTCAAGTAAATTCCAAAAAGCATTTGGCAAAGTCTATTATACCATCTCTGTGGACAAGATGGGTAAATGGGGACCAAGAGACCTAATTAGACATTCAAAGGTGGCTGAATGACAAGAAGAACAGAGACAAAGAAAAGGGCTTGAAACTAGAGGGATACAAGAAGAAGGAAGTTGGTTAGAAAAGGGAAGGGAAAGTAAATATGCCTGTCAAGTGACTATAAAGAGGGGAAGGAGACCTTAATCACTTCAGAGTTGAAGATCCCTTCAGAAGTCACAAGAGTTACTGACAAGAATAACAATCCAATTCAATAAACATTTATGAAGCACCTACTATGTGTCATACATTGTGCTAAGGCTAACAAGGACTAAGGATTCTACTCACATAATGTTTAGAAAACAGAGGAAATTAGCTCCCAATGTTTATCAGTATGAATGGTTATCTGGGTCCAAAGGGGAAGCCCGTCATCCTCCTGGCAGAGAAGGTAAAGGGGTTCTTGGAATGCCTCTTCATTCTCAAGTTCATCAGAGAAAAGTATTACCTGTGTAAAGCAAGAAGATTGAGGATCTGAAGAGATAGAGGGGAGTCATGTCCTGCATCGGGTGGCTGAAGGGTGCAAGAATCAGACATAGAGGAGAAAAGGCAGAAGGACCACTGGTAGTGAGTAGAGCTGAGAAACAAATATGAAGCTCTTGCAGTTTGAGGAGGGCTGGAGCCTCTGAAGAGGAAGGAGCGGCTTCTCTTCCAAGGAATGAGGAGGTAGATCTCTAGAGGCCAACAGGAGGGGTCAGAGGAAATCAGGAGTGGTGGCTGGTGAGCTCCTGCCACACAGGATAATAAAGCAGCTATTTGTCAATCTGATAACAACAAGAGGGAGATCTGTTGTGTTCCTGGGGTGCACAGCCAAGAAGTGACAATGAACAGCCCAACACTTGTCAAACCTGATAACTATTACCCACTTCTGGGGATTCATGGGAGCACAAATGATACTGCCTGAGGGAAACTAGAAGGTATTGCTAATTCTTAGGAAATCTTGGGCAAGACAGCTAATGTCCCGAGGATACAGGGAGGCCTCCTGTCACTGTAACTAATCAAAGGCAAAGCCACCAAAGGAGAAAGGCAAGTTCAAAAGGTGAAAAGCCTGTTTAGATGGGGTCCAAAACAGGATTTGGCCTTTTTGATCACAACCTGAAGTATAGAAATGATGGATCTCTGAGGTCCTCTCTAACTCTGATTCTGTGGTGTGAAGATTATTTTAATTTAGACACATTCCACTTTTGTTAAACATCTAGTGTTATCTGCTATCATTCAGTCATTAATTCAACAAGGATATTTTACACATCTATTGTGTGCACTGTCTTAGACACTGGAGAAACAGGCAAAAATGAAATGATCTCTGCCCTCAAGGAGTTTGCATTCTATTTGGAGAAATAATATTGCAGAGAAAATTTGGAACAAAATATATGAGTAATTGGGGGGAGGGCACCAGCAAATCATCATCATCATCACAATTACTCCTGGAAACTTTCTATGGATGAGAATCTTTTGCCTGATGGAGGTTGGTCCTTGGCTTCCAAGCACACAGCCCATCATCAAAGTGCTTCTAATCTGGTAGGACCTTCTGAAGCTTGGGCTTAGGTCAAACCTTCAACACCCAGGCTCACTCCTGAGGCATGATGAAGTAGACCTCAATGGAAACCATTCTGTAAATGTGAGGTATGCTTATTACAGCCATTCCACTAAAATCCTGTTCCTTTGTTCTTTATGCAGATGTAGTGGGGGGGGGGGGGGGGGGGGGGCACTACACTGTTCATTCCAGGAAGCACCATTCTGCTCAACATTTACAGAACGTCCCAGCTGGAAGGTACCTCGGAGGGCATCATTCGTATATTTAAAGTCATGATCCAGATATGTAAATCCATTCTCAGATATCATTTTCTTAACCAGATGTTCACTTCCCAGATCTTTCTTCTTCTTCTAAATGTTTGCCTTTTGATTGATAAAAGCAATGAAAATACTACCAACCCCCAAATGTTCTGTTTCTTGCTGAAGATTTCATAAGACCATTATAAGTGGCAAAATGCTAAAGCAATGGAGGGGTCTTGGCACATCCTCCAGGCTTCTTGCCATCGACTTCAAATCACGCTCCTGCACCCAGAGAGACTCATCTATCCCAACAGTTTCAGAGTAATCATGCAGAAAGTTTCTTCTTCTGTGTCTTCTTACACACAAGCATATTGACCAGACTGGTATGTGAAAGCCACTCAATGACCACAACAACAATGAAATTACGATCACATTCTGAGTAGAAGAAGGAAAGTGTGCATCCCAGGATTCCCCCCATAAAGCTTAGTTTCTCTGGTGACTGATTTTCTACTCAGAAGGTTTTTGAAGAGGGTTATAAATTCATCATCAGATCCAGTTGGTTAATTAACAATGTAAAAATAAAGGTAGAAGGAAAATTAGCCAACTAACCCCACTCGCAATGGCCATGAGAATAGAAAAATAAAGCCATATGAAACTGCAAATAAGACTTCTATGATATTATTTATTAAAGTCTAATTAAATAACCCACATTTTTTAAGAAAATAAATTCCCATCATTTTCTCCCAATTAGACCAATAAACTGCTATTTAAACCTGTTTCACTAGAAAGTTTTCCTAATCCTTCATTCTGAATCCTTGGAACTGAATACTAAAATCCCAGTACTATACAAGCACTTGCCAGAATAGTTGTTATTGGTAGATTAGTTTGGGATTGCAAAATGCTTTCCATTACAGTTACATCACTGTAAACTCTCATGGTTCACTTGATACTCACAACAGCCTTGGACCAGCATTATTACCTCCATTTAGAGATGAGGAAACTGAGGCTGCAGGTGAGGTGAAGAGACTTAGCCAGGGTAAGTGAGGTCATGGGAATGAGAACCAAGGCCATAGAAATAGATTGAGAACTGGAAATGACTCCCTCACTTTATAGTTGAAGGAACTGAGTCCAAGACCTGCCCAGCCACAAACAAGCCCAGGTTATTCTGTTCAGGACAATGGCTAGCGATCGGTTCCTTAATACTAGTGCTAACTTTCTATTTTCTTTATCCTGTTTTTTCCCCTTTTTACCTCACTTCCCTTTCTCCTACATTTCAGACTCTTTCTACTTCAAACATTTAATGATTTTATAACATTCCTCTTATTTTTCCTCTTTCTGCCTCTGCCTCAGGCTGTCCAATGGTCCTAAGTTTTCCGTTGAAAAAGCATTGTAGTTGGAGAGGCTGTGGGAAAAAAATAGGCTGGCTAATACAATGTTGGTGGAGCTGTGAAATGTTACAACTATTTTGGAAAGTAAATAAGAACCATATAAATAAAAGTAGCTAAAATGCCCATACCCTTTGACCAAGATTACACTACTAAACATATACCCCAAGGAGCTTATTGATTTTTTTAAAAAGCACCCACACACTCCAAACTATTTATTGCAATATTTGTGTTATAGCACAAAAGCTACCACTTTTATGGTAGCAAAGAACAAGAAATAAAGTAGATGTTCACTGACAGGGAATGGCTAAACACATTTTTGGTATATTCATATAAACAAATATTATTATGCTGTGATAAGCAGGAAGGTAATGAATACAGAGAAGTGTGGTAAGACTTATAAGAGCTTATGAAGACAATCATGAAAGAATGAAAAAAGAAAGGAAGGAGGGAGGAAGAGAAAGGAAAGAGGGAGGGAGGGAAGGGAGAAAAAAGAGGGAAGAAAAAGAAAGAAAGGAAGAAAGAAAGAAAGAAAGAAAGAAAGAAAGAAAGAAAGAAAGAAAGAAAGAAAGAAAGAAAGAAAGAAAGAAAGAAAGAAAGAAAGAAAGAAAGAAAGAGAGAAAGAAGGCAGAGAGGGAGGGAAGGAGGGAGAGGAGAGAGGAAAAGAAAAAAAACCTTATATGTACAATGACTACAACACTGTAAGTGGAAAGATTAACCACACACAGACAAAAGTGAAAAGTCAATGCTGCACAATTACAAAGGACATGACCCCGAAGAAGAGCCATTAGAAGACCCCTCCCATCATTCCTTTCCAGAGGTGGGAGGAGGAAGCCACTGGCATAACTCATCACAAATACTGACAGTTTTTTGTTGCTGATATTTTTTTTCTCTTCCTTCCCTTTTTTTTTCTTTTTAAAATAATTCTTTGTTCCATGGGATGGCTCTATGGAAGGGGAGGAATTCGGCACAAAGGGATATTTAGGTGATGTAACATTGGGCAACTCTCATTCCTTTATTGGGCCTCAGTTTCCTCATCTGTAAAATGAGAGGATGGGCTAGATGACCTTTAGGGTCACTCCCAGCTCTACATCTGACAAATCTAGGATCCTATGCCTGACCCAGGGTCATGGAAATGTTCATTAGAGGCTCCCACCTCCCTCCTCCAGTGGATTCAGCTCTAAAGAGGCTGCTGACCCCTGCTCTGGGGAAGCCTAACAATGAGCCTGCACATAAATGGAAAAGCAATAACAGTAGTTCATTCCTCCTGTATTTTGGGATTTGCAAAATGTGTTTTCTCACAGCTCAGTGAGGACGGCTTTGCAGGCAGGGACAGACCTAGGCTGGGGCGCCTGAGCTCAAGAGGGTTATCCCACCTCTAGCCCCGCCTCATAGAAAAGCCCACCCTTAGCAATTAAGCATGCAGATATCAAGCTACCAGAGCAGGCTTCCTCTGAGACATCCCATGCTGCTCCCCAAGTGCAGCTCTCCCCAGCACAGGACTTTGCTGCTCCCCTGTGGCCAGAGAGTGTCACAGAATCCCCCCCCAAAAGCTTTTCCCCCAGGGTCTCTCCCCACCATCCAGCTGCATTGGTCTTAACGAGCTGATGAGTGGACTCCAGTGGCATCATATTGCCCTATTATCAAGCACAAGAAAGGCAGTATGGCCTAGGGGATGGCATTGCCCTCAGAACCAGGGGAAGACCGATCAGGTGTGACCTTTGGGAATCCTGTCTTTGTGACCCTGAGCAAACCGCTTCATATCAGTGTTCCAGGTCAGGGCGTCAGACACACAGCCCACTGGCACAGGGCACCCGCAATACTCCCAAGGGTGTCCTGAACCTGATTAAAACACCATCTGGAAAGACTTCACAAGATAAATCAAACAATAAAATGTGGGTAATACAACATTTTAAACGAAGTCAATGTGCACCAGCCTGGATCCTGTGGGCACGAGAAGTGGCCACCATTTCCTCTGGAGTTTGCTAGCCCTGCTCTGCCTTTGAGAGGCACCAGCCTCCACTGGCAGGGGGACTTGCCTTCCCTGGCATTTCACCAGCCCAATGTAAAACACCAACGCCTCTGCTTGGCATTCCCCGCCCTTCTTACTCTGGCTGCAGCCCAGCTCCCCTGATTCCACACTGTTCCCCTTCACACACTCTGCCCAACTGGCCTCCTAACGGGTCCTCACACACACCATCCCATCACCGCTCCAGCTGCCCACGTGCCCAGCACACCTTCCTTCCTCCCCTCTGCCCCAACCATCAGAGTCCAGCCCAAGTGCCCTATGCTGCCTGAGCCCTTTCCCAAGGGGTGCTGGAGCCACCCCTCCCATCACCTTGTATTAATTTGCATATTTTACTGACTTTTTTTGTGAACAAGTTGTTTTCCCAAATAGCACAAAAGCTCCCTGAGAGCAGAAACTTCTGGGGGGTTTTCTTTTAGTCTTGGGTTCCCAGGGCCCATCACAGCACATAGTAGGAACTTGGGAAGTTAACTGGCTGATTTTGTAATTTTATGTTTCTTTCCCCAGGTTGAAAATTTGCCACATACAGCTCTCAGTGCGAATTATTATCCCCATTTTACAGACAAGAAAACTGAGACTCAGAGGTAAAGTGACCTTTCCAGAATCTTAGAGTTAATAAGTATTAGAAATAGGAGTCACTACCAGTTCTCTTTGCTCAAACCCTAAATGCGCACGATGCCTTCCTAGAAAGACACTGGGCCCTGAACTAACCCTGACACTTCTTCCCATCATCCCCTTTTCACACAGGACAAACTCCACAGCTTTCCACAGAGACAGACGTCTCAGGCAGCACATGTTTAAAGAAGACATTTTGATGCATTTTTCCAATATCTTAAAATGCCTAATGAACATGTATACAAGATTAACAGGCACAATTAAAGAGACTTCCTTGTGGTTTCACTCCATCCAGAAACTGGGTTTTATTGTGTATATTTATAACACCTCCCGATTTCCAAAGTCAAGGAACAGAGAAATGGGAACACGGCACTCTGGAGTATATCATGCTTAATTGTCTTGGTGAGAAAATGAGAACAAAAGTGCATAATAAATCTGTGAGCAAATGGAGGGGCAAGAAATCACAGAAGACCGTGGAATGTGGATGCATGCTCCCGAAAAGCACCCCTCAGCTTGGCTCCACAAGTTTACCCTGGCCTCCAGGAGCATGCTTGGCATTTTTATATTAAGTAATATGGAACTGGGGGAGGTTAGAGATGTTTTTGGGCTGTGAGTGCTCTAAAAACATCCATTTCCATAGCATTTTCAGTTTACAAAGCAGCCAACCACTCCTGAGGTTTTGTCATTGTCATTTTTCAGATGTAAAAATGAGGCTGACAAAAGTCAAAGGACTTGACCAAGGTCACATAGCTACTGTGGGCTAGATCCGGGCCTCCCATCCAGATCTGCAGGCCCACAGACCAACATTTACACACCACCAGAATGTGGGCTCAAATCAGAACAACAAATATTTATGCAGCACCTACTGTGTGCAAGGCCCTGGGCCCTTGGCAGCCTCAGTTTCCTCACCTGTCAAATGAGTGGGCTAAACCAGCTGGCCTCCAAGGTGTCTTAGCTCTCTGGAGATCTGACCCTTCCAGCCCCCGGGGCCCATCAGATCTAACACTCTCTGTGTCTCTGAGTCTCACGGCCCCAATAGCCTGGGTTATTTTCTGCATTTAGTTTCTTAGTCAAACACATTGGAACAAATACATATTTACAGATAATAAAATTCATTCCATGCTTTCCAAGGGTTATAAATTGCCAAAAAATGGATTTTTGACACATGTAGTAGGAAGAAAAATTATTTCAGCCAATTTCCATGAACTCTTAAGAAGGAACAGAATAAATGGGATTGCCAAGAGAACCTGACATTATCCCTAATAGGGGATTGCCTGGCCCTATCCACCTTCTCTCATGCCTCTGGTCCTCTTCTCTCTTCCACTCTTGAATATGTCAACCCCTAGACAGATTACCTGGCTAAAATCAAGCCAACTCATGGACCACTGCCCCCATTGCTACCGTATGATTCCTCCCTTGGAATCCCACTCTGAGCACTCATCATGGGGTAGAATGCTGCTGGGGTCTCTAAGGCTATGGCAGAAAGATACAAGCCTTGGTAAGCTGCTGCCTCTGGCTTCTGAAGGAGAGGGGGAAAGAGGATGGGGCCTGCAGGTGGAGAAGGAATTCTAGAGGTGATTCTGAGGGACTCAAACAAGTAAAGAAGTCCCAGGAGTGACTCTGGGAAAGAGAAACAAAGGGGGACTTTGGAGAATTGAATCTGAAGAGAAGAAAGTGGAGAAGCTAATGGAGAAGGGCTTTGGTAATACAAGGTGAGTAAAGCACCTAGGATGAGATCTCACCTGAAAAGCCACTCCAAATTCAAGGAGATCTCTACGTCCATATCCACCAAGGACCAGAGCTCATCTCAGGCCTCCAGCCAGCTAGAGGACACAGTTCACAATAAAACACATTTAATCAAAGAGCCTAACAGACAAGCAGCAATATCCTCCCCGGGTGCAAGTGAACCATGCTTACCATCAAGTCACGATGCCACCAGCAGAGAACGTGCATGTGGAGATGCCCCCAGAGGGCAGACATGCAGGGAGCCTCTGAGGCCAGGCTGTCCCTCCCCTTTAATATTCTTTTGTACTTCTCCATGTAAGAGAATCTCTCTCTCCCTTCCCTCTTCTCCCAGTGCAATCTTCTTTCTCACCTCTTAATTTTGTGGGGTTTTTAAAATATTATCACATCATAGGCAACTCATCCCTCCCCTCCCCCCTCTCAATAGACTCCTTCTAACTGCACTAAGAGTCACACAGTTCTTAAGGGTTACAAATGTCATCGTCCCTTTGTAGAAATGTGAACAGTTTAATCTCGCTGAATCCCTTGTGACGTCTCTTTCCTGTTTACTGCTTTACACTTCTCTTGAGTTTTGCCTTTCAAAATCAGATGTCTGCTCAGCTCTAGTCTTTGAATCAGAATGCTTGAAAGTCCTCTAGTTCATTAAATGTTCATCCCCCACTCCCACCCCCACCCCCCAAGAATTATACTCAGTTTCTTTGGAAAGGTAATTCTTGGTCACAATCTCAGCTTTTTTGCCTTCTGGAATATCATATTCCAAGTCCTTTGATCCTTTAATGCAAAGGCTGCTAACTCTTGTGTTATCTCGACTGTGGCTCCATAATATTTAAATTGTTTCTTTCTGGCTGCTTGCAATATTTTCTCCTTGATCTGAGAGCTCTGGAATTTGGCTATACTATTCCTGGGAGTTTTCATTTTCAGATATCTTTCAGGAGGTGATCAGTAGATTCTTTCAATTTCTATTTTGCCCTCTGGTTCTAGAATATCAGGGGAGTTTTCCTTGATATTTTTAATGAAATATGATCTCTAGATTACCTTTTTATCATGGCCTTTAGGCAATTCAATAATTCTGATATTATCTCTCCTGATCTATTTTCCAGGTCAATTGCCTTTCCAATGAGATATTTCACATTTTCTTCTATTTTTTTTTCATTCTTTTGATTTTATTTTATTGTTTCCTTATGTCTTGTGGAGTCATCAGCTTCCACTTGCCCCGTTTTAATTTTAAGGAATTATTTTCTTCGGCGAATTTTTGTACCCCTTTTTCATTTGGACAATTCTACTTTTCAAGCTCTTTTCCTCCTGTGAATTTTTGTGCTTCTTTTGTGAAGCTGCTGACTCTCTTTTCAGAATTTCCTTGCCTCAATCTCATTTCTTTTCCTATCAGAACACAAAGAGTCTCGTGAACTTCCCAATAGGCATCAGCTTTCACCTCGGCTCTGGGCTATCCCAACAACTCCTTTGGGATCCCTGTTTTGGGGGCAATCAAGTCAAAGGCAGAGTTGCTCCTCCTGCTGCCAATTAACTCTACGGAATCTCATATTGCAGTGTTTTTGAATTCACAAGGTTGCTTCCAAATGGGAAAACTCCATCTCGGTATCACTGCTTGTTTGCCTGGATTCGGAGAAAAACAGCCCATCCTTGGGCTCTACCAAGCAGAATGCCTTGTACTGAGGCTGCTTTGCCAGGAGGGAAGGACACCCCCCGCCCCTTGCCTTCCCAGGAAGAGGTCTGAATATCATTTGATAAAGCCGGTCTCGTTGAGCATGCCTCCCGAGTTCATGCAGGTAGTTGACACTCAGAACATTTGATGCGAATGAGAGAGTGATGCAGAGATGTTGTTTTCTGCATGACCCTGGGCATGTCATCTAACCTCTGTCTGTCACCATTTTCTCATCTGTATAATGGAACCACAGGAGCACCTAAATTCCAGGGCTCTTTTAAGACTCAAACGAGACAATATTTATGAATATCGTGGACCTTAAAGTGCTTTCAAGTTACCAAAATGGTCACATTCTGATTAAGAGAAGAGGACACAGGAGAGGTGTTGCTGATGCCCATTTTGGCAGGAGGAGGGGGTTTATGTAGATGATAAGCTAGCAAAGGCACCTAAGAGGGAACAGTCAGAAAAGAAGTGTGCCATGGAGACCCAGGAAGAGAGTGTCCAGAAGGAAAAGGGGGTCAGATGTGGCCCAGAAGCAACGGACCATCAGAACACAGAGAACCAAAGTCTCTGAATGATTCAAAAACTCACATTACTCAAGAGTAACTGAGTGGCCACAGTGTGTGTGAGCTGGCTGTAATGTGCATGTGGCAAAGGAGAAGTGGTGCAAAACAACTGCAATGAAAGACATGGCCAAAGAGGCGTGTGACCCAAACAGCTGCTGGCTGACCACAGGCTAAAAGCCTGGGATCACTGGGGGATGGCACGTATACTTCACTCATGGCCTTGGAAGGAAAGGAGAAATGAAGAAAAGTCTTCACTGGTGTTCATTGGCTAGACCCCCGTGGAAAACTTACGTGAGGACATGGATGGAAGTCACCTAGGATGGGCTAGAATCCGCATCGATGAGATGGCAAATTCATTTGAGACTGAATTTGGGAGGGAAAGAGCACCTAGGTGGCATAGTGGATAGAGGATTAGCCCTGGCATCAGGAAGACCTGAGTTCAAATCTGACTTCAGACACTTATTAGCTGTGTGACCCTGGGCAATCACATCATCCGGCTTGCCTCAGTTTTCTCATTTGTAAAATGAATTTCAGAAGGAAATGGCAAACTGCCACAGTATCTCTGCCAAGAAAACCCCAAATGGGGTCACAAAGAATCTGACAATACTGAAACAAGCACAACAGCAAAATTTTGGGGATGGATTTCATCGTCTTTGAGACAGCCATCTCCTAGAGTGTCCTGATACAGTGGGGCAGCCCCTCTGGTCTTCTCACCTGGGTTACTTGCATGGAGCCTGACCCAATGAGCCCCTTGCTAAAGGACCATGTGGTGAGAGACTCCTGGTTGGTCCCTATGGCCCCTGAATGGACTGAGCAGAGTCACCCATCCAACAGGTTATAGACCAGAAGCAACTTCTCTCGTTTTCTTCCTCTTGCTTGAATGTGTGGCTTGGGACTCCCCAAAGGGAGTGGGAAGAAAATTTCTCTTTCCTCCACCAGAGCAATGATGACTAAGGGCCTCAATGTCAGTTGCCCAGCTGACTCTTCTGGTCTGTGGCTTCTCCTACCTGGGTGTTTTGAGAAATGGCAGCTACTTCAGGATTCTAAGACAGCTGGGATGCAGACTCCCTACAGGAAGCTCTGTGAGCAACTGCAGCTTTCTCAGAAGAGAAGGTGACCAGTTCTGGGAGCAGAAGCCATGCCCTGACTGGCTTTGAAGCCCTGCAGCTGAAGCTGCTGTTCAGACAGCAGAGAGCGATGTCTATTCAGCAGTCCCACAAGTCTCCCAGGAGAGCAAAAAAGGAGGAATGAGGCCAAGCAGAAGAAAGGGGCTACACCTGGACTTAACAAGGAGCCCTCGATGGGGCCCTCCAGACCAGCCTGGGCTGCAAGCTCAGCTCCGTGGGAAATGCTTCCACCTAGTGGATGAAACGACCCCCCAAGAACCCTTATTACACCAGTGGATCTATGTAATTAGATATTAGCTCTCTGAGGGCAGAGACAGCTTTTGTTTTTTTGTCTTTACCCTCAGGGTTTCAGTCAAAAGGAAAGGAAGCAAAAGAAAGGGAGAGGAATGAGGAAGGATGTACAGAGCAAAGAGAATAACAGGGAGAAAGCAACAAAAGGAAAGAGGGATTGGACACATGGGGTAAAAGGGTAATAAGATAATATGCTATTAGACCCAAAAGCCACACTTGCTAGGCAGCTGGACAGCGTTGCGGGTAAAGATCACAGAGCCTGGAGCCAGGAAGACTGAGTTAGACTCCTGCCTGAGCCACTGACTAGCTTGTTGACCCTGAGCAAGTCATTTAACCTCAATCTGCCTCTGTTTTCTCAACTGTAAAATGGAAATAATAATGTCACCCACCTCCCAAGGTTATTGTAGGGATTAAATGAGACAATAATTGTAAAGCACAGTCTGTCACATAGTAGGTTCTTAATACATGCTTGCTTCCTTTCTTCCTCCACCTTTTTTTGCAATTGAAAAGAAAAACCATGAATGGCTGATGGACAGAAGATTCAAGCATGTGAACCAGAAAACCCTTTCATCCTCAGAATTCTATCATTTCACTCAGTTCATTTACAAAATGTCATTTGTATAACGCAGCATAACATACCCTAATTTGTAGTGCTATTGATGCAAACGTGAGAAAAGGTGAGGGACAGTGAAAATATGGTGCATGATACAGATTAGGAATAAGGAAGAAGACCAAAGTCTAGCAGACTGTGCAGAAATCTCCCGCCTGGATCTCATTAAGATTTTCTGCAAGAAAAGAATCAGAAGGTTTTTGTAATGGCACACATCAAGTAAAATTACCCAAAAAAGGAATTGATTATATTTCAACAGACATGAAATGATTCGTTACTGATATGGGCACCATTCCTGAGTCAGTGATCTGAGCAGTTAGATCAGTGATTTATTAAAGCAAAGATCAAAAGCCAGAAGAAAGAATTAAGTAAGAAAAAAAGATAATGGGTGCAATTAAAAGAATTCCAACCCAACCCATATAAGCAAGTTATTGATGCTGAAATAATCAAATAAAACATAAATTTGATGCTAAAGAATTGAATATGGACAGAAGATAGAGCACAGACACCCATGATGACAGTTTCATGCTGAGATTTAATAACTATAAATCCATTCCCCTAACAAGGAGACAAGGAAGTCCAAAAAGCATCCTAATCAGCAAAACACTCAGTTTGCTTCTAAGCAGAGAGATACGGCAGACAAAGGCTCTAGAAACTTGTTTGTACAATCCTACAAAGTGAGAGGGAAGACTTCCCGGAGGCAAACACAGTTTAAGGACTCAGAGACCAGAGCTCTGTGAAGAGAGTCCAAGTGCTCTGGACTAGGGAGGCGATAATCCCATCTTGAACTGGAGGCAATAATACCACTTTGGGCTCTGCTTGCCTGGATCCCATTTCCAAAAGGACTTTAATAAGCTAGGAAAGGTCCAGGGGAGGGTGACCAGGGCAGTGAAGGGCCTTAAGTCCACAATCTCAGGGGATGAAAGTACAAGGAATGTTTAACCAGGAGAAGATGCCCAAGGAATGTTAAAAGCTGCCTCCAAACCTCTGAAGCGCTCCCATAAGGAAGAGGGATTGATTCATCTACCACTCCTGGATCTGCTTCTGCCTTTCTAGACTCCAAAGCCAGGCCTTTGGAACCATCTCACCCTGGAACTTCCCTGAGCACCAGGGGTTCCCCATCCTGGAACATCTTTTCATCCTCAGGACCTTCTCTCCCTGCAATATCCCTCTATCATGCCAAGCTCCTTCTCCCATTGGTAGCTTCTTAGCAGGGTTGCCATTTGAGTGAGGGCCCAAGGCAGCCCACTTTTATTCTCCTTCTGGCTCTGCTTCTTTCTGGACTTTGACACCAAGCTCCCATGCAGGTGCCTCAGCCCAACTCCCCACTTTTCATCTTCCCTTGTGCATTGTCTTCCCCCATTGGAAGGAAGGCTCCTTATGGCAGATAGCATCTTCCTTTTTGCTTTTATTTGGATCTCCGGTGCTTAGCACAGTGCCTGCCACATACTAAGTTCTTCATAAATGCTTTCATCCCCAGTGCTTAGCACATAGTAAGTGCTTAATAAATCCTTGTTTTGCCTTACCTAAATGTGCACTGCATGGCCCCAGGGGACAGTGCCAGAAGCATGGGATAGAAGTTACAGAAAGATGTAGGTTCAATGCCAGAGAAACCTTCCCCCAAATTTGAGCTACGCAAAGCAAATGGGGCTCCTCAAGAGGTACTTGGTTCCCCTTCTTTGAGGGCTTTTACGACTTCCCCTTCCCCAAGCATAAAGCCTGCTGGTTATGCCTCTGATGCAAAGCCCTCCCTGAGCATGAGCCATCGCCATAGAGAGGGGTGGCAGGTGGATGAGGCTGTCCCTTTCCTATTTTCCACTGTATCCCAAGGGCCTGTCACAGAAGGGAAGCACTGACCACAGGAAGCAGCAGGCTTTGAGAAGTCTCCAGCAAGATCTGATTTTCTGTGACCTTGGACTAAAGACAACTGTGCCCTCCCTTTCCTTGTGGACAACACATAACTCTTCTATGTTCCATTATAGGTGACTAGCAGCAGATTTCTCAATACTAATACAAGGAAATGAAGCTCAGATTTGCTCCTGATGGAATCATCAATGGAACAGATTTTCATTCTTGGAAAAGTTTATTTTGAAAGCTGCTACTAACCTCATTGTTCCCATTCTGGCATTGCTGAGTGACAGGAGTAGACGCTGTATCATCCCCATGGCTAGAGGACCCCAGTCTGAAGTAACAACATCCAACCATAATGAGACAAATGCAGACATCCAGGAAGCTAGAGAAGGGGGGATAGGCCAACCATTCTCTGAGAAGTGGAGAGAGCACAGAACTCCCACTGGGGCAAGTGAATTACCCAACTGCCACAGTGAGTGTGGGAATCCCTAGGGTCCCTTCTTTTGGTGAGCAGGATCAGGTTTGGGATTAGCAAGGCCCTCTGCTGGCTGAATTTAAGACAGCCATTATTCCCCACCCAAGATCATCTATTCTTCCAGCTGAAAATTCCCACTTTTTTGTAACCAATAACGTAGCATATTCTCTCGCCAAAGACCCCTTAGCAAATGTGAAAGTCCTAGGAGAATGTTGAGCAGTCATATGGAATAACACAGAGAGCATAAACCAGGAGTTGGGGGGATGAGGTCTACTCTGAATTGTGTGGCTTGGTCACTGTGTGGCCTTGGGACAGGCACATAAGCTAGCGAGACCTCAGGCTCCTCGTCTGTAAAATCACAAGCTTGTGCCAAGGAGCCTCTCATCTGCTTCCCTTCCAGACCTTCCGCATCTAATCATCACACGTAGGCGGACGTGGGACACTTTGTAAGCAGGGCTTTTGTTTTCTCTTCTTTGCTGATCCACTTAAATCGAATGCAACTATTGAGGAAGAGAAGGGTTTGTCTGCCTTTAAGACTGTAATGGCAGGGAATGCAAAATGTCATGTTTTAGAGCAACGTTTCTGGTTGCCCCACTCATAAATCCTTTTGTCCAAAGTGATAACAAACCATAATTAGAAGCAGCATGGTCGAATGGAAGTTTTCAGGTCTGGGCCTTGAATTCAAATCTCCTTACCAATGGTAATTTTGGACAGATCACTCCTCTCCTCTGTTTTCTCCCCTGTAAAATGGGGGCAGGCAGAGGACTGATCTTTAAGGCAATCTTTAAGTCCCATCCAGCTCTCAATCTGTGGTGCCCTGAGCCCTTGCTTTTAATCTTGGACTTGAATTCCCAGACCAGACCTTTTAAAGCCTGGCAGTAACCTTAAGGATCATCTGGTGACTAGACAAACATCCTCATTTTATGGATTGGGATAATGAGGCCCCGGGAGGCCAATTCACTTGTTTGAAGTCACAGAACTAGGACAAGAACCCAGATCTTCTGTAACAGAAAAATCAAGGTCGAAGAGGAAAGAAAAAAAAAAGGATGTGGGTAATCCCGTAAACTGGATCAAAAGCTAGTTTACTACACAAGCACACATGCGTGCATGCACACACACATATGCACTCACATACACACATACATATATATGCACATACACATTCACTCACACACACACATACAGACACATTCACACACACATACACACACACTGCAACTAGGCAGCACAATAGATAGGGCACTGAACCTGAAGTCAGGAACATCTGAGTTCACATGGGCAAGTTGCTTCACTTGGCCTGGCCCTACCTTAGCTTCTCATTTGTGAAAAGGAAAGGACTGACCCCCCCTCCCTCCCACCCTCGACCTGTAAGATGCCATGAGGGACAGACAAGGTGGTGTTTGTCCAGCAAACGTTGAAGCACCACACATACACTGGCTGTCATCACTATGGTATCCTTTCTAGCAGAAGGACAAGGCCACAGCATCAGCTCTTCCCCTGTCCCAGGATTCCTCCCCCTTCTCTCCAGAAGAAGGGAGCATTCTGGCCTTCATTATCACGCTGAGTATTTTAAATATATTGTGAGTTGGTTTGGTTTTTTAAAAGATAAATGTTGGGGAAATGTTGTCACAACCACAGGAGCCTCCAAACTTGACTTCCCTTTCCTATTTATGGCCTGCTCTCATGAGAAACTTACCGAAATTGATTGTTGTGCCTGGAAAAGATGTGAAGCCTTGTAGGCCAAGAACTGGATGACATTTGGAGCACCCTGGTTTAAGCTGCCTTGCTCTGTGGTGGCCCCAGTCACTCCTAGTAGGCTGGTCCTGCTGTCATCTAAGTCTATGATTCAATAAGGCATCTCCCTGGCAGCAACCCTGGGGGATACAAAACAACAGAGTCACCTTCCTCATCTGGCAGAAGGGGACACAAACCAGGGCTCAGAGAGGATGGATGACTTGTCTAGGGTCACACAGCCGCAAAGTTCCAGATCTGGGGCCAAACCCAGGTTGTGGCCTCCAAAGCCAAGGCTCAGTGAGAACCAGCAGCTTCTGTCCCCAGCGTGTGCCCCCAGCCCTCTGGCTCCAGAGAAAACCCAATGGCAGGACTCTGCCCTGATTGACCCAACGCAGATAGTAGGCACTTACTGAAAACAAATGATTTAATTTAATCCTAATGGCAGCTCAAATTTATGTGGCACTTAAAGGTTTGCAAAGTGTTTCTCAAATGCCTCATTTGATCCTCCCAACACTGGGAAGGAGGTGCCATCGTTATCCTCATTTTACAGATGAGGAAACTGAGCTAGACAGGAATAAATGACTTGCCCAAGTTCACACATCTAGAAAGTATCTGAGATAGAAGTTGAACTGTATTCACCCTCAGGAATTTAGCCTCAGGGCAGCCTGACCTGCTGCCAGCTAGAGGGACTTCAGATCATCAGCAGCTGTGGTGGTATTCAGAATTATCAACCGATAGATGCCAAAGACAAGGAGTGAGGTCAGTGCAGTGTGGACTTTGGGATCCAGTAGTTTGGGAGTGAAGTCTAGCCTTTACCCCCTGGAGGGAGAAGCTGCTGAGGCTCCGTGGCCGTGCAACCACCGCCACGTGGCAGCTTCAGCTCCTGGCCTGCAGAGTGTAGGGGGACCAAGCACCAGTATGAGGGGTAATTGCTCTTGCTTTAACCTGCTTGGATCTGGATTGCAGTCTAGGGTGGAGGTCCTGGGGTGTGTGTCCAGCCTGCCAGAGCATGTGGAGGCTTCAGAGAGGGCACCCAACTAACAGCTCCAGAAGCTGAGAAAACCCCAGCAATTTAGACAAAACTCCCCTGTCTGGTAGCAGAGTCCTACTGTGGCAAAAAGCTCAAAAGTCAAGTAATTGAGTGGCAACATGAGTAAACAAGGGAAGCAAAGCAAGCAGAGCAATCCAATTTTACAATCCTATTTTGGGGACAAAAAGGATCAAAGCATGGAACAGGAGGAAGACAACAAAATCAGAACTCCTTCACCAAAAGCTTCCAAGAAAAATACAAGCTGGTTACAGGCCATAGAGGACCTTAAGAAGGATTTTGAAAACCAAATAAGAGAAATGGAGGAAAAATTGGGAAGAGAAATGAGAATGATGCAAGAAATATATGAAATGAGAGTCAACAACCTGACTGAGGAAAATCACACCTTAAAAAATTGACTAATTCAGATGGCAAAAGAGGCTCAAAAAAGGCAATGAGGAGAAGAATACCTTAAAAAGCCTAATTTGCCAGATGGAAAAAGAATCTCAAAAGCTCACTGAAGAGAATCATTCCTTCAGAATTAGTTTGGAACAAATGGAAGCTACTGACTTTATAAGAAATAAAGATATTATTAAACAGATACAAACAAATGAAAAAATAGAAGGCAATGTTAAATATCTCATTGGAAAAACCACTGACCTGGAAAATAGATGCAGGAGAGAGAATTTAAAAATTATTGGACTACCTGAAAGCCATGATCAAAAAAAGAACCTAGAAATCATCCTTCAAGAAATTCTCAAGGAAAATTGCCCTGATGTTTTAGAACCAGAGGGCAAAATAGAGGTTGAAAGAACCCACTGATCACCTCCTGAAAAAGATCCCAAAAAGAAAACTCCTAGGGAATATTAAGCCAGGTTCTGGAATTCCCAAATCAAGGAGAAAATATTACAAGCAGCCAGGAAGAAACAATTTGAAAATTGTGGAAACACAATCAGGATAACACAGGATCTGGTAGCTTCTACACTGAGGGATTGAAGGGCTTGGAATATGATATTCTGGAGATCAAAGGAGCTGGGATTAAAACCAAGAATCACCTACCCAGCAAAACTGAGTATCATGTTTTAGGGGAAAATATGATAATTCAATGAAATAGAGGATTTTCAAGCATTCTTGATGAAAAAAACAGAGTTGAATAGAAAATTTGACATTCAGATACAAGAAGCAAGAGAAGCATGAAAAGGTAAACAGGGAAAAGAAATCATAAGAACTTATCAAAGTGGAACTATTTACATTCCTACATGGAAAAATGATAATCATAACTTATGAAATTTTTCTCAGTATGAGAATAGTTGAAGGGAATAGAAATGGTATATACATATATATATGCATACATATATACATCTATATAGGAGGGTATATGGGAGTATGAATACATATGTGAGTGTGTGTATATATGTGTACAGATATACATAGACAGAGGGCACAGAACCAATTTAATAGGTGGAGATGATACTTAAAAGGTGAGAGTAATATAAAGAGAGGAGATGGGGAGAGACAGAATGGGGTAAACTATCTGATATAGAAGAGGCAAGGGAAAATGGTCACAATGGAGGGGAAGAACAGGAAGGCAAATGGGAATGGGTCAATCTTATTCTCATTGAATTTGGCTTAGGGAGGGCATAACATACACACTAAATAGGGTATCTCACCCTACATGAGAGTAGGGGGGAAGGAGATCAGAGGAGGGATGATGGAAGGGAGGGAAGGCTGGGAGGGGGGAGAGAAGTTGGAACTACCCACTTTTGAAAAGGGACAGGATCAAAGTAGAGAATAGAACAAGTGGGAGGTGGGACAGGAGGGAGGGAAATATAGTCAGTCTTTTACAATATATCCTCTATGGAAATGTTTTGCATAGCTACACATGTACAACCTATATTGAATTGCTTATCTTCCCAGTAAGGGTGGGTGACAAGGGAGGAAGGGAATGAATCCGGAATTCAAAGCTTTAAAATCAAATGTTTAAGTATATACATATATACTATCATTAATATTATTTTACACGTACCTGGGTAATAAGATATTCAGCCACTGGAGCATAAAGATCCACCATATCCCACTGGAAAATCAGAAAGGGGTTAGGGGAAGATATGGGATAGAGCAGATCGGATGAGGGGACATTCAGTGGAATTGCTATTGTGGGGTGGTGGGTAGGGCAAAAACAGGGAGAAAATTTGTAACTCAAAGTCTTGCAGAAATTAATGATGTTAATTAGAAGTTAATAAAGCATTTGATAAAGGAAAAGAAAAAAGAAAAAATCGGAGAGTAAATTGAAAATGGAAAGAAATTCATTGTCCATATTCTAAAAAATCCAAGATGAAAACTCCCAGGAACATTAGAGCCTAAGTATAAGGCTTCCAGATCAAAGTAAAAATACTGCAGGTAACCAGAAAGAAACAATTCAAGTACCGAGGAACCACCATGGGGATCATACACAGTTTAGTAGCTATCATTAAAAGGAATAGAGAACTTGATAGAGGATTTCCAATCATTCCTGATGAAAAGTCCAGAGCTTTATAGAACTTTGAAGTACAAATAATATGAATCAGGAGAAACACAAAAAGGTATACATGAGCAAACATTCATAACAGACCAGTCTGTTGACATGCTCATACAGCAAGATGGCACCTGTGAGTCCTCTGAATCCTATCATCATCAATATGATCCCCTATCATCAGGGGTCATAAAGAAAATCTAACTAGATAGAAGACCTGGAAGAGTTTCTTTTAGATCTTGTTCATCTTTTAAAAATGGAAAGGGAGAAGAAAAAGAAATGTCATAGAGGAACCCAGCTTTCTCAACTAAAACTATTCTTCACAGAAGTAAAAACTAATAAATAATTGAAAAGATATTAATTTCTCTGGATAGTGCCATGCCAGCACAATAAAAATAATGACACTACTTAAATTTATTTATTCAGTGTCATATCCAGAAAAGTAGCATGGAAGAACTGACCTTGAAGCCAGGAAGAGCTGGGTCCAAGTCTCACTTCTGAAACACCATTTGTGTGGCCCTAGGCAAGTTGGTTAACCTCTCAATACTCTCTAGGCAAATCTCTAAGTCTATAAATTGAAGAGAAGTCAATAATCTGAATTTGATGAGGAGCTTCCTCTCTTGCAAGATGCCAGTGAATGCCAACATGGTGCCACTTTGCCAATGAAATCCCAGGTTCAGTCCCTAACCTGATCCCTGTTGTTATAAGAATCAAACAACCCCTGAAAAACATCATCTGGAGAAAGAAGAGGTCAAGAATCTTATAGGAAATTATAGGGGGAACCATGAGATAGAGCCCAGAAGATCTCAAGCTACCTTGCAAAGTAGTCATCATAAAAACAGTTCTATTTTTGTTTATATGGGTCCTTTTATCACTTTCTTTGATTTCCTTGGTATATATGTCTAGAAATGGTATCTCTAGGTCAAAGGATATGTGGTTAGTGATTTTGGGGGTATAGGTACAAATTGTTTTTCCAAATGGCTGGACCAACTCACAGGAATTGAAAATAGAAAAGTTGATCAGTGAAGTAGATTGGCTATATAACATACAGACATAAACATAGTAGAATAATATTTCATGAACACAAAGACCCCAGTTACTGGAAAAAGACTCTGCTTGACAAAAACATCTGGGAAAATTGGAAAGGAATCTGGTGCATATAAAGTTTAGACCAATATCTCAAATCACTTACCAAAATAAACTCCAAAAACATCCAGGACTTGGATATGAAAGTTCACATCATAAACAAATTAGGGGAGCCAGGAAGGAGATAACTTCTGCAGTTATGGTTCAGGGAAGAGGTCTTGACCAAACAAGGAATAGCAAGAATAACAGGAAAGAAAGTAGACAGTTCTAGTTGCATAAAACTGAAAATTTTGCACAGACTGAATTAATGTAATTAAATTAAAAGTGAATAAAATAACTAGGGAAAATATCCACAATAAATGTTTCTCTGATAAGGGTCTTATATTTATGATATATGGGAAGCTGATTCAAATATATAAGAACGGGAGCCATTGCCAAAAGAAATAATGGTTAAAGGATATGAACAGGGAATTTTAAAAAGAAATGCAAACTATCAGCAACCATATAAAAATGTTCTAAAACAGCTTTGAGCTTCTATTTCATCAGTTAAGCAAAAACAAAAAAATGGAAATGACAATTATTGTAAGAGATGTGGCAGGAAAATCACACTAATACATTGTTGATGGAGCTGTGAGTTGATCCAGCCATTCTGAAAAACAGGTTATAACTATACCCCAAAAGTCACTAACTACATATCCTTTGACCTGGAAATATCATTTCTAGACAGATATCCCAAGGAGATCAAAGAAAGTGATAAAAGGACCCACATATATGAAAATATTCATAGCAACATTTTTGGTACCAAAGGTGGAAACTAAGAGAATGTGCATCAATTGAGAATGTCCAAACAAATTATGGCATATGAATTAATAGAGTATCATTTCACAATAAGAAATTATGAAAGTGATAAATCCAAAGAAACCTAGGAAGCCTCCTATGATTTGATGCAGAGTGAAGTATGCAGAATCAAGAGGGAAAAAATTATATTGACTATAATATTCCAAAGGAAACCAACTTTGAAAGACTTACAAATTCTGGTTCATGTAATGATCAACCATGACTCCAAATAACAAATGATGAAGCATGCTACTTACTTCTTGACAGAGACGCAATAGACCAGAGATGCAGAATGAGACATATACTTTCAGATACAAAAAAAATACATTTTGAAGGCCCAAAGGGAAGCAATTCTGATAAGGAAGAAAGTGAGTTTTCTGAAGAGTTTGATGTTGACACATGGGAAACTCACCAACCATCTTACATATTTTAAAAGGCATAAATAGAAAGTAGAAATTAACATGGGTGATATCCACTGAAGATAATGCTCCACGTAGTCCCTGGAATATGCTGGAAATTTGAGAACATTTTATTGAATTAATTTCAAAATTATGCAGATAATCTGATCAGTAGAACCCAAATCAGCTTCTTCATATTAATATGTTTTTAAAAATTCAAGACAAAATTGTGCAAATTGAGTATCTACATTTATAAGTTATCAGATAATTGTCAAACTTGGCACTGTGTTTCATTTGGTGAGTCATTCCAAGCTAAATCACACAGGAATAATTTTTTAAAAGGTTGAAATTTGTCAAAGATGAGAACATTAGAATTGAATGTAATTAAGCCCCAAGCTTTCATTTACCAAAATGATAGGTGAAAGTGTTATTACAAATGACAAATTTTAAAATTCATCCACTGAGTGTAAAATAGAGCCATTGCATCAAACAGAATAATGAAGATTCTAATGATCTCCAAATACTAGACTGGGGAGACATACCAAATAAGGTGAAATTTAATGTGTTTGAATAAAAAGCCTTAATTTGAGTTCAAACTATGAGCTTCCAGAGTAAAGGATGGGAAAGCTGAAGTTAGACTGCAGTTCATCCACAAAAGACCTTGACCCTTCAGCTGAGTGCAAGTTCAGCATGAGCCAATAGAATAATGTGGAAGCCAAAAAGCTGTGAATTTGGGCCACATTAAAAGAGATGTAGGGTCCAGGCAGAAGGAGTCAATCAATAATCTTATTGTATTCTGCCCAGGTCAGACCACCTCAGAAATAGCATGCACAGTTCTGGTTATCAGACCTTAGAGAGGTTGTTGCAGAGCTAAGCTCAAGAGGGTCCAAAAGAGGACAGCAGAGATAGCAAGGGGCCTCAAGGTCATGACATTTAAGGAAGGAGATGGGCTTAGTTTACTTAGAAAAAGACTTGTGGAGGCATGATAACTGTTGTCTAAAATTTGGAGGGCTGTCATATAGAAGAATGGGACTGAAACCACTTGGCCTCTAAAGGCAAAATGAGGTGTAAAGGGCAGAATTTGAAGAGAGGCAGATTGGTACCTAATTAGCCAGAAAAAATCTGGCCAATACCAACATGCAATGGGCTATCCTCGGTTGGTGTGGGTGCGCTCCCTTCTCTACAAGTCTTCAGCAAAAGACTGCATGGGTAAGCACATGTTGGGGATGTTGAAGATGTGAGATTATGATTTAGACTAGAGGGCCCCTCAGGTTCCTTCCACCCCTGAGAGTCTGTATGTGATCTCTCCATACTCAGGTGCAGCTACCTGGTAAGGTAGATAAATACTGGGTCTGTAGTCAAGAATACCTGAGTTCAGATCCAACTTCAGAAACTTGCTAGATTGTGAATTTGAGCATTTCACTTGACTTTTCTCTGCCTCAGTTTCCTCAACCATAAAACAGGAATAAAAATAGCACCTTCCTCCCAACTTTGTTGTAAGGATGTAAAGGGTAGGATTTGAAAGCACTTAACACACAACCTGGGACATAATGCACTTAAAAATGTTTGTTTTCTTGTTTCTTTCCATTTCCAACTCTAAATTCTATGATCCCACGACCTAAGGATGAACAAGGAAACAGTTTAGGAAAACAAGAATCCTGGAATTGTGGTATGGCCTCGGCAAAATGTTTGCTAATAGGAAAGAAAATCCCTTCATTGTTCCAGGCCCGTCTCAGCTTGCTATCAGCGATAATAGGGCTTGAGTCCACTGGCATGTTTTTTAACTCCACTGTTGGGTAGCCCTCCTCACATCCAAGCAACAGAACAAGGTTGTCAGCTTTTCCTCCTCTTAATGACTCTTCAGGACAGGCAAGTTTCACATGAAGACAATGGAGTAGAGGGAGGGAAATTGATCACTCCCATAACTTTCACCAGTCATCCACATTTGGGAGTCAGGCAAGTTTGCCAAAGTGAGTCCCCCCTCCTTAATTAAAATCCTTTATTAACTGCCAAGCTAATACCTTCCCCAAAGACAGACTCAAAAATTAGCCTACATCCATCAGCCTTGACAGGACACCAATTCAATATTACTCCAGATCATCGATCTTGTTAGAGAAATAGCCCATAAGAAGGCAATGCAATTTATGCCATGGATATGGCCCTAGTGAGCAAATCATGTCCTTGTCAATCCAATCATATTCTCAGTGCATTAGAGGATCAAGCTTTTTAAAGGAGCCTGGCCTGCAATAAAACCTGCTGTGAAGTTCCCATCAGCCACTAATGCTCAGAATCCTTACAACAGACCTCATCGGGCTGAAAATGCTGGACTTCCCTCTAGCAGCTTTGCCTATAATGAGATGCCCTTGCAGGCATCACATTGAATTTCTTCTAGATGGAAAGGACCTCAGAGGCCATCCCATTGTACAAAGTAGACCACTGAGGCCCAGAGAAGCTGAGTAATTGTCCGAGTTTACAAGGGTAGTAAACATAGAGCCAGGATTTCACACCAGGTCCGCTGACTCCAAATCCATCATTTTCTCCTCAGCACCATGCTACTTCCATCCACAAAGGAAGGAAGGAAGGAAGGAAGGAAGGAAGGAAGGAAGGAAGGAAGGAAGGAAGGAAGGAAGGAAGGAAGGAAGGAAGAAAGAAAGAAAGAAAGACCCACTTGGAAGTGATTTATTTGAATATTCTTTCAAAATGGTTATTTCATAATGTGCCCATGGGAAGTACTGATGACTGTGACTGCAAAATGTGCCCCTGAAGACCATGGGATTGCTGCATGCCCTGTGCAGTCAACAGGATACCCTGAGCAGGAGAAAGCTGGGTCAGTCACATCTGTTCTTGCAGTGTTTTGTCACCATCACTGGACAAAGCATGAGCCCAGTGCATGACAGAACTTTGGTCACTCTCTTCCTTCCCTCTCTGTTCTCAAGAGGCATGACCTTAGTTTTGCCCTGAGTGTTTCTTTAGTAATTTACTCCTCTCTTGGTATAAAAATAATTGTAAGCCCCGCCCCTCATTTATCAGACTTTAGGGATTGCAAAGCCCTTTCCTATTCACAACCCTGAGAGGTAGAAAAGACGTGCTAATATGATCATCCCCATTTTAAAATGGAGGGAAATGATGATCACAACCATGACAGCTAAAAATGACACAGAGTCTACAGGCTTGTGAACTGCTTCACAAGCATTTTCTCATTTTGTCCTCAGAAGCAGGCATCATTATCCCTAGTGAACAGATGAGGATGGGACAGACAGAGGTGAAATCAACTTGCCCAGGGCCAAACCACCAATAAATACCTGAGGGTGGGTTTGAACTCTAGGCTTCCTGACTCCAGGCCCAGTGCTTCCGTGCTGCTGCTGGGCCTTTCTGGATACTCAAACAGGTTGTATGCAGTGCCAAAGCCACAGGGTCAGTAAGTGTCAGACCCAGAACTCACACTGAGTCTGGGCAGCTCCAGGCCAGAGCCTCCTTACACCACCCTGCCTCTCCACTCTCTATCCCTGTCTGCCATATGCATAATTTCCCAGTCCTCAGGCCATTATTGATGACTTAGTAAAACATAGGTGAATATCCTAGAAGGAGCACTAGATCTGTTCCAAGCTCTATAAAACATTAATTGTGGGTGGGGGCGGCTAGGTGGTGCAGTGAATAGAGTACCGGCCCTGGAATCAGGAGGACCTGAGTTCAAATCCGGCCTCAGACGCTTGACACACTTACTAGCCATGTGACCTATGACTTCTTATTTCATTCCTCAAACAACAGCAATCATCTCCTATATGTACTCATACTAACAACTCTCAGCAACTCTCTATGGCTAGAAAGTCCTTACTTCACAACAACCCTGAGATGGTCGATTAAGTTAAATGCCACAGGGCCCCAGAATGAGAATTAGCCTTGGATGATTGTCTTGGCCTTCTAGAAAGACAGTGGTTTAGTTGGTGTTTGAAAACCTCCATAAAAGTCCAAGACCTCAGTCTTAGGGCTAAAGGGAACTTCACAAGGTCACCTAGTTTCGCCTCCTGACCTCAAGAATCAGGTGAGGGATGCTTTATTAAAAGTCCATTGTACAGAGGTGAAGTGAACCAATTAAGCTTACACCACAAATAGGTTATGTGACTTCCAGTGCCTTGACCCCTCAGTTTTTTCCCAGGACATCAACCCTGAATTAGCTACAGTTTCCTTTTTTTCCCCCTCTTCACTCCTATAATAGCACCCTAGCACACCCAGGATGGCCTGCTAGCACAGGTTCTTTGATCTGCTTTTAAAGGAAAGACTGCTCAAAGGGGGGTTAACAATCCTACTTTTAATTACATTCACTAGTTCAGGGGAAAGGTCAGCACCCTAAACTTGGAGAAAATACAAGCAGAGAAATTAGCACAAAAATCAACAGACAGGGATCTAACCGTCTGAGTAAAGCAATATTGCTATACTCTTACCTACATCTCTTTTTAAGTCCCTCTAGTCTGGCTTCTGACCTCATCATTTGACTGCAACTGCTCTCCCCAAGGTTGCCAACAATCTCCTTACTGCTCAATCAAATGGCTTTTTCTCAGTTCTCACCGTCCTTGACCTCACTGCAGCCTTTGGCTCCAGTGATTGCTCTCTCCTCCTGGACATTCTCTTCTTTCTGTTTTTTGGAGAGAACCGCTCCTGCTCTTCCCAACCTGTCTGAATGCTCCTCAGTTGCCATTGCCAGATCTTCATCTAATTCATTCCCACAAACCAAACTTAACTCATTATTTATCCCCCCAAAAAATATCCTCCTCTCAGGGGTGGCTAGGTGGGGCAGTGAATAGAGCACCAGTATTGTGTTTGCATCTCTCATCTCTATGCATTTAGACAAGTCAGAATCCAGCCCTGGAATTCTCTCCCTCTTCATCTCTGTAGCTCAGAATCTCTTTTTTCCTTCATAGTTCCACTAAGGTATCTCTCCTACTGGAAGGCCTTCTTTGAGTTCATCCCCACCCCAATTGTGAATGCTCACTCCCTCCTCAAGTTCCTTTGAATTTAATCATCTGTCTTCCATTGTGTCTCCCAGTAAAATGAAAGCTCATTCAATTCAATGTTTTCCAGTCACTATGCTAAGTGCTAGGGATAGGAACTGGACCTGTGATTCCATAGAGAACTTCTCCTCCACACCCTCCAGCACTTTCTCCCCAACTGGAGCGCTAAGAGCTTACATGTCTTGTACAAGGTCACAGCAGTCTAGGCAGAGGTGGGGTTTAATCACAGACCCTCCTGTCTTTGATATATTCTCTATCCACCGTGTCACACTGTCTCTTTGGCAATAGAGATACAAAAACTAAATGAGGAAATTGAGGCATACTTGGCAAAACAGAATCATCTCTGGTCTCCAAAAGCTCACATCCTAATGGGAAGGTGGGAGTGGAGAATACGATGTGTGCACATAACTGTATCATTGCCTTCTTTGTCTCCTCAGCACCTAGCACCATGCCAGGCAAATAATGGGTGCTTAATATTGGTTGAATTATGTTCTGTGTGAGAAAGCATTTATACTATAAAAAGTAGTTTGGATACTGTCTCTGCCACTACCAGTGAAACCTTGGACAAGAAAATCAATCAACAAGCATTTATTAGACACTTTCTATGTGTGAGATACAGGGCTAAGCTCTGGGGTTGTCATGAAAATGGGAATTTGAAGATCTTCTGGCCCCTTAATAGACCTAGGGGGGAGTTTGAAGACCTCCCCCGCTTTGAAAGTAAACTCTGCCCCCTGACAGGCTGAATGTAATCACGTGGAGCCTGTGACAGAGGGAATTTGCCGAAGGGAAGCAGAGCCCACAGGAAGCTTCCCTACCATGAAGATAAACTCCACCCCCTAATAGACTAAATATAGTCACATGGAACCTGTGATGTGAAAAGTTTGCTGAAGGGAAGCAGAACTCACAGGAAGCTGGTACTTAGAGCTGGCCAGACAGTGGGGTAAAGAGGAGGACTTCAGACAAGGAGTCAGACAGGCTCGTGAGTAGATATGGATCTTGCATTGGTTGGTGGGAAGGCTGAAGGAGGCTGTGGCTCTCAGCGTTATTATGGCTTCTGAATATCTTTGGCACTGTGATGGAATCAGCTTACTGGTTTTGGGATCCAGTTTTCTGGTGTCTAAATAAATGCTTCAGTTCTATCCTTGTGATAGTAATGGAATGTGGAGATTCCCCTGTATTGGGCTTGGTTTTCAAATTGATTGCATTAAAACCCAGAGCTTGTTAATCCCACCTGTGGGATGGACTTGTTGATGTGAAAAGAAAGTCCTGAACTGGGAGGGGCTGGTGACGTAGATTTGGAGAGACAAGAGAGAGGCGGAAGACCTTTTTAGAAGCAGCACCTTGTGGAGAGAGAGAGAGAGACTAAGAGAATTGCTGGTGGCCGTTTTGAATTGCCCTGGACTTTTGAGACCTGCCCCCTGAGCTGCCAAGGACTGAGGAGACATGGCTGTTTTGCTGGTACTTTGTCTGTCTGTTTTGATGTTGTTTTGCCAGATTTGTCCACTGGTGAAAGACAGTCCTTTTGTTGAAGAAATCCTGGAACCTGGCTGTTCGCTAAGAAGCCCTGAGACTGTCCTGCAGACAGAGAGTGAATACTGTCCACTGGTGAAGGACAGTGCTGTTGTTGCAGGGGTCTGGAGACTGTCCTGCAGACAGAGTGAATACTGTCCACTGGTGAAGGACATTGCTGTTGTTGCAGGGGTCTGGGAACCTTTCTGTGGGTTCAGAAGCCTTGAAGAAGGATTTTCTTGTTGTATGTTTACAGAAATCCTGGAAGAGGGTTTTGCTAATGTTTTCAGGGGTTCTAGGACTGTTCTACAGACAGAGGATGAATTAGTGAAGAGACTGGCAATGTATCTTGTGGCCTTGCTAAGCCTTGTCTCCCCAGGAACTAAGATTGCTGAGAACTTGCCTCATGTCAAGATGAAGAAAAGACCTCCATTTGGGTATTAAGTGCTGAGCTTAAACTTGATGTAACTCTGGGGTAGATTCAATTGTGATCCTGGGGTGGGGAACTTTTGACCTTTCTGTATTCTATGGTTGAGCAAATGAATGTATTTTACTTATGTTTGGAAACTAATCTCCATTTGAGAAGAGGGGCTTTGTGGTGGACTAAATGAAGGTATAGCCTAGGGGTGGAGAAGTATTTAGAACTGGGACTTTGTAATTGATTGAATGATTGGAAGGTCCTGGGGTGGGGTAGTACTTGGAGATTATTTAATCACTCTTAGTAAATTATGTATTTTGAATGATGTCATGTTTTGACCTCCTCTGTTCTTGGTTTGTCACTGAATAAAATGGAGGGCACCTATGCTGGTATTCTGAACCTTGGGAAGTTGCCTCTGCTTGGCATTACATTACATTATGGTGTAGTCGGCAAGGAGTACAAAGCATAGTGCCTCTCTTTGTTCCAGGATCCATGGCCATTTAGATTGAGATTGTGTGGCTCTCAGCTTTATTATGGCTTCTGAATATCTTTGGCACTATGATGGAATCAGCTTACTGGTTTTGGGATCCAGTTTTCTGGTGTCTAAATAAATGCTTCAGTTCTATCCTCTATCTGGAGAGTTTGGTATATTTTGCAATCAAACATCATGCAATACTTATGGTCACAGTCTTTATCGTGACAATGGGTGCTGTAAATATTGCATCAGTGCTACAGGGTATAAAGATAAAATAAAGCCCTCCCAGCCCCAGGGACTTACATTCTATTTTGGTGAGGGTACATACATATAAGTATGTACAAAACACATTCCAACTAAATCCCAGATAACTTCAGGGCAGTGCACTGGTGTCTTGAGATTCAGAAAAGGATTGGAGTGTTGGAGGTGATATCAAGCTTTGAAGGAAGTTAAAGATTTTAACCCCAGCTTCCTCATCTGCACAATGAAATGGTTAGGATATAAACATGCCCATTAAAATAAAAGTATCAACATAAGAAAGTTAATCAGCATTTATTAACAGTCCTTAAGGACAGGGAGCATTTCTCTTTTGTCTTTGGGTAAGCTTAGTAAATTGGTGTTGACTCATTGCTTGTGTGCTTGCTTGTTGAATTGGACTAGATTACTGTTAGGATCCCTTGCAGATCATGAGGGCACTGGATTTAATGTCAGAGGCCTTTTGTTAGAATCGAAGCTGTTACATACTAGGTTTGTGACCTTGGAAAAATCATTCCATCTCCCTATGCCTCAGTTTCCTCATATGTAACATGAATGGGCTGAACATCTAGAGTCCCTTATAGCTCTACATTTATGATCTTTATGCCATGTACAATATCTGAATGGGGGCGAGGAGTTGGAGTGAGGCAGATTAAAGAGTGGCAGCCATAGACACAATGCAGCCCTTTCCCCTGAGGGGCTAACAGTTTGGGAGTAAAGCCAGTAGAACAGAGGTTGGAGACTTCTCCATGCATAGAAGTCGGTGTCTGTCTTTACCTTTCTGTGTAATCCAGAGAAGGATAGTTAATAAGGAACAGAAATGTGATTGTGTGACGAAACCAAAATTCACCTCTTAATAAGACACACACACACACACACACACACACACACACACACACACCAGGCAAACTTTACAAGTTGTAGACAGAGCATTAGTTTAGAAGTCAGGAGCCCTGGGCTATAGCCTCACGTCTGGCTCTGATTAGCATGTGATCTTGAGCCCTCTGGGAACTCAGTTTCCAAACATGACAAATAAAGCATTTGGCCCAGATAACCTCTCAAGTCCCTTCCAGCTCTAAATAGACTACGTGAGTCAATGAATCTAAATAGGAGTCTGTCAAAAGACAAAGCCAAAGAAATTCTTCAAAGGGGAAAAAAAATGTGAGGGCGCATCCCATCCTGTTTCTCCACCCCCGGTGTCAGGAGGGGATGACAGGGAGGGGCCCGTTAAAAGTGTCTAGTTTCTGAACCGTAGATACCCCGACAACAGAAAGAATTCTAAAAGATGCTGGCTTGGGGATGTGGAGAGAGCGAGGGCGCCTCACTGGCCCCCCACAGCGGCTCTCACAGCCAGCTGGCCTGGGGCACGCGGGGCTGTGCAGGCGGGGAGCTCTCCGTGGTCCTGAAACGGGCTTCTTGCTTTGGACTGGCCGCGGCCGGGGCTTCGATCGGCGGCGCTTTCCTGCCACCTAGTGTTGGTCGGGGCTAAGACGGCTCAGCTGCTGCGTCCGTTAGTGCGGTGTGAGGCTCCCTCTCGTGGAAAGCGAGCGTCACTGTCGCCACCGGCTCACAGCTCTTTAACTCCAGTGGAATGGAGCCTTCAGCCCATCGACCCACACCTTTAATCAGCTTTCCTTTGCTCGGCACTTTCTAGTGATGGGCTGAGCTTAAGGAGCCACACTGCTTACTAAGGCTCCCAGGCCTTTATCACCGGAATGGGAGTCCTTGGTTGTTCCTGGTTAAAACTCATACCGAGAGTAATTTAACCAACATTAGGTACAAAAGCGTTCAGGGCAGCCCCTCACCGTCTAACGCCATCCCCAGCGCCCCTCCCAGCTAAGGCGAAAGAAGAAGCTGGGAACTGGCTTGTGCTCCTGGCATTGAGGGCAGACAGATTCCCTAAAAATCCACAAATAATCACAGAGGAGGTTGAGGTCCAATGCAACAAGCCGAAAACATGAAAGTGCTATAAGACATCAGTCCTGCCCCCAAGAAACTACTCTTTTACTGGGAAGGACTCCTCTGGACCTTAGCTTTCCCCTCTGTATAAGGGAGCTCTGGGGAGGCAGAATGAAACAGTGAGTGTCCCTGGGTTCTGATCCCATCTCCCATTCTGGCCACTATGATCTTGGACAGATTGCTTTTTCTCCCTGAAACCCAATTTCTGTACACATAAGGTGGAGTTGAACTCCCTGGCCTCCGCTTCACTCTTCAGCTCCAGCCCTGATCCCAGCATAGATCTGGTCTTTGATTTCCCTTTTACATCAGTGCGTTTGCTTCCAAAGTGATCACTCATCGAACATTGATCCCAAATAAGGGAGGCCGCAGCTACCCACTACCTGAATAGTCTGTGTGTGTCTCCATGCTTGCATTTATTCAGGCCCAGACCTGTGCTTTCTTCCTTGCATACAATTCCTCCCACAGAGGCCACTGTCAAGGTGACCTCTGAGGTTAAGTAACCCCTCAGGTACTGACTTTGCCCCAGGACTCAGTTTCTTCACCTACAAAATGAGGATGGACTGGATAGAACCTCTGAGGACCCACCCACCTCATCACCTGTGATCCAAAGGCCATCAGCGACCCTTGAGTCAGTTATAGACTGTGGAAGTGGCCTGGGAGCATTAAGAAGCAGTTACTTGCCCACTGCTAGTATCTATCACAGATGGGATTTGAACTCAGGTCTACCTGGCTTCAAGGCCAGCCCTCTCTCCACCATGCCATCTTGCCACTGTAATTGTATATTCGCATATTTGGTATTAAACTTCCCTTATTTATTTCCTGTAGGCAATCTTGATTCTAATCCATGACCCTTGTCAAGCAAGGCCAGGAAGGATGGGCTTAGCAGCTGTTCATCAATAACACTTATTTAGTACTGAGGGCACAAGCTCCTTAGGCTGGCATTCAAGTTTTTCCATCTGGCTGAAACCTTCCTTCCCAACTGTGTTTTACACAATTGTCCCTCCAGCCCCACTTGTGGCCTCTGAATCCTGGCTACAATATACCAATAATGATTCATCTGCCATCACCGAGCTGCTCTCTCCCAACTCCAGGAAATCACATGGCCATGAATTCAGCTCTCCCTTTAAGGCCCAGCCTAGGCTCCTCCAAGAAACCTTCCTTGAGCTTCTGAGAGGCAAATATTCTCTCCCCTCGAATCATCTTCTAAGACTTTGTCTAAACTCTCTCCTCTGCCCCTGGATTTGTATGTCCTAGTCTCCATGCCAAGCTCCACTCAGTTGTGAACCTCCTGAAGGAGGCTTTGCAGAACCAGCCCTTCACCAGATGCCTCCCCTGAGGACTCCCTGCAATGTGGCAATGACCTTTCTTGAAGGCCTGGTACATAGTAAGGGCACACACTGAGCCCAGGAAGAGTGAAGGGTTACAGGAGGCAGAGGGGAAGGGGAGGACACCAGGCCTGGAGGCAAGTTCACCATGGCTTGGAGTCAGAAGATGAAATGTCATGGAAATGGAAGAGTAAGGAGTCTATGCCTCATGGCTGAGAAGTAATGGAAAGTAGTCTGGAAACACAGGGCCCAGCCAGATGGTTCAGGGTTTTAAATGTCAGATGCAGTGATTTGTCTATTCTCCTGGAAGCCAGAGGGAGGCACTGAGCTCCCTGAGCAGGAGAGTGGCCTGGTCAGAATGGCGCCTTAGGAATAGTGTTTGGCAGCAGTAAGGACAGACTTGAGAAAGAGGGAGACTGCGAGACAGAACTGCAGTACTCTAAGCAAGAAGTGAAAAGGGGCTGGATGAGCATGGCTTCATTGGGTGGAGAGAAGAGAATGGAAGGGAGAAATCCTCGAGGGTCACTCCTAGGCTGAAACCCTGGCAAGCTGAAAGGAGAAGGGGACCTTGGACAGATACATAGAGGTTACAAAGGAGGGACAGTTTTAGAAGGAAAGAGAATGAGCTCAAAGGGGCACAGTGGACAGAAAGCAGGATTTGGAGTCAGGAAGGCTTGAGTTCAAAGCCTATTTCAGGCACTAGACATGTGATCCTGCACAAGTCACTTAACTGCTCTTTGCTTCAGTTTCCCCATCTGCAATTTCCCCATCTGCAAAAGGCAATATTAACAGCACCTACCTCACAGAGTTTTGTTAGGATCAAACGATATGATGATTGTAAAGCACCTAGCAACACTTAAAGTGTCATGCAAATGCTAGACAGTTTTCTGTTTAGGACAGTTGAGTTTGAGATGCCTAGGAGATATTCAGGTGGAGAGATCTAGCAGGCAATCAGAGACAGGGCCGGTGGTCTGCGAATCATCTGCATGAAGAAGTTACTGAAACCAAAGAAGCTACAGAGGAGGAGAGCCCCTGCCTCTGGGATACACCTATCTGTGGGGGAGGGGATGAAAAGAGACGCAAATGATAATAATGCACTGAATTCCAAAGTGAGTGGTCCTGGGACTCATAACCCGGTGTCCTAACTCCCCAGCTTTACAGTTCAAGTTCTTGTCTTAACTTGTCAGTATTCCCTAAACCATGCATTGTCTTTCCCCATTGTTCCAGAAAAATTTTACCAGTTCACGGAATCCTCATGACTCTCAAAAGCAGTCACCTACAAGAATGAGCTCCTTTTCTTCCTCCCTCCATTCCTCCTCCCTCCTCCTCCTCCTCCCTTCCTTCCCTCCCCCTTCCTCTTCTTTCTCTTTCACTTCCTCCTCCCTTTCTTCCTCCCCTCCCCCTTCCTCTTCTTTCTTTCACTTCCTCCTCCTCCTCTCCTCCCCAAGCTTGAGCTCCCTCCTTATCCAAGGATCCCAGAAGGTACACCAGAGTGGCAGATACCTTGTATTCCAATATTGTTGCTGCTTTTGCTGCATAGTGTGGGTTGGGGAATACCAAGGTAACAGATGGCTTTGGAGCTCCCTTCTGGCTGCAGCCAATGGCTCTGTGATCCCTAGCCCCTGGACAGCACCCTCAAAGGCTCAGAGGGTTTGCTGATGACCTCTCTCCCTCCCCCAAAATAAAGTCGAGCCATTCACAGCTAGTCACTACGGAAGCAGAAGAAGCAGAGAAAGCCGAGAGAAAAGTGAACCACAGACCAGTAGCCTGGAGATCTGCCACCCGCTAGGTGAGCTGGGTGAACAGTTTCCCATCTCTGTGCCTCTCATTCCCCACCTGCCAAACAGGGCTATGAATGCCAGGAGAGCAGTGTCATTACTGGTTCCCTGTGCAAAGGCAGCACCGGAGAAGTGGACAGGGTGCTGCACCTGGGGTGAAGAAGGGCTCAGAACAATCCCACTTCTGACACCTACTAGCTGTGGGATCATGGGTACAGCACTTGACCTGAGGCTCAGTTTCCTCTTTGGTAAAATGGCAATAACACTGCATTGCCTAGACCAGATGGTGAAGATCGGATGAGCCCATCAATCAATCAATCGTCCTTCATTAAGCACCTCCTATAGACCAGGCACTGATGATATGAAGAAAATTCAAACCACCCCCGCCTTCTTAACTTGTACAGTGGGCGGAAAGTGCTTTGTAACCTTCAGATAGTACTATTTTGCTACCATCATCTCAGGGTGCCTGGAAGAAAAGCATCTTGCAAAGCTTGAAGCCAGTGGAAATCTGACCTCACTTATTGCCAACAATCTCCCCAGCTGATGGGGGAAGGGGGAGCAGACATCATCAGGACTTGGGACCAAAGGTAAGGCAGGTCAAGCCAGTCTTGCCCCGTGCTTTCACCTTGTTCATCTGCACACTAGCACCCAGCATTCCCAAGTGGCCTCAGCCATTTTCTGTTGTAGGAAAAAAAAAAGGGTTGGATCAATTAACTCATTGACAGAAAACAAGGCTCTGGCAAAAGAATGAACCAGTGTGTATCGTCATGGGCATGCATTGTTTTAAGAAGCAGCTTTGTAGTGTAGTGGCTGGAGGGGCTGTGTGGCCATGGATGCAGCACTTACTGTCTGTTTCTTCATCCACAAGATGGGGATAACATCCATACTCACCACCCCCACAGAGTTATTTTAAGTATCAAATGAGCTAAATAGCCAAAGTGAATGTCAGCTGCATTATATTTGACCTTCCTTAAAAATACATGGCTTTCCACATGATAAATATCCATCAAGGTACATCCTCCCTAATACTGTCTCAACTGAGATAATTTTGCAATGATATAGTTAACATGATACCCAGACTCCACCATAATATTCCAAAATTGCATTGAAATTTCATTCAGTCAATTATTTGAGAGCCAGATGAGATAGGTAGCAATTCTCCAATGGTTAGAGCTCACCATCGAGGCATTAACTCCCTTAATTATCTGTCTGCCCACCACGGTCATGTTACTAAAGATGCACACATGAATTCACCAAGGCAGTCTTTGGATGGTCTTTGGGGGCTGCCTGGGGACAAACCTCAGCTGAGACCCTGGGCCTCACTGGAAAGCTTGCAGCTTGGTAGAACTTGCCACAGCTTGGGTACTTCTCTAGCTGAAGAAAATCCAAAACATCCTGTTTCGTGATGTCCCATTGAAGGAAAATGAAAGCAAGTGACTGTGACAGACTGACTCCAAAGAAGGGCATCTCTCTGAGGCCAAAGGGTTGACCAGGTGACTTACGATGAGCTTTCTGGGCTTGGGCAGCTCTGCACTCTGAATCTCAGTATGAGGGCAAAGCCAAAAAGAGCTGTCCCGGGAGATCTCTGTGACACAGAAGAATCCTGGAGGACATGGGCTCTAGCACTGGGTGGGGCCTATGCTCACCCTCAGCCCACACTTGAAAAGTTTGAGGGCCTCCTAGGAGCCACTGTTCTTGGTGAGTGAAGGAGTCTCTCAAATTCTCAATACTTCCCTGGATGGACAGGTCAGATCCTCCAGGCAGACAACTAACAGTTATCAGGCCATTTACGTGCCAAGCACTGTGCTGAGGACACAAGATGTAAAAAAGGCACAAGACAGTCCCTGCCTTCAAAGGGGTAACAAAAACACACAAGGAGGCACCAAGGAGAAGCTGGTGATCAGAGGTAGAATGTTCCACAGAGAGCCACGGAGGCCAAGTGGAGATTTACCTGGAAAGTGCAGACCCTGCCCCTATACAGGGAGGTGTGAGAGGAGGCTACGCTCCACCCTCCGGACAGACAGCAGAGGACACAGAAAGCTGAGAAGCTGGCGAACATCAACATCTGTGACAATCAGACTGACCGTGGGATTTCAGGCGGCCAGAATATCCTGGGTGGGCATGGTGGAGCAGAGCCACGTTCCGGGATAAACACCAACAGAGAAGGCACTGGAGTGAGGAGGGGCTGTAGAGGGTGGCACGTGAGCTGGTACTTGAAGGAAACCCAGGAAGAGGGGAGGTGGAGACGGAGAGGTAAAGCATCCCGCGCCAAGGGGCAATGAAAACACCCCGCAGAGAAACATCACGGAGCGCGGGGGGGCGAATAAGATACAAGAAGGCAGGAAGGGAGCAGGTTCTCAAGTCCTTTAAGAGCCAAGCACGGGATCTTCTGTTTGATGCTGTAGGTAGTAGGGTTAGGGTTTCACCAACAAGAATGGGAACCTATCTGAGCCTTCTCAACCAGTATGTCTTATTCCAGGATTTACAGAAATTCCATAATCTAGAATTAGAAAAATCTCTTCTTCCTCTGGTCACTGAATTCTCCTGTCCTGCTATACAGGGCACTCTTTGGGCTGTGGGCATCATGGGTCATGCCCAACACAGCTTCCACAAAGCCTCCTTTGGGAGCAGCCACACAGACGTGTAACCTAGAGGGGAAAGCCCAGATTTGGAGTCAGGAGAGTCAGCTTCAGATCTCAGCTTGGCTCATTTAGAACTTGAGTAACGCTTCAGTAAATTCCTATCCTCTGGTTCTGTTATCCCAAGAGTAAAATGAGAGGGTTAGCCTAGGTGATGTCCAAGGTCCTTCCCATGTCTAGATCCTGTGACCTCTCTATAACAGAATTGGGGGCAGAAGGAAGAAAGGAGAAGAGAGGGCAGAAAGGGAAAAGGAGAGGAGAAAATGGAGACGAGGGAGGGGAGAGGGGAGAAGGGAGAAAGGAGAGAGAATAAAGGAGAAGAGAGAAGGGAGAGGGGAGAAGAAAGCAGAAGGGAGAGAGAATAACGGAGAAGAGAGAACAGAGAGGGGAGA